>NC_140237.1:10231702-10309202 GCF_949987555.1 Borostomias antarcticus
TGCTGATTTCTTTCTCATGAATCACATATTATTTTGTTTTACATTTATAGAAAGATAAGATAATATTGTTTGCAAAATCAGTAAATAGATAAAGTTGATATCTATTTATCTAAAGTACTACCACAATCCTCCCTCTTAAGCACCCATTATATTTTTAGTTTGCTATTCTTGCACTTTGCCTTCAGCACTAGATTATGCTCTTAGTCACTTGTTTTAGAAAGTTAATTCACTTTTGAGTTCTGGCAAAGTAGTAGTACATTGGCTTGTCCTACATTAAATGCAATTATTGTAAGTCGCTTTGGATGAAAGTGTCAGCTAAATGACTGTAATGTAATGTAATGTAATTAGTGAAATGAGAATTAGCCTACCTTTTATCATTACAGATTCAAGATCAGTTCATTGCCATGTTAATGGTTTACACATAGTAGGAACCTGCTGAGGTCGATGGTGCAGACAGTGATGGAGACGACATCAGACAGGGTGCAGGACAGGACAGGACAGGACAGGACAGGACAGGACAGGACAGGACAAAATACAATGTATCCAAAAAAATACAAACGCAAACACTCAAAAAACACCATATGTAAAAAATAAAATAAAAAGGGAGTGTGGTGAGAGCACTGTATGTACAGTGTGTGTGCAGAGTGTAGTGTGATGTATATGTGATATTTATACAATGCTGTGATGTATATGTGATGGTTGTGATACGGGCAGCAGGACATACGTGTGTCAGATGGAAGGTGGAGGGATGGAGCGGGCCTGTGTTCTGCTCACAGTTCTCTTTAGCTGCGGTACTAAAACAGTGTGTTCTGCAGCCTCCACTGTTAGTCTGAAGTGAGCACTGGGTGGCGTCTCACTAAATGTGTGTGAACTGGGCATGCAGGCCGCTGTGGCTCTCATCAGCCCGTATGAGTCTGTTTGAAAATAACGGTATGACTCCATTATCTGCCTGCTCAACAAACTAGTTACCTCCGCCCCAGCGGCAGCGCAGGGCAAGAGGTTATGTTTTCGGTGGCATGTGTTTGTACATACGTGCATTTAGCAGGATTACGCAAAAACTAGTGGGCCGATTTTCATAAAACTCAGTGGTAAGGTGTAACATGGGCCAACTTAAAACCCATCAAACTTAGGAGCGGATCCGAATCACGGGGCTGGTCCACAGGTCGCCCAATCACAGCCAGCCATTCACCCATATTCATTTTTTGGACTAAGATTACTAGAGTTACCCAATCAGCAGACTGATATATAAACCCCTCCCCATCTTCTCAGCTGCCATACTGTAGGTGCAAAGCTTGCTTGGTGTTGAACGCACCACCATTACCGTTTTGTTGGGACTGAACTCACACTGGAGCTAATAGCATATTGCGTGGCTTTTGCAGCAGGAAAACAAGTGCAAATTAGACCAAAAAATAGCATCCAATCCACAAAGCACACGCAAAGGGTAATAAGCATGGCAAACTGCACCGATGAGCAAATAGCTTCATGGCTGCGCCAGTCTCATTTGAATGTATGTAAATTAGTTACTTCCGCGCAAAATTGCCCCAAATAAGCCTTGTGTCCAGGCCGGACTGGGGAAATAATTCAGGCCGGGAAAGGAAGCCCCAGTCAGGCCACTTTCTAAGCCGGATCTGACCAGTGATCTTGCGACGCGGTGAGATGGAACACTTTCAGTTTCGTTTTGTAAACTTGAAATGAATGCCCCGCTTTCCGATTACAAATCATAAATTGTCGTCGAGTGGTTGGCGGGGGGGGAGGCGCTGACAGATCATTTCTATTTTGGGGGGCCCTGCAGCCCAGGCCAGTTAGCACGCCAGTCCAAAGGGAGAACTCCCTTGAGCTAACTGCCACACGCAGTTAGAGAGGTGCAAATACCGCTTTTGAAGCCAGCCAGCTGTTCAGCCAGCTGTGATGCACAGAAACAAACAGAACTGATGTTTTCTGCGAAAAATTGCAGTCTGTCGTTTTCATTATTATTAAGCTTTGATTGATTGATTATGATCCAATCTGTGTCCTTAAATATGGAGAAAAGTTTGAAACACTGGGGAAAGATCCCACTATATCCAAGATCTTGTATCTACATGTATATACAAGAACAAATTGCATTTGGCTGGTGGTAAGTGCAACACATATAGGGGCTGACATGCCCAGGCTCTCCAGGGATCACAGCAGCATTACTGTAGCCAGACGAAGGCACCGTCATGCCAGGTGTGCGCAAGAACGTGTACATGGCTAGTTGCAATCATGGGCATAAATTGCACACAGTTGGAAAATGTGTGGGCGTGTTTGCGCGGGCATACTGTATCATTAGAGCTACATCTTTTGTGGATATCGTGCTAAACTGGAGAAGATTGCCGTTGCAATTGCTGTGCAAAATATGGAGCAGTATTAGCAGGAGAAATCCATTCTTTGTGGATTTGGGCCTTGGTGTGTGTGTACAGTACGTGTATGTGTGTGTGTGTGGGCGTGTGTGTGTGTGTGTGTGTGTGTGTGTGTGGGCGTGAGCCTGCCTGCATGCATGCATGCGTGTGTGTGTCTGTAAGCTTGTGAATTATATTTGCTTCGGTGGCACTAACAACGATTTACAATCTAATTTACAGACCAGTGGAATAAAAAATACCGTACCATGGAGGAGAAGAGAGGAGAGGAGGTGCGAGGGAGAAGAAAGGAGGAGAGGAAAAGAGAAGGGAGCAGGGGAGAGGAAGAGCGAGGGAGAGGAGGAGCGAGGGAGAGGAAGAGCGAGGGAGAGAAGGAGCGAGGGAGAGGAGGAGCGAGGGAGAGGAAGAGCGAGGGAGAGGAGGAGCGAGGGAGAGGAAGAGCGAGGGAGAGGAGGAGCGAGGGAGAGGAGGAGCGAGGGAGAGGAAGAGCGAGGGAGAGGAGGAGCGAGGGAGAGGAAGAGCGAGGGAGAGGAGGAGCGAGGGAGAGGAAGAGCGAGGGAGAGGAGGAGTGAGGGAGAGGAGGAGCGAGGGAGAGGAAGAGCGAGGGAGAGGAGGAGCGAGGGAGAAGAAGAGCGAGGGAGAGGGAGAGGAAGAGCGAGGGAGAGGAGGAGCGAGGGAGAGGAAGAGCGAGGGAGAGGAGGAGCGAGGGAGAGGAGGAGCGAGGGAGAGGAGGAGCGAGGGAGAGGAAGAGCGAGGGAGAGGAGGAGCGAGGGAGAGGAGGAGCGAGGGAGAGGAGGGTGTACCTTGGAGGAGTGGTGCTCCTTCCTCAGGGTCTTCTGCATGACGCGGAACTCGTACTCCGCCCTGGGGTGATCCTGCAGGGGGGCGGGGTTAGGGTTAGTGACCAGGCTGCTCCTCACTGATATCCCACCCTCCTCTAGATGGAGGGTCACATGTGTCCCTGGGGAGTTTCAGATGAATGTGCAGTGGGGCCAGTGGAATGTAGCCTCCAGCCACAGACAGACTGTATATAGAGAGCTACCACTGGTGCTGTCTGTCCCTGTATGGGGGAAGTGTTAGCACCACTGCCCCGGGATATCTTATCTCTAGAACGTAATTAGGAATGACAGGGAGGGTGTGTGCGTGTGTGTGTGTGTGTGTGTGTGTGTGTGTGTGCGCGAGCGTGCAAACAGCAGCAATGCCAGCCCATGATGCAGCGAGCCGTCAGAAATTGAGGAAGGTTAGTGTGTGCTCCCCTGCAGATGGACAGACAGACAGACAGACAGACAGACAGACAGACAGACAGACAGGCACAAAGCTGTTGAGGAGAAAAGGATAGATAGAGAGGAGGAAAGAAAGAAGGAGAGAGAGGGAGAGAGAAACAGAGAGAAAGGGAGAGGGAAAAGGAGAGAGGGGAGGAAGAGATGGAGAGAAAAGGAGAGAGAAGGTGAGTTTTATACCTTGGAGGGGGAGAATTGAGTTAGTGCTCACTTATCAGCAGCTGCAGAAGGTTCTAGCAAGTTAAAGTTAAGTAAACAAATACGACCCGTTCCGAACCTTGTGCTCCAGCTTCAGGAACCATAAACAACATGGAGAGAAAAGAACAACAAAACGATCACATGATCTCTCAAAATCAGGGTTGCACTCTACAGCGTGGTGTGAGACGCACTATTGTGCAGGTGCATTCAAAGTAAAAATCTCACACCAGCCAGTTAGTCTGTTTGATTGATTGATTGATTGACCAATTGGCCAATTGGTCAATTGACCAATTGGCCAACAATACATCCATTAAAACCATTCTGACGAGGATTAGTTATCAAGCATCTCAAAGTAGGAGAAGGCCTTCTGCTGTAGGATCAGGTACCAGCCTCTCCATAAAACCCACCGCCACAACTGGTCCGAGATCAGCACTCCTACTCTGAGATGCTTGATGAATATGGGTCTTGACGTAGACCCAAATGGTTAGTATGACCCAGATCTGTAGAGGTTAAGGTTAAGTCTAGACCTAGACCCTTTAATGGTCTAGACCCAGGTCCAGACCCAGACACGTACCTGTAGAGGTCCTGACCCAGCCCTGTAGAGCGTAGGTCCAGCCCCAGACCCTGTAGAGGTCCAGCCCCAGCCCTTTAGAGCTTAGATCCAGACCCAGACCCTGTAGAGGTCCTGACCCAGCCCTGTAGAGCGTAGGTCCAGCCCCAGACCCTGTAGAGGTCCAGCCCCAGCCCTGTAGTGCTTAGGTCCAGCCCCAGACCCTGTTTAGGTCCAGACCCAGATCCTGTAGAGGTCCAGACCCAGACCCTGTAGAGGTCCAGACCCAGCCCTTTAGAACTTAGGTCCAGACCCAGACCCTATAGAGGTCCACCCCCAGCCCTGTAGTGCTTAGGTCCAGCCCCAGACCCTGTAGAGGTCCAGACCCAGATCCTGTAGAGGTCCAGACCCAGACCCTGTAGAGGTCCAGCCCCAGCCCTTTAGAGCTTAGGTCCAGACCCAGACCCTGTAGAGGTCCAGCCCCAGCCCTTTAGAGCTTAGGTCCAGACCCAGACCCTGTAGAGATCCAGACCCAGATCCTGTAGAGGTCCAGCCAGACCCAGACCCTGTAGAGGTCCAGACCCAGACCCTGTAGAGGTCCAGCCCCAGCCCTTTAGAGCTTAGGTCCAGACCCAGACCCTGTAGAGGTCCAGACCCAGATCCTGTAGAGGTCCAGACCCAGACCCTGTAGAGGTCCAGCCCCAGCCCTTTAGAGCTTAGGTCCAGACCCAGACCCTGTAGAGGTCCAGACCCAGATCCTGTAGAGGTCCAGACCCAGACCCTGTAGAGGTCCAGACCCAGACCCTGTAGAGGTCCAGCCCCAGCCCTTTAGAGCTTAGGTCCAGACCCAGACCCTGTAGAGGTCCAGCCCCAGACCCTGTAGAGGTCCAGCCCCAGCCCTTTAGAGCTTAGGTCCAGACCCAGACCCTGTAGAGGTCCAGCCCCAGACCCTGTAGAGGTCCAGCCCCAGCCCCAGGTGTTGTTCTTACCTCCTCCTCCTCAAAGCCTGTCAGGTCCCAGACGTAGTTCAGCCTCATCTGCCTCCTCTTCCAGTGCTCCATGAACATGGCAGCTGGCAGACCCAGAGAGAACAACATCCATCAAGACCACAACAACCGCAACAACAAAACAACAACATCCCACAGGTCTGCAGCACTGAGACTAGGAGGGAGGAGTTCAGGTTGATATTCACAACAATTTGATTTGACGTGGCTTAGTGGAGTCTCCATGAAGCCTCTCAATAGCTGAGTATCTCGATTCTCCACATACTGTATATGCAGCACAGGTACAGTACAGTACTACCATAGATGAGTCCAGGAGATCAGCAGACAGTAATCTGTGTTGAGGCTGGTCTGCAGCTCGGTCTACCTGGCTCCTATTTGGTCTGAGTACTGGGTGGCAGATGGCACTGCAGGCTGGCAGGACATGAGAGGAGGAGGACTCAGCAGTGTGTCTGTGTGTGTGTGTGTGTGTGTGTGTGTGTGTGTGTACTTTATGAGTGTGCCTGTGTGTGTATGTGTGTGTACAGTATGTACCAGTATGCATGTGTGGGTGCAGTCCTGTGTGTGTATGCATGCAGCTGATAGCCAAGCATCATTTATTTAGAATCTGATTTTAAATTCTCCTCTCCTCTGAATTGTATGTGACGCCAGCAAGACACTGCTTTTAGGCCGGGGCTCTTGGAGTGGGCTTACTCTAATGTGGCTCTACAGTATATTGGGTGAACATTTGGGATATTGCTGTCGGTGTGGCTTTAAATCAATACTAATAAGTGTGTGGGATCCATCATCTGAGTGACCATAAGTCTTCCAAGCTGTCAGAGATCGATGTGTTGAGTGCCGTAAAATCCCTAATCAGAGACAAAGAGCTTATATGTGTGTGTGTGTGTGTATGTGTGTGTGTGTGTGTGTGTGTGTGTGTGTGTGTGTGTCAGTGTTGGGCTTGTTATGCAAAAATGTAATATACAGTATCACTTATTACTTGTTACTCTTTTGAAATGTACTATCACTACTTTACTTATTGCTCCCAGACAAAAGTAACTCGTTAATAACAAGTTACTTTTATAATATATTACTTTCCTGTTACTGTGTGAATGTCAGGGTAAACATAGCTAAGGCTTCAAACTATCACTTTGTTCTGCAGCCTATGAATATGAAAGTGACAAGCTAGATGAAAAGCACCTGGCTCAAACTGATGACGAGACACTTTCTTTTAAACAGCTACTGTTATTTATTCAAAACAAATCAAAACTGTAGGCCTACAGCAACAATTAGGCCTCAACTCAATTGAACAGGCAATATGCTATTTGCTCCAGCTTAATATGGACCCATTTTATATCCTATTGCTTCACCACTAGTCTATTTCAGTGCTCACATCAGTAGGGCTGTCTTCAACCAAAGAAAATCTTGGTCGACTGACAGTACCTTTTTTTTTTCTTCAGGCCTCCAAATTAGGCTGATTATTCTTTATTCTAATTAGTAACTAACTAGTAATTTGTTATTCCGCATAAGTTATTCTTTATGGTATTTTATTAGGATATAATTTATCTTTTTGTGCGTGGCTGGAAGCCAGCGCACCTAGTATAGCGTTTATCCGGTTATCACTCCCTCCCTCCCTTCCTCCCTCCCTTACTCTGGACAATGTTGGCCTGCATCTCTCTGTTGGCACCACTAGAGGCAGTAGTCCCAGCACACCAAAATCAAGAAGAACACCAAAATTAATCTGCCTATCTCCACTGCACAAGTAGAGTAGTGGTGAGAGCATTGGACTCCCACCCTGGAGACTGGGGTTGAAGACCCAGTGGGGATGACTTTATGGGACTATACCCCAAACCTCCACAACATTTCACTCCAACCTTTACCCCTTGCCTTATAGGTCAGATCTTGTCCCAACCCCAACCCTTATTCTAACCCCAACCCACACTAGGGACTGGAAGAAGGACACCAAAACCAACCCGCTGCTCTCCCCTGCACAAGTAGAGTAGTGGTGAAAGCATCGGACTCCCACCCGGGAGACCGGGGTTCAAGACCCGGTGGGGATGACTTTATGTTATCATCAGTGTAACTGCTTTAGCCACTGACCGCTACCATTAATGTTATGGAAGCTGCTGTTAGTTGTTGTGAGCTCATGAGCTAACTGGCTATCCCGCTCTTATTGTGCTGGATTAGCATTGGAAGCATTGGAACTGATGTGTCCAGGCAACAAGACCTATCTTAATTTATCAGACATTATTTCATGTCATTTCAATTCACAGCTATTTCAGTGGCATGACTAGCTTCCGTCCTACAAGTCCTGAACAGAAACAAGCCAGCCACGCCCATAAGCCAGGCTGGACCTGGCCTGGTTTATGTAGGCCTGCATACCTCGAGTTTGCGCCAGACAACATACCATTTTTCCAGGCCAAATAGCCTACATCCATCAAAATTATTTAAATACATGAAATTGCATGCACTGCCATTACATAGTTTAATTTGATCATAATCATCTTTATTGTGGGCCTATAGGCCTAGGTTAGCCAAATGAAACTAACACATAAAACATCGATGGCAAATGTGCTCCGCACATTTGTCTTCATTAATTAAGAAAAAGCGAGGGAGAGGCTGTGAGCCTGTGTGTGTGTGTGTGTGTGTGTGTGTGTGTGTGTGTGTGTGTGCGCGCCTGTGTGTGTGGGACATGGAGACGGAGTGGAAAGAGCACGCGGACTTGAATCCTACAATCACATTCTCGGCTGTAAAATGATATTCCGTGTTTAGGTAATTCAAAATGCTCCCGGCCTAGGACAAAAGTAACGCAATAGCAAGCTTTCTGAGGGGCGAGTAACTGTAGTTTTATTACTGAAATTGTATAAGTTACTCATTACACTGCTCATTACTGGGGAAAGTAATATTATTACTTCAACGTGTTACTGCCCAACACTGGCGTGTGTGTGTGTGTGTGTGTGTGTGTGTGTGCTCCCTCACCCCAAAGAGCCATGAAGATGGAGAAGAATACGGTGGCAGGGTTGTCGAAGAGATGGCTGGCCCTGGCCGTGCCACATGCCGTTACCAGCTTCCAGTAGCTGCAGGCCCGATCACACAGAGGACACATGGTGATGTTGTTCCTGGCATCACAGATCTCCATACTGGGGGGGGGGTGAAAAAGAGGGAGAAGAGAGGGAGGGATGGGGGGAGAAAGGGAGAGGGAGAGAGAGGGATGGAGGGTGGAAGGACAGAGAGAGGGAGGGATGGAGGGTGGAAGGACAGAGAGAGGGAGGGAGAGAGAGAGGGATGGATGGAGTGGGAGGGAGGGTGATTATACAGTAGGTTAATGTAATCAAGCTCATCAAACCACAGCCCTCCGCCCAGATCCCTCCCAGTATCGACTTCAGCCCAGAACACCACTGATCTGGCCCTGCAAGAGGGTCTGGATTTGTGAGCTAAAAATACAAATATAAATCTCTATTTAGTGGCAAACTGAAATAATCCCAAACTAGAAAGGGAGCTCAGAGAGGCCTCCGCGCATTCATGCATTTTGTTGGTGTAACTGAGTTGAAATGGTTGAAGTCCTGCCTCAGTTTATATGTAATAGCCTGCCACCGGATCTAGGCTTAGAAAAAGTACTTTTTCCTACCTAATACCATGTTTATCTGATTTGTTTCTCATCAATCAGATACTGGGCTTCCATCTGATTTGAGTATGTTCTCAGTTGATATGTAATAGCGTAGAGTACCACAGGATCCAGAGAAAATGGAATTTGTCCTAATACTGTGTTTATCTGATTTGTTTCTCATAAATCAGATATTGGGTTTCGAGCTTATCTGCTGTAGTCAGTGATTCAGATAGTATTATGAAATATGTAATACCACAGGATTCAGGCTAAGAAAATGTAAATTTTCCTAATACAATCAGCTGATATGTTTCTTATGAATCACTTATAATTTGTTTCACTTGTATAGAAAGATAAGATAATACTGTTTGCAAAAACAGTAAATAAATAAAGTTCATATCTATTTATCTAAAGTACTACCACGATCCTCCCTCTTAAGCACCCATTATATTTTTAGATTGCTATTCTTGCACTTTGCCTTCAGCACTAGATTATGCTCTTAGTCACTTGTTTTAGAAACGAAATGCACTTGTGAGTTCTGGCAAATAGTAGTACATTGGCTTTTCTTGCGTTAAATGCAATTATTTTAAGTTGCTTTGGATAAAAGCGTCAGCTAAATGACAGTAATGTAATGTAAAGCTTAAATAAAATTTTAAAAAAACATCTTTGAAAAAGATCTTTATCAGGATTAGAACCCAGGACTCCGAACTATTAGAGAGGGGTCTTATCCACTTGCCCATCATGGAATATGCAATCAAGGCAGGAAACATAAAGATTAAGTGAAGGAAATGTTCCAAATGTAGCCAAGTTCTGTTATAATTTTTATTAGTGTATCCGCCCAGTGATGGGGATCTGCTTCAAGATGTAATGGGTTCTAAGTTGGCCCATGCTACACCCCTCCACAAGTTCCGTGAAAATCGCTCTGGAAGTTTTTGCGTAATCCAGTTAAAGAACGAACGGACTAAATAACGAACACACGTGGCTTAAAACATACAACTCGGTCGCCGGGCGCGGAGGCATGCTGCCATGTTGCGTGTGTGTGTTCTGCTCTCTCTGCTGTGACCTGTTTGGGAGGTGGTCATGGGAACAGACGGCCGTGCTGCTGAGGCATGCCCAGGCTGTCTGATATGATCTGAGAGGGTTCGTGTGTGTGTGTGTGTGTGTGTGTGTGTGTGTATGTATGTGTGTGTGTGTGTGCGTGTGTGTACCTGGGGATGTCATCGTCTACGGTAGCGCAGCCGTACAGGAACACGATGACTCCGACGATGGCGGCGGGGATCAGCATCTGTGTGTACACGCCCAGCCAGGCGAAGTACAGGCCGATCTTCTCCCCAAAATACTTCCTGTGGGAGAGGGGCATGCAGGGACACCAGACCAGACCGTTTGATCATGTCACCGGTGTCAAATTGAAACGACTCAAATCAACAATGTGGAGACATCGTTCAGCTTAGTTTATTGTTTAAATTAATCAAGCAAACCCTTTAGTAATTGAATTCAATTCAAGTTTAGCCCCAGCTCTGGTGTTTGTACCTGATGAGGCCGAGGGGCTGATACTTGTAGAAGACACTGTAGCTGGCCCACTCCTCAAACAGCAGCTATGGAGAGCACAGAGGGACAAATGCACTATGAATAATTTAACATAGTAGCCTCAAGACACTGACTGCAGGATAACATGTGTTGCTCTGCGTGACAGCTGGGCTGCTATTTCACTGAAATATGGGCAACAATGTGTGTGTGTTTGTGTGTGTGTGTGTGTGCAGGTGTCTGCGGGAGTGTGTGTGTGCCTGTGTGTGTGCATACAATGCACGTTCGCAGGCAATGAGGCGTGTGATTGAGTAGCCTACATCTGCACAGTAGCAGCGGTTTCAATTAGAGCTCAGGAATGCGTGGCGCTCCTAGAGAGGGAGGATGGAGGGCTGGTGAAAGAGAAAGTGAGTCTGCATGGCGAGGGGAATACAGAGAGTGAGAGAGATTCAGTATGTGTGTGTGTGTGTGTGTGTCGCAGCATCCTAAGCAGTGCATCCTGATGCCGCTACAGCTCTGAGACTCCAGGTTTATTCTTGCATCTGACCGTCTCTGCACCCTGACTGCACAGTGCCCTGGCAGACCTGACAAACCTGGCAACCCAACCCGTAGCGTGGGCCTGCATGCTGCTGCTGGGCGTATGTGTCACAGGTGTCACTGCGTCACTCATCAATATTACTGCACATCCACCCTCGCTTGCCCCAACGCTGGGCTCGAATTTGGGTCCTCTGACTTACAAACACACTCTCATGAACACAGCTTTGGCAGCTATGCCACAGAACAGCCAGCAGTTTGATGATGCGGGTGGTATTTATGCTGAGGAGTTTTGTGTTTTTTTTTAAGATATTTATTTTTTAGGATATTCTAGGACAGTGGAGACTGAGAGGAAAGGTGGGAGAGAGAGAGAGAGAGAGAGAGAGGGGAGGACATGCAGCTCAGGGCCCAGGCCGGATTCGAACCCGGGCCGCTGCGATAAGGACTAGTCTTAACGTGGTGCGCTCCTTAACCGATGAGCCACCGGGGTGCCTCACTATACTGAGGAGTTTAACCGGTACAGCTTGGTTACATATAGGCTCGGACTCAATATAGACCGATATAACTGAGATTACAGAGGAGGAGGAGGAGGAGGAGGTACTGAGAGTCTCTCACATTTCTTCTCTCAAAAGATCTATAACCATCAGTCTTGGAGAATGGGGTATTTCTGTGCTTTCATGGGTCGTCGACAGGAGCCAGTAGCTCTTAGAGTGTGACAGCCTGGAGCAGGGGCAATTTCACATCTTGGCAACAACAGAGCGCTTAGCACTGCGTGTGTGTGTCTGTGTGTGTGTGGGTGTGGGTGTGTGTGAGTGTGTGTGTGAGAGAGAGAGAGAGAGAGAGAGAGAGAGAGTGTGGGCGCACGTGTGCCTAGACCAACCAGAAGGAGCAATTATGAAAATTCTGGAAGGGAATTAGAGTGGTTGCCGTGGTGACACACCCTACCTAGTAGTAAGTAAGTAAACTTTATTTATATAGCGCCTTTCACAGCACGAATGCACAAAGCGCTTCACAATACAAATAACACAAAGAGGAAGAAAGAGCGACTTACAAACAACAAGGCAATTACATACAAAGTGCAATTACAATACCAGGGGAGGGAATTACCATACAGGCAGCCAGCCTCGACAAGCAGCCATACAATCAGGCGCGGCCAATATCCTGACAGCACTGTACTGTAATGCAGTATAATTCTACTGCTACAACGGAAAGTTTGGATACTTGATTCTGATAGCAGCCGTGGTAAAATACTCTGTAACCCACGGCTGCGACCGGATAACAATTAGTATTAATGCGCCGTCTATCTCATTGACGAGGCTATTGATAAGATCAAGCGGTAGGCTATGCTTTGCGTAGCAACCACTCGCAGAAACCTCACCTTTTTCGTATCCTATTACAAAAACGCACTCATCAGTCCGACTCCAACACTTCCACACCCCTACCAGCAAAAACGAGTGCTCTGGAGAACTGTTTTATGAACTGCAACATAGCTGGAAATATTCAAATAAACGTGAACCACCCGAATTATGCTTTGTATGGCTTATGTGAACAAGGCCAACCCAAATAGGCGAGATAGCCTATGTTGCCTGGCAACCATTTAATTCAGAACTATAGCCTATCGCGGAAGATTTTGTAAATACTAAAATGATAAGAATGATCAGTAAATAAATGATTGAATGTTACTACTGAGTGTTTTTTGTGAATATATATATGTAGTAACCGTTATCGTGAATATATATATGTACAGTAGTAACCGTTATCCGCTATCGCGTCGGGCCTAACAACGCCCCCGTAGCTGTGCCCTGTAACCCATTGCCTCTTGTGGTCAATTGCTTAAATGTTCACTGAGAGTCAGAGCTACTCCAGCTCTGACTCAATGAATGTAGGTTTTGGGAGCAAGCACTGTCATTTGTTTATTACTGCCCAATCACTGCTGCCGATTGATGTGATTGGACAATCAGTGAATCAGATTAAATCCAGACTCCTCCCCGTTTTAAAAGTCCCATTCCCTACATGAAACAACAACAACCTCCGAGGAGAACTACACGCTACACGCTGAAAATGGCAAGTTTATACTGCATATGTTTACAACATTTGCTATCTAATAGGGACGTCCTTGCAGGTTTGTCAGCAGCGTTTGACACGATAGACCACCAGATCCTCCTCTCCACCCTCGAGGAGAAAGGCGTCGCTGGCTCTTTCCGTACTCTAACAGGTCGATCTTGCCAGCTGTCAGGGAGTGGTTCCATGTCGGAACCATGCAGTCTGACTACAGAGTTCCACAAGGGCCTGTCGTGGGTCCCCTTTTTTTCACTCCACACTACATCTCTGGGTTCTGTTATTTGTTCACATGGCTTCTCCTATCACTGCTATGCCGAAGCCACCTAACCATGTTCGCTGAACCTCTTCCTCCATGTGATCGACATGTGAGCTTGTTTACACTGGTGGACACAGAAATGCTGAGAAAAGTAGTATCCCAACTCGAGTTCTCCACATGCTCACTGGATCCTATCCCAACAGATGTTTTCTAAACTATTTTTGACTAAACTATTCTCTGTGTCTTATGACATTCTAGCCATTGTTAATGACTCGCTGTCAACAGATATCTTTCCAGCAACACTCAGAACTGCTTTGGTGAGACCTGTTCTGAAGAAGAGCAGCCTAGACACTTCAGTTCTTAGCGATTTTAAACCAACTCTCAACTCAAATCTCCAACTTTCCCCTTTTTGAGTAAAATTCTGGAAAAGATTATTTTCAAACAGATAAATGATTTCCAAGCTACAAGTTACCTCGACATCTTCCAGTCTGGTTTTTGTGCCCATCACAGCACAGAGACAGCATTATTCAAAGTTGTAAATGACCTTATAACTAATGCTGACTACAAAGAGCTCTCTGTTCTCGTCCTCCTGGACCTGAGTGCAGCCTTTGATACTGTAGATCATGTGATCCTCATCGAAAGACTGGAGAAGTGGATCGGCTTCTCCGGTCTAGTCCTAAACTGGTTTAAGATCTATCTAATCTGCTGTGATTTCTTCGTTGCCCTCGGTGACTACAGCTCAGAAAAGATTCCTATGACCTGTGGGGTGCCTCAAAGATCCATCCTAGGACCTCTACTCTTCAGCCTGTAAATGCTGCCCCTTGGCAGTGTCATTAGGAGGCACAACATCAGCTACCATAGCTATGCAGATGATACCCAACTCTATATTTCACACCCAGTAACTACAGCTTGATTGACTGCCTTGTTAATGTGTATTACGGATATAAATGTATGGATGTCACATAATTTCCTCCAGCTAAATCAAGACAAAACAGAGGTACTGCTCATTGGTGAAAAAGCTGAAAGAGAGAAACTCTCTGGCAATTGACACCAAAACCTACATAAACATGTCATACTTGACTCAGATATTAATTTCGAAACCTACATCAAGAATATTACCAATACACTTACTGTAAAGCTCAATGATATAACTTTTTATAGTTCAATATTCACCTTTACTTGCTATTAGTTTATGAATTGGCCTTAGCAAGACCTTCAAAATCGTTTTCATGACATGAGACTGCATGAGACCCTGACACTGAAAGACTAATGCATGCTTTCATCCTAGCAAAGACAGCCTACCAAAGAAAGCTCTAGCTCCTTCTCACTCTGTGTCATCAGCTATCCTAATCCAGCCAGCCCCGCCCCTTTCTTCTTTTGGTTCGCTGCTTTCTGTCTCCCTATCTCTGCTTTGCAGCATTCTCTATGAGCCTGTTCTGCTAAGTGCTTACTGTGCTTTGATACATGATTCACTTTAATATCATATTATAGACTACAGGGATAGAGATAACACATAATGGCCACCTTTCTAACTATTTGTGCACTCTAGTGTTAGTCATGTCTCTCTTATAAATATATTAAGCCCATGTTTAATGCTCTGTAAATGTTCTTAGCCAATAGACATTTTCCAGGAGCTTGCTCAATCGTCTCGTCTCTTTACAGCTCACTTTTCTGGCCCCTGGGTGAAACTGTGTTTTTGCTTCCCTCTGGAATATATAGGGGTGGGACCTATGCCCCCCATTGCTCTCTGTAAAGCGCATTGTGTTGCCTCTGTGTATGAAATGTGCTATACAAACATATTATTTGATTTGACGGCGCAGGTGCTCATCCAGGCTCTTGTCATCTCCCGCCTGGACTACTGCAACTCCCTCCTTCCTGGGGCTCTTGCATCAGCCATTAAATCTCTGGAGCTTGTCCAGAAAGCTGCAGCTCACCTGATCTTCAAACACCCCAAGTTCTCCCACACAACTTCCCTTCTCTGTTCCCTACACTGGCTCCTTATAACAGCTCGCATCCAGTTTAAAACGCTGGTACTAGCCTACAGGGCAATGAAAGGAACAGCTACCTCCCTGGTCAAGCCCTACACCCCCTCCAGAGCACTACACTCTGCAACCTCGGGGCGATTGGCTGCCCCGTCACTCCGAGGCCCCTGCAGCCGATCGACACGGTCACGGCTCTTCTCTGTCCTGGCCCCGCAGCGGTGGAATGACCTGCCCACTGACATCAGGACAGCAGAGTTGCTGCCCATCTTTCGCCGCAGGCTCAAAACTCACCTCTAGTCCAACCAGGATCCTCCTCCATCTTAAGCGCCTATTGTATTTATATTTTGCTACTCGTGCACTTTGGCTTTAGCACTAGATTACTGTACGCTTTTGGTCACTTGTTTAGAAAGGAGATGCACTTGTTGCACCTACGTTAAATGCAATTATTGTATATCGCTTGTATACTGTAGCGTTTCACCCACCCTATTCCCCAATGGTAATGAGTCCCGCCAGCCTGTCTCCAGCGCTGGCACAGTGTAACTGAAGTGTGGAGAGAGAGAGAGGTCTGGCTATGAGAGACTATGATGCTGCTAACTATGAGAAGGAACTGAACCCGAGTCCTCCTGCTGCTGAGTCTGCCAAGGCCTCAGTCTCTCAGCGGAGCTGGCTGGCCTCCACCGTGGCCTCGACACCACAGAATAATCCCACCAGGGGCAGACTGGCCATCCCGGTGGCCTGGCGCGCTAATTGGCCTGGCCACAGGCCATAGAAACATCAATACCAGGCTGCCCCCCCCTCCCCGCCCCCTCCGCTCAACAAATCGCAGGACAATCAGAATTGCCTGTCAGCACCCCCCCCGCCCCCCCCCCCTCCCCCGCTCAACAACTTGCCGACAATTTATTTTTCACAATCGGAAAGCCCGTCCATTTCGCATTTACAAAACGAAACTGAAAGTGTTCCATCTCACCGTGTCGGCTCGTGGCCTGACTGGGACTACATTTCCCAGCCTGAATTATTTCCCCAGTCCGCCCCTGAATCCCCCAGTGTTTCCTATTAATTACCTAGACTGCGGCGGGCCGCCATAGTCTAATTTGTCCCGCCATAGTCTCATAAATCAGTATTATTATAACTAGTTATTTAGGCTACCGAAAGTATTTGACTTCTCATAGTAATATAAATAAAAGATTTTGAACGCTGTTGTGTTTTGTGCTGTGCAATAGGCTACTTCAAGCATCTATCCACTCAATAGCATCCAGCTGCAGTCTAACCCCGTCCCCTAGAGGCTCGGAGGTCCACCCCCCCTCGGAGGTCCACCCCCCCTCGGAGCTCCACCCCCCGTAGGCTCACAAGATCCTGTGGGAAACACTGATCCCCTTCTCTAAGACCAACGGTTATGATGTTTTGAGAGAAGACTAGGAGAGACTCGTACTGTCATTCTAAAGAGATTATCTTCACTTCACATTCTAAAGTGAAGTTGAAAGTGTCTAAAGTCTAAAGTGAAGTTATCTCCACTCTCACATTCTTCCCATTCTAAAGAGATTATCATCTTCTTTTCATCCTCCTCCACCTCCTCTGTAATCTCAGTTATGTTGGTCTATATTGAGTCCGAACCTATGTAACCCATACAACTGTACTGATGTAGTGGAAATGGTTTGTGTGTGTGTGTGTGTGTGTGTTTGTGTGTGTGTGTGTGTGTGTGTGTGTGTGACTGCTGGCTTACTGACATGCATGATGACGGTAAACCTCTCACCTTTCTGTCGTTGGCTTCAGCAGTCGGACCTTCGATGTCGCCCTGTAACCAATCACCATGGTTAGACTGTTACTGTGCCTCAGCATGTGTAACGCTGCCGTGAGGGTCGCCCGGGGTCATGGAGTGGAATACTACCATACTCTACTACCATACTCACATCATGCAGAGGGTATGCCGACGTATACACACTGTTGCCAAGGAGACTGGTGATTCCTGTAAAGGCAGATTGAGGAGATTCACCATCAAACAGAAGCATCACAACATCTCAAGTCTACGACAGCTGCACTACTGGGAGTGATGGAGAGACGGAGACAGAGAGAAGGAGTGTTGGAGAGATAGAGAGGGAGAGAGAAGGATAGATGGAGAGATAGAGAGGGAGAGAGAAGGATAGATGGAGAGATAGAGAGGGAGAGAGAAGGATAGATGGAGAGATAGAGAGGGAGAGAGAAGGATAGATGGAGAGATAGAGAGGGAGAGAGAAGGATAGATGGAGAGATAGAGAGGGAGAGAGAAGGATAGATGGAGAGATAGAGAGGGAGAGAGAAGGAGTGTTGGAGAGATAGAGAGGGAGAGAGAAGGATAGATGGAGAGATAGAGAGGGAGAGAGAAGGATAGATGGAGAGATAGAGAGGGAGAGAGAAGGATAGATGGAGAGATAGAGAGGGAGAGAGAAGGATAGATGGAGAGATAGAGAGGGAGAGAGAAGGATAGATGGAGAGATAGAGAGGGAGAGAGAAGGATAGATGGAGAGATAGAGAGGGAGAGAGAAGGATAGATGGAGAGATAGAGAGGGAGAGAGAAGGATAGATGGAGAGATAGAGAGAAGGATAGATGGAGAGAATGAGAGGGAGAGAGACGGCTTGTAGCAGAGGGAGAGAGGAGTAGGAAAGAGGTAGATGAGAGGCTTGTTGGAGAGATGGAGAGAGATTTGTTGGAGAGATGGAGAGACGTCTTACCCATGCTGTATTTAGCCTTCGTACACCTGGTACGTTTCAGAACCTCGTAGACCTGGAACCCAGAGAACATCTCAATCAGCTGTTCTCAAAGACAAACAGCACAGTGGCACTGTCTCACTTCTACACGATCAACACACTGAACATAACAGGCTTTCTATCATGCACGGTTTTAGTCGTTTTAAATTTGGCAATATTGTTTGACAAACTGTTTCAAACCTGGTAGACGTGCTGTTTTAAACCTGGTAGACGTGCTGTTTTAAACCTGGTAGGCAGGCTGTTTTAAAGCTGGTAGGCAGGCTGTTTTAAAGCTGGTAGGCAGGCTGTTTTAAAGCTGGTAGGCAGGCTGTTAAACCTGGTAGGCAGGCTGTTTTAAACCTGGTAGGCAGGCTGTTTAAACCTGGTAGGCAGGCTGTTTTAAACCTGGTAGACAGGCTGTTTTAAACCTGGTAGGCAGGCTGTTTAAACCTGGTAGGCAGGCTGTTTAAACCTGGTAGGCAGGCTGTTTAAACCTGGTAGGCAGGCTGTTTAAACCTGGTAGGCAGGCTGTTTTAAACCTGGTAGGCAGGCTGTTTAAACCTGGTAGGCAGGCTGTTTTAAACCTGGTAGGCAGGCTGTTTTAAACCTGGTAGGCAGGCTGTTTTAAACCTGGTAGACAGGCTGTTTTAAACCTGGTAGGCAGGCTGTTTAAACCTGGTAGGCAGGCTGTTTAAACCTGGTAGGCAGGCTGTTTTAAAGCTGGTAGGCAGGCTGTTTAAACCTGGTAGACAGGCTGTTTTAAACCTGGTAGACAGGCTGTTTTAAACCTGGTAGGCAGGCTGTTTTAAACCTGGTAGACAGGCTGTTTTAAACCTGGTAGGCAGGCTGTTTAAACCTGGTAGGCAGGCTGTTTAAACCTGGTAGGCAGGCTGTTTTAAAGCTGGTAGGCAGGCTGTTTAAACCTGGTAGGCAGGCTGTTTAAACCTGGTAGGCAGGCTGTTTAAACCTGGTAGGCAGGCTGTTTTAAAGCTGGTAGGCAGGTCTCTCTGGACCCAGCCTGGTATTGATGTTTCTATGGCCTGTGGAGTCTTCCAGCTGACAGCTCCTCTGGGGAAACACATCCACTCTGCTGGAGGTGAAGACTCCAATCTGCTTCCAATTACATTCTACTAATTACGTGATGTTGTGGAGGATTTTTGTATTAATCAGCTCTTCTCTCTCACACACACATACACACATGCACACACACACTTACTATGGAGCTCCTTGTCTTGCTGTCGAAGAAGGAGTCTCTGTCCGACAGATCGAACCTGGTTATAGAAACACAACAGATTGGTGTCAGTGCATCTTGAAGGCCATGCATCACCGTCAACCCCCTCCTCCTCCCCTCCCTCCTCCTACCTTCCCCTCCAGCCTACCCTACCCTCTCTCACACCTCGCTTTAAAACAATCGTCTCTTATAGAATAACATATGGATCAGGATACCCACTAGTATCTGTGAATCTCTGGCTCTGTGGTCTGGGAGTGCACTAGAGGGACACTGAGACAGAAGAGCCTGGAGCAGCCAGCATTTATAGATGTTCATCTGCTGCCCCTGGGTATTAATGCAGGCCAGGAGCACAGCCTACAGCAGATTATATGTGTCAGAATGACAAATGACCCAGGGCTCTGTGTGTGTGTGTGTGTGTGTGTGTGTGTGTGTGTGTGTGTGTGTGTGTGTGCGCGTGTGTGTGTGTGTGTGTGTGTGCGTGTGCGCCCGCGCGCGCGCGTGTGTGTGTGTGTGTGTGTGTGTAGGAGTATTGAAGTCCCCTCAGGTCCATTTGTTTCAGCCCAGATAGACCAGGATAGGTAATTAATACTGAGACGTCACCACTGCTGAAGTGTGACAGATGATAGTGCTGTAGCACAACAACAATACCAATACCAGGTCACTTCAAAACACAATGACTCTGACACCAACACCCATCGATACCACAAGCTGTTTGTGGTTTAAACCCTGCAACACAAAGACAATGAAAATATTTGCTTTTGTATTAAACACATTCCACCACTTACACATTCTAAGCACACTTCTTTTTATAATCCGATAATTTGAGGTAAATAACCACACTAATCACAAGTCAGAGCTTGTCATTCATCTAATTGCATCTTATTTTACAGTAACCCTCCATCGGAGTGTGTTAGGGCGAGCCAAAGCAGTTCCCCCCGCCAGACTTAATATCACACAGTTCCATTTGGCGCAGGCCAATTTGAGTGGCGGCCAATATATCCGCAGCCCTTTAGCGTGCCCAGCTTTTGATAGGAAATTAATATTGTTTGTGATCTGTAAATGAATGAATGAATGAATTAACTAATTAACGAATTGATTAATTAGTTAATTAATCCACCAATCAATCAATCGATCAATCAATCAAATAAACGAAAAGGCCAGTTATTAAAGGAATTCAACTTTTTTATGAGAAGGCTATAGCCTACAGTATAGTTGGACAGGGAAATAAAGCAAAGAAGGGCGATATTATTTTGAGAGCACTAACTTTATTGTGACACAGAAAACATCAAACAAAGACATACTGTAACGCAAGACAAAATATGTAATAGCAAACGGTCAAAATGGATGACATGTATAAAAATAGTAGTATTCAGTCAATGCAGTCTTTCAGCATGACGTAGGCTACTCAATGCTGCAGGTCGGAGGATGTGCAATTCCGTGATGGTAAAGGTGCAGGATGAGGCCCTCCTCATCATACTGGTGCACCCTCCGCAGCAGGGCCTCCTGGGTAGTACAGGGCCTCCTGGGTAGTACAGGGCCTCCTGGGTAGTACAGGGCCTCCTGGGTAGTACAGGGCCTCCTGGGTAGTACAGGGCTTCCTGGGTAATACAGGGCCTCCTGGGAAGTACAGGGCTTCCTGGGTAGTACAGGGCTTCCTGGGTAGTACAGGGCTTCCTGGGTAGTACAGGGCTTCCTGGGTAGTACAGGGCCTCCTGGGTAGTACAGGGCCTCCTGGGTAATACAGGGCCTCCTGGGTAGTACAGGGCTTCCTGGGTAGTAAAGGGCCTCCTGGGTAGTACAGGGTTTCCTGGGTAGTACAGGGCCTCCTGGGTAGTACAGGGCTTCCTGGGTAGTACAGGGCTTCCTGGGTAGTACAGGGCTTCCTGGGTAGTACAGGGCTTCCTGGGTAGTACAGGGCTTCCTGGGTAGTACAGGGCTTCCAGCCTGAAGCTGCTCCCTCTGGAGATCAGCGAGGACCTGCTGCCTTCGTCAGGCTTCACTGAACCTCCAGATGATCAGCTGGGCGACACCAGCCAACTCAACGCAGGGAAGCCAGCCCTCCACTGCATCATTAAATGATGACTAATCAAAAAAAACTACATGCACATTTATGCGTACCTACAGGTATGGGGAAATATGGCGCTCTCCGAATGTGACCCATTTTCGCCCAATCCAAACTTCCTCAAAGTAGGGGTCTACTGTTCATCCTGGAGAAAGTGCAGATCCATCATTTCATCATAAACCTTCACATCATATCAGCTGGGGGAATGAAAGCCAGGGCTGATAGAGTCTTCAAGCTGTGGGCGAAGTCCACGTCTTCTTTGTACCTTGCCAAGGCATCAGGCTATAAACTGTTGCTGGCTACATAAAATATGCAATGAAATATTCAGAAACTATGTGCCGTGTCTCCTTGATAATCATACCTCCTCTAATATGTAATAGTATTAATGCTCTATTTTAGCCTAGATGTAAAAATTAATGAATCATTGATTCACTCAGGTCTCTCCTACGCACCAGCCTTTTGAAACAGATGTGTGAAGTAGTCTCTTGAATCACAGCCAACGTAAAAAGAATACTAATATAATGTCCTCTATTTTATCCTCTATTTTATATATAAAAAACCCCATCTTGTTTGATATTTCAACAAACATGACCATAAAAGTAGCCATAAACGCCATAAAACGAAGTGTCTGTCTAACAGTTTGTGTGGCGAAGTTTAGGGCTTTTTGAAGCAGTAGCTATGGTACAATTTTCGTACAAATTGTGTGTTAATGGTTGTGTGTGCTAATGGCTATGCACATTAATGGTTCTGGCTAATGGCTCTGCACTCTAATGATGATAATGGTGCGCTATTGGGCAGACATGAGCAACCACAAAGTTCTCGCACCAAAACAATCAAAAAGTGCATCCTCTAAATGACCAGTGGATCAAAAGCTAGCCACCCCCTCTTTGGCATGTCTCTATTGTCAAGCCTCTGGGATTTTAACCTCTCTGGCACTCAAACAGACATCTGTTCATGAGCTTTCAGTGGTCGATCATTGGTAGTACAGCAGTATTGGTAGATGTATTGGCAGTATAATAGTATTCAAGTGAAAATACCAACATGCACACTCTCACAATGTTGTGGTGCTGGGAGTAAATCCCCTTAAAAGTTTCAAATGAAAAATGACACACTCCCGCACACACCTTTTCTCTGCTTTTAATCTGCCAACGTTTCGGTTAGACCTTCATCAGGTCAAGTACAGTAGTATTGGCAGTATGGTAATATACGTAGTATTGGTAATCTAGTATTTAGTAGCATAGTATTGGAAGTAGAGTGCAGTGTGTTGGTACTCACAGGTGCTGCTTCTCCCTGGAGAAGGGGTGTGACAGGGGCTTGATGCTCTGCGGCCGGCTGGCCTCCACCTTGGGGTGCAGGGGAGCCGTCACCTTGTGGATGAACAGCCTGATCTTCTCCACCAGGTTGCTGCCCTGCTTCACCTCATACACCTGCAGGGGTTAGGACACGGTTAGGACAGGGTTAGGACAGGGTTAGGACAGGGTTAGGACAGGGTTAGGACACGGTTAGGACAGGGTTAGGACAGGGTTAGGACAGGGGTTAGGACAGGGGTTAGGACAGGGGTTAGGACACGGTTAGGACAGGGGTTAGGACAGGGTTAGGACAGGGGTTAGGACACGGTTAGGACACGGTTAGGACAGGGTTAGGACACGGTTAGGACACGGTTAGGACAGGGTTAGGACAGGGTTAGGACAGGGTTAGGACAGGGTTAGGACAGGGGTTAGGACAGGGGTTAGGACACGGTTAGGACAGGGTTAGGACACGGTTAGGACAGGGGTTAGGACAGGGTTAGGACAGGGTTAGGACAGGGTTAGGACAGGGGTTAGGACAGGGTTAGGACACGGTTAGGACAGGGTTAGGACAGGGGTTAGGACAGGGTTGGGACAGGGTTAGGACAGGGGTTAGGACAGGGTTAGGACAGGGTTAGGACAGGGTTAGGACAGGGTTAGGACAGGGGTTAGGACAGGGTTAGGACAGGGGTTAGGACAGGGGTTAGGACAGGGTTAGGACAGGGTTAGGACAGGGTTAGGACAGGGTTAGGACACGGTTAGGACAGGGTTAGGACAGGGGTTAGGACAGGGGTTAGGACAGGGGTTAGGACACGGTTAGGACAGGGTTAGGACTATCACAAAAAAATAATGGTCCCTAAAATGTGGCATGTGTATGCCTGTGTGTGTATGTATGTGTGTGTGTGTGTGTGTGTGTGTGTGTGTGTGTGTGTGTGTGTGTGTGTGTGTGCCTGTGTGTGTATGTATGTGTGTGTATGTGTGTGTATAAGACAGGACAGGCCACATCTCAATCTCACACCTTCTTCGTGGGCATCTTGAGCTTCATGAACTCCGCCTCTCTGCAGAGGACGTTCCAGGGGGCGTGGATCTTCAGGAAGCCCACCCCAGGGATCTGACTCTGGAGACACAGACACAGGCTCAGGACAGAAGACATGGAGGCTGGAGAGGTATGCAATAGAATGCTGAGCTAGAGGGCTACAAGATGATGTTTACCCCCACGCCTGACAAATCATGGCGGCTCAATGAAACACTTGCATCTAACAATCTACACTCTGACAATCTCCTTTACACTCTAACAATCTACTTTACACTCTGACAATCTCCTTTACACTCCATATTTTAGATTCCAAAAATCAACTTCAGATTCCATCAGTCTAGTTTACACTCCATGAATCTACTTTACACTTAAGTGTATGTGCCAGACACAGGAGGACAGAATTTCTCCTGTATAAACCGCAGTGGTTAAGTGTATATTCCTGAGCTACTGGCCCAGTTCCCCAGTCCTCCTGCCCTCCTCTCCTCCTCTCATCTCCCTGCCCACTCCTCCTCCCCTGCTCCCTGCCCACTACTCCTCTCATCTCCCCACCCACTCCTCCTCTCCTGCTCCCCGCCCACTCCTCCTCCCCTGCTCCCTGCCCACTCCTCCTCTCATCTTCCCTGCCCACTCCTCCTCTCATCTCCCCACCCACTCCTCCTCCCCTGCTCCCTGCCCACTCCTCCTCTCATCTCCCCTGCCCACTCCTCCTCCCCTGCTCCCTGCCCACTCCTCCTCTCATCTCCCCGCCCACTCCTCCTCCCCTGCTCCCTGCCCACTCCTCCTCTCATCTCCCCGCCCACTCCTCCTCCCCTGCTCCCTGCCCTCTCCTCCTCCTCCTCCCATCCTGTCGTCCAGGGTTCTGACGTGTCTGTTGTTCAGAATGCTGCAGACTGACTGCGCTGCAGAGTGGATACTGGTCAGGTTTATTCCTGGTCGATGTTTAAATACACACACAAACCCAACCTCCTTTCAGAAGGCGTGAATGATAAGATGATAAGGTGTTGGAAGTGTTTAGTCTAGAATGCTGTCTGTGCAGTCTGTTTCTGGTGTTTATCTGGACATCTGTGTGTGTGTGTGTGTGTGTGTGTGTGTGTACTGTATGTGTGTTTGTGCGCACATGTACTCTATTCATCAGGCGTACAGTATGTGGGTGGTGGTTGTCTTTGTGCTTGTGTGTGTGTGTGTTTGTGTGTGTGTGTCTCAGTCTGTAGGAATGTATTTCCCTCTGTGACTCAACTACCTGTCGTAAAGGTTAACGAGTACAATCATGTAATTGACATCTGTTTGGAGACCCTAAGTGGTTGTGCCAGTCTCCACATGCTGGCACCTCAGCCAAGCTCCTCCCCCCTAGCAAGTCTAGCTGCACTGAACCAACCAGCCACATGTTTTATCCCATATTCACAGCTGGTAGCCAGCCCATAGAAACCGGTTGAGATTATAGTAATGGTCTCTCTTCATCAGAGAGCGGACTATTAACATCACACACTCCTCACACACACCCCAGTCCTCACACACACACACACACACATGCGCACACACACACACACACACACACACACACACACACACACACACACACACACACACTCATAAGAGACAGAGGCAAACTTATGAATGTGTGAACTAGGATCAAACACAAGCCAGTGTTGAGAGACAGAACAACTGGTGAAGAGAACTCAAACTTTTGAACTGGGTCTCAACGTTCACAGCGGTCTCTATCCTCCCACCCCATCACAAAGAGACATATCTCTATCCCTCCATCTCTACAGAGACATATCTCTATCCCTCCATCTCTACAGAGACAGATCTCTATCCCTCCATCTCTACAGAGACATATCTCTATCCCTCCATCTCTACAGAGACATATCTCTATCCCTCCATCTCTACAGAGACATGTCTCTATCCCTCCATCTCTACAGAGACATATCTCTATTCCTCTATCCATTTACAAAAAGAGACATCCTTCCATTCATCCATTCATTATAGCAAGAGGGAGAGAGAGATCTATATCCCTTCATTCCCTTATGAGAGATTTGTCTCCACTACAGCGATGCGTCTCAGTGTGAAGGCGTCGGACTGACGGAGGAGGCCGGTACGGCAAGGAGATTGAGATTAATGTGCTGCTGCAGGTGGACGTTCCACCACGTTCCACCGCGTTCCACAACGTTCCCCTCGGACAGACTTCACCGTCAGACACACACCTGCTGACATCTTCTCTGACACAGATCAATACCGTGGTGAGAGCTCATTCATCACTCCAGTATAGTATCCCTCGCCAGGAGATCAAGTCTGGGTCACGCATGTCGATACACATTCAGAGAGTCGTCGCTACACAGAGAGTCGTCTCTACAGAGAGTACTCGACAGAAATCAATGCTTTGGAACTAGGAGACATGTCGGTGTTGGAGGGATGGAGTTTTAAAGGAGTAACATGTCGGTTGAATACACTTGCCAGTTGTCTTTAGGCAACAACAAAACAAATGTGCATAATTTTTGTATTCTTCAGTAATTTTAATGTATTTTAAAATGTATTTTTCTAAGCCCAAATTTCCCACGTTAAAGGTTCTCCCAAACTGTCTGGGCATGGCAATGAGAACTTTCACATGCCCCCATTTTCCACACACTGTTACCTACCTCCGTGATACACGCTCATCTTGGGAAACAGAATTTTCACAAGATAACTAACTATACAGTACAGTATCAAGTATCGGTAAAGATGCTGATTTATTCAGTAATTATTTTTTCTGCAGTAGCTAGCTAGCCAAGTTAAAGGTCCCCTGTTATGAAAAATCTTTTCAGTGATTGTGCGCAGGGCCGGACAAAGGTTTAGGGGGCCCCTGAACAGTTTATATGGGGCACCTGTTTTTCTCAAAAATCCTGTTTGGGGTTATGCGCACATGCAAATATTTTTTGGTAGTGCCAGGCCTAAAAGAATAGGGGAAACACTGCTTTACCATTAGATTACCACCTGTTACTGCCTGTCAACTGCCAGCAGAAGCTAGGTTTTAACTGAAATTTGGGGCCTGCGTGGGATTACCCAAAAATATTTGCAGGCCCCAAATTTCAGTTAAAACCTGGCAGTTGACAGGCAGTAACAGTAGATACTAGCCTCGCCTGCCAACTCACCTCCCAGTCGGTGGTAATCTAATGGTAAAGCAGTGTCTCCTCTATTCTTTTAGGCCTGGCAGTACGCACCCAGGGGGGACACATGAAATTGGGTGGTCTGGGGTTCCTCCCCCAGGAACTGTCTGTCTGACTGGCCCGGTCAAAATGTAATTTTGAAAATAATTGTTTGAGATAAGGGAAGTCCAGACTGCGGAAGCAAACTGAAAGTGAGGTCACAAGATCAGGATGGTCTCATGAGGCAAAAGAGATTATCCTCATGCATCCTCACTAGAGGAGAACATTCTCAACCAATTGAAAATAGGACAATAAATTTAACATCTACTTCTCCAAAACTAAAGGACAAATATATTTCATATAATGTTTCTTCAATGCCCTCTTGAGCAAATAGAATATAAAAACTTTGTGTGACGAATCACCATGTTACTCCTTTAACTCTCTTTCTACTGTACATACCCTGTACATACACCCTCACCCTATACCCCCACCCTCACCCTATACCCCCACCCTCACCCTACTCCACCACCCTCACCCTATATCCCCACCCTCACCCTACTCCACCACCCTCACCCTATACCCCCACCCTCACCCTATACCCCCACCCTCACCCTACTCCACCACCCTCACCCTATACCCCCACCCTCACCCTACTCCACCACCCTCACCCTATACCCCCACCCTCACCCTACTTCACCACCCTCACCCTATACCCCCACCCTCACCCTACTTCACCACCCTCACCCTATACCCCCACCCTCACCCTACTCCACCACCCTCACCCTATACCCCCACCCTCACCCTACTTCACCACCCTCACCCTATACACCCACCCTCACCCTACTCCACCCCCGTGCGGTCCTCCATCTCCCCCTCCTCCTCACCCCCTCGTCTTTCTCCAGCTCCAGGCCCATTTCCAGCAGGTTCTCCTCAAACTCCTGCCGTTTGAAGCGCCGGTCGTCGTCGTGGTAATCCATCTGGTGCTCCTGGGCGGCCAGCTCCGGGTCCTCCCTGGCCGGGGGCGTGGCCCGGCTGCGCCTCATGCTCATGCTGCGGCGCAGGCCGCGGATCAGGGCCATGTTGTAGAAGCGGGAGGGCTGGCGATGCACGCTGGACGGCTTCTGGATGTGGTAGGTCAGCACGTAGTCCACCCTCCGCTGGCCGTCCTGGAAGTAGGGACCCAGACCGGAGCGTGGGGGGCCATCGTCTGGCTTCAGGGACTTCAGCAGCTGGGAGGGGTTTGGGGAGGTGGGGGGGGGGGGGGGGCGGGGGGCAGAGAGGGGGAGAGAGGATGAGAAAATGAAAGAGGAGATTTTGAGCATATTGTTTGTGAAGTTTCAATGTGTGAAAGATTGTTGTACGGCACGCATATCAATGTCTATCTGAAAAACACACAGGGTTTGAAACATACTGTAATGATCAAAGTACAATCACATCTCATCTTTAGACTGTGATACGTCAGTCCCAGCTAAATTAAGTATTCAATAGTATCTACTGCATCTACAGTAGAGCAGCTCTCCAGAGGAGCTGGTTATTATGCCTAGAGGTAATACTAGGTCACCACTATCAAATTATTATCTAATAATCTCCATTAACAAGTCATAATAATCTCTTGGCAGGGGAGGCTTAATCTCAGTCATGAGGACATTCCTCAGGATTAGTGACCAGAATGACTATGTCCAATCAGAAACCATGCAGGGCCGTTCCTCATCACCGGGGCTGTGAGGGAAGCCCTGGTCTCTGACTAATCAAACATGGGTCTGATCATCACCAGCGCTCCGGCGTGTGACGTGATGCCAGATCAAAGAGGCTGCAGCTGAGGAGGCATGTTGTCATGGAAATCCTTAGTCCTCAAGTTCAGAATCAGCGGCTGTCTGTCAGAGATGAGGATTTCCTCGGTGAATATGAAGCACATCGTACCCCGCATAAGGAGAAAATCGGACCGTATAAAATCCTATGAAATGTCAAATCAAATGTACGGTATATGATTGAGGTTGGGGAGTACTGTACAGTAGCCTACTGTATGTGGATGATGGGCTATAGAGCTAGACTATGTGATCTAGGCTACAATATGTGAGCCAGGCTAAATTAGTTAGGCTATGTGAGCTACAGTACGCTACAGTATGTTATCTAGGCTACAGTATGTGAGCTCACAAATTAACTACGCTAAATTAGCTAGGATATGTGTGTAATGAACAGTTTAACAGATTAAACCTCAACAAATATCATAATTGGAATGTAAGAATTCCTTTCACTTATATAACTTGTAAATAATGAGTAATTAGATTAGATATTATTTGACAGAATCAAAGGCACCTACAACTCTCACCAACTCTTATCTATAGCACTTCACACCCAAAGTCAAATATTTGCTCCGGCACAAAAGCCATTCCTTTCCATGAATTGAACATGCCTTCAGCTCATACACAAACACATTTTTGAACAAACACATTAATCCCCCCCCCCGCCCCATTCCCTCACAACAGAAGGTCCCAGTGAAGGTCAGCGGTCGTTCCTCAGAGGGGCCAGGAGGATGCGTTGTGAATCGACCGAGTAGGAGAGCGCTGTTCACGGACCCAGGGAATGAGATCTCCAGGGCCCTTCCCAGGGTTCTGTCAGCCTCCCACCCACCTCCTCCTGTGGCGAGCGGCATCCCCGCGGCAGCATCCAAACACATTAGCATACATTAGCGCTCAGCCACGCACAGCAGGGTAAGGCGCTCTGACTCAACCACACTGAGTCACTGTACAGCTGTGGCCTGAGGGAGGGGACACAACTCCACTACCTCCGGTTAGCGGGGAGGACGCAGTGAGTGGTGATAAACAGAAATCTGCAGACAGATACAGCGTGTAGGCCACAGAGCCAGTTGTAAAACATCATGAGCTACCCTCGCCATGATAATGCTCCATTTAGAGAGAGAGAGAAAGCAACGCCACCTGATAAGCTGAACGTAAATGGAGATAAAACTCAAACGCGTTGTTTTATTCCATGACGAAATAGTTCAATACGGAGACAGCTACCGATGTAAAGAGTCACATGTGTCGCTGTGTCGTTTGTCAGTGTTGCTTTCACCCTCATTTACACCATGCCTGGATATAGTACCTATTGTAAACACTACTTTAGTCAACTGCACCACCGAAACGCTAGCCATTTAATAGCACAGGTGAGCAGTACCTATAGGAGTATTTAGGAGCAGTACCTATAGGAGTATTTTTACAGCTCACTTATCTGGCCCCCGGGTGACTACTGTTTTTTTGCTTCCCTCTGGAATATGTAGAGAGTGGGTCGTATGCCCACCTCCCTTGTTCTCTGTAAAGCGCATTGTGTTGCCTCTGGGTATGAAATGCGCTATCCAAATAAAGCTTTGATTGATTGATTGATTGAGTGAGTGTGAGTCAGTTCAACTCGGTCGCATACACTCGTCACTGGACCTCTAGTCTGGCTGCAGCCACCTGAGCCCCCGACAGGGTTCATTAGGAATTCATCTGACTTCAGAAGATCAATGTGTTGATCATAAACAACAGCCACCTCCAGCCGCTGCAGGAGTTTAAACATCCTTCAGGGACTGCTGTGGGTAGGGATTGTTTATCATCAATACAGTCATAACAATTAGCATTAGTCATTAGCTTGGAGAAAGCTAGCCGGTGAACTCTCCACACATGCCTCAGAGGACCCAGTAACATTTATTATTTACCACCCTCATTAAAACAGCTTTGATGCTGAGCTAAGCTTAAGAAAGGGACTCTCATCTGTGATTACTGCAGGAAGATCCAGCCTCCTGATGGTGCAATCACAATCACAATCCCTTTTATTGCCAGGTTGGTTTTTACACGTTAGGAATTTTCCAATTAACAAAACCTTGCATGCCCTTGTTTGGTCATTGCCCTGATTGCCTTTGTATATAGGTGTGCCATCATTACATGATTTTAAACCTGACGAAGGTCGGGGTACCGAAACGTTGTTGTGAGCGAGGACAGTGTGCGGGACCTCTCTCTTTTTATAAGTCTTGAAGTTTTTTTTTCCTACGCACCTAAATCTAAATCTTTGAAGGTGCATTAGCCCTTTTCACTTTTTGTGGTGCAAAAAAAAGTGTGGGGAAAAAGCTTGAAACTAGCCTATGTTAAGATCATTAATGTTAAATATGAATACAATAGAAATGACTGATGGCTTCTTATATAGGGTATATATAGACAAACAGGAACTATTTTTGATTATCAGATAGGCTATTGTGTTTGTGCAGCACTGATGCATACTAATTATACTGAGCCCTATCATTCTTCCTCTGACTGATAGTATGTTTGTGTTTGTGCGTGTTTGTGTGCTGATGCCCGGAGAAGACGTTTCTAAGTGTAAAAAGAAGTTTTCACACGTTGAGGTAAGATGTCCTCAAGGTTAGGGCAGGCCTATAGGCTGTGATGACAGTCAGCATGGCCTGGAGGGCACAGCTCAGCTCCACTCCCAAATGAATTCACACTTGCGATAACCGCTACATTGGTGTAACTTCCTTTTTCAGTACAGCGGCCGTCAAACAAAAAACACACCATTGTTGTTTCTTAATGTCTTCATTTAGTAGCAGAGAAGTGTGTACTCACTATAGAGTGGTAGTAGTACAGTAGTGTGTACTCACTATAGAGTCGTACTAGTAGAGAAGTGTGTACTCACTATAGAGTGGTAGTAGTAGAGAAGTGTGTACTCACTATAGAGTGGTAGTAGTACAGAAGTGTGTACTCACTATAGAGTGGTAGTAGTACAGAAGTGTGTACTCACTATAGAGTGGTAGTAGTACAGAAGTGTGTACTCACTATAGAGTGGTAGTAGTACAGAAGTGTGTACTCACTATAGAGTGGTAGTAGTACAGAAGTGTGTACTCACTATAGAGTCGTACTGGTTGTAGCGGTCCTCCTCCGCCCCCTTGGCGTTTCCCAGGATCCCCGGCTCTGAAAGCTTCTCCTCGGCCGGGACTCGATGGTAGCTCTCGTTCCTCCTCATGGTGGCGCTCTGCTCCAGCTCAGGGAGGCACGTGCTGGACCAGTTATGGACCAGGAAGGTATTATCTGGGGGGGAGCCTTGGGGGTGTGGGGAGGAGAGAGGGGGAGAATGAAGGAGAGTAAGGGGAGATAGGCCAGGGGTAGGAGGGAGGAGAGGGAGGGGGAGGGAGGGAGGGATGAGAGGGAGTGGAGAGAGAGAGGGGGAAAGGAGGGTAAGAAGAGGTGAGATTAGAGCAGTCTCTCATTTCATGGTATAATTATAACTCACTAGAGTATTCGTTTCGGTAATGACATGGTAATATGGTGTGAAATTCATAATTGATCACAGGCAGCATTTGTAACCTCTGCACACCGTTAGAATCCACAGTAGTTACTGGCAGTGTGTGAACGAGTCTTTGAAGCAAGCGCCAGAATGCAAGGGGAAAAGAGTCAGTATTGAAGTCAATTTCAAATCAATACCACCAAGCCAGACTCTGGCTCCGGGGGAACAGTGATTCAAGTAGAGATGGCGGAGAAATGCTTGGGAAATCTATTCACACCCGCGGGTATTGACGGTAAGATGGTGCAATGGTGGTCGGTTGTATGAGAAGAACCCATTCCAAACCAGACCTGGTCGAATCACTGTTTCTCAATCCGAGGTGTCCTTGATTTAACTCACCTTGCATGCAGGAGTTGCATGTGTGGTGCTATTGCTTACTTTGTGCGTAACAACCTTTATCAAGCACATCTACAGTTATGTGAGGTATGTATTGTAAGGCCTCAGTGATGTGTGGTATTAGCAGGTCTGGTCCCAGCATGTCTTTATCTTAGGAGCTATGATGGCAGACCTCCCAGCAAGGAAGTATAAAAAAGGAACCGTGAGAAATCATATTTCATGTTCTACCCAGAACCACTAGTGTCATATGTGTCCAATATTTGTACATTCCTTGGCTCCAGAACAGGCTGCAGGCAGTCACTCCACTCACATACTTCGGCATGGCAATATCAGATGACAGAGGTTCCACTCCAGAACCTTTTGTGTTCCACTGGGGGCGAGAGTCACACAACTCCCACCATCATCTCTGACATGTGCTGACATGCTCTACTTGAATGTGAGAAGGCTGACTACATGTGACATGTGACATGTGACCCCAAAGGGCTTGTCAGGTGTCAATCTCTCTCATCAACATTGCTTCCATCCTCACCCCACTCTGGGTTCAATCTTGGGTCCTCTGCCTTACAAACACACTGTGTCCTCCTCACATAAACATCAGTATTTCATGCTGAGGACTGAGTTTACCAACTCTTATTAAAGGCTTTACTGCCGATGATTGGGACGTACAGTCGGTTTACTTACTATAGACAAATGTTAGATGAATGTTCTTATTGTAAGTCGCTTTGGATAAAAGTGTTGTCTAAATGACTGGAATGTAACTTGGTTACATCTCCATTAGTCTCAACGCCAAACCCATGAGAGTTCTTTCACTGATACACTACGTGAGCTATGCTAACTATGCTGCAGATCTCTCTATGGGTCTGGGACACTTCATGCGAAAATCTGATGCTGAAATCCTGGCGAATTAATTGATTTTGCAGGAATCCCAGCGATCAGGCATTCCCACCCATAAATATGCCCCACCCATCTAACCTGGGCTAGGGTCTCTCATTTGCTGTTACGACCTGTCACTCTTTCATTGAACCGTCGATACGCCTTCAGAATACCAGCTTGTGCGGCAACTCAATGTAATATTTGAGTCTGGAGAGAGAGAGACTACATCTCCATACAAGTGAGGACATGAATATCCGATGAGGACACCTCACTGTTGCCTGTATGAGCACCGAGACTGGGGTCAATTCAGCTTCAATTCAGCCAGTTCAGAATTTAAAATCAAATAAAGTTACGAAAATGACATCGTAATGGTAAATGGACTGCACTTATATAGCGCTTTTCCACCTTAGCGGCACTCAAAGCGCTTTACAATGGCTTCTCATTCACCCATTCACACACACATTCACACACCAATGGCGGTAGCTTCCATGCAAGGTGCTAACCTGCTCATTGGGAGCAATTTGGGGTTAGGTGTCTGGCTCAAGGACACTTCGACATGTGGACAGTCGGAGCTGGGATTCGAACCACTGACCCTTCGATCATTGAACGACCCGCTCTACTAACTGAGCTACAGCCGCCCCCATCGTAGGAACCCTATTGTTCTTTTCAGTATTGTTATAAAAAGAAAATCCTGGAAATGCTCAAATAACTTTTTAAGTCCTGGACCAAAAATTCTATAAATCACCAGGTCTAAACTACAGACCAGGAGTAACTACGCCAGAAAGAGTCACCGTGATTCGCCCATAGGTGGCGCTATAATAAGCAATTTAGAACACAATGCTGGCATTTACTAACCTGACGTGCCAGATGGTTTGCTTCGCATAACCATCTGGGAACTATCAATTGGAAACTGTTTGGAAAAGGGCAGGCACTTTCAAAAATACTTGGCAGGTGATTGGATGAACCATCTGTCTATCACCGTCTATCACGAGCATCCGCTCCTCACTACCGTCACAACTTTCTGTACACTGATCTGAAACGAAACGAGTGCACATAACATAATTAACATTTATAACACATAAAAACACTGCTAGAAAAGAATACATTTCCTGCCCCCAAAATTTGTGTGAATGCTGAAAAGCTGAAAATAAATCACAAAAGCATTATTGAAAATACATAATCTTAGCCTAAATGGGAAAAATGGGAACTAAGTTCAATGCAATGCCATTTAGTCCACACGCATAGCTGCCTACATAGTTACTAACATGAGAAAACATACACTAAACTGTGGTTAAATTTCTTAAGTAGCAGCAATCGAAAATATTTTCCTCTCATCATCTTTCACTCTCAGTCAGAAAATGTCCGCTGTCCGTTTGGGGGGGGGGGGGGGCAGGCATCCCCTCCAAGGCAATGATAAAGGAAACACTCTATGGAGAGTATGATTTGTGAGAGAAACAGAATGTGAGCTTGCAAGATCAGGATGGTCACACGAGGCTGGGCATTTCCACCCCATTGGACAAAAATGTATGAAACTTGGTACACTTAGGGTATGTCTTTCCTCGTGGGGAACAAATTTGCCTCAAGAACCCATAATGTGCTTATAACTTTTTACAGCCCTAGGGACTTGAAACGGACTGTTCATGAAGAGGGCACTATCATGTTGCATCATGTCGGAACATTTGCAGATAGCCTATCTATAAAAAGAAAGACATTACAGGCATTTCAAATTTGACCATTTTGGCAGGAAGCTAATTAGTAATGCTAATATAGCACTTTAAAACTAATCTTCTCCTATGAACCTGATTCGGTAAAGCTTAGCTGGTCATTAGCTAGTTTTGCGGGATTTACCTGGTGGGCCAGCCTATCTGTCTGTCAGTCTCACCTGTCTTATGGGGGCGTATCTGTAGGACCCGCTCATTGGGGTTATATTTTCAAATACTTTTGGATCAAACATTTTTGGATTGTAATTTTAACCCGCATCCTTATTTGACTGAAGTGAAACCGGAATGCCCCAAATCATTCCCAGGAGACAGGAACAGGCGCTCTAAGTGACAACATGGTGACGCCACCTCATATATGACCATGAAGATGCTCTCTTGCTCTGACTGTTGGAACCTGGGGCCTGGTGAGGACAGGGCTCTGTGACATCACTGACTCCATTGGTCTCGCTGCCGTTTTCAGGAGGAGGAAACATGGAATCATCTTGTCCACAATCAGCATGTGAGTGTGCTTTAGAAGGAGGACAAAGAAACAGCATCTATGTATTCTGCCTTTAGAGAAGATGCTTACAGCCAAGCTGCTTCAGTTCTAGAGCCCCATGCCACACTTGTATTAATGTAATCTGTAGTGATGTCATGTACCCTATATTGCTTGTTTGTTTCATGGATGGCTGGCTGCACAATAATTGTCTCCTTGTGAGTTGATAAAGATGACCTTGACCTTGACTATAGCAGCTCTATTCTCTCCTCCTCCATCAGCGTTGGCCTCGAGGGCTCTTCACCAGAATAAGGGTCTCAGTGCTAAAATGAACCTGACACATTCAGGCTGAGGAAGGAAATATGATCAAATTACACTGAGCTGTGAGAAATGTTAATGAGGATTACAGGGAGCGAAGTAGTCTTGTTCATTATAGCCTCTAAATGTAAACAAGGCAATAACACGGATGGGGTTTGTGTTAGGTTATTATAAATATTGTATTTAATTTAATAAATATTGTAGGCCTAATTAAATTTAAGAACTCTATATTGTATTTAAATAAGTATTGTTACAGATCCGACCTAGGCTATGTGGTAGGCTATAATTTCCATTATCCAATATTTCACCAAGATGATTCCAAGCCGTTGCTTCCTTCTTGACCGTCCAGCGTGAAATGTTCAGCACTGTCCGCCTCAGTGCTGCGTAAGCTATTTCAGGCCAGGGTTGACCAGTTAGCCTACTGAACCCGAGTCAATGAATAGGCTACAATAAAGTATTATTTATTTATATGTCAGAACCACTATGTACAAGCAGGTTTGCTCATTAGTAAGTAGGCTAAATGTGACACACATCTTCATGACTATTCAGTAGGCCTAGGCTATGTTAAAATAGTGAGAATAAAACAATTCATAGAGCTTGTAGAGTTAAGGGTTTCAATGAGATGTTCTTATTATGCAACATTAGATTTAAGTCTATAGCATAATAATTATATTCTTATTTAATAATAAATATCCCTCAGAGCAGGAGCCAGCTTACCTGATCCTCTACTACCAGGACCGTCAATCGTCTCCACCGGATCGTGTCCGTCACTTCGTCTCTCCATAGCCTAACGGACTATTACAACCGGCAAATCCAAGCAAAGGCTCTATCTCAATATATCCTGTAGTCCACTCTCTATCCTCCTCTCTCCGGGAACCATCTACCCCGCGATAGAACTCCTCTCTGCGCCCATGAGCTCGGTGCCGTGGCGTCGCGTGTAACCGTTCCCCACGGCGCGTTTCCCGCCTCGCCTGGCTGTTGAGCTCTCTAGCCTCTACCGACACAGCTCTGCCCAGGTCGATGTGTGATCTTGTCCCACACTAATCCATGTGTGGTGCGGACATCGCACTAATATGCGTTTATGGTTCCCTCCCACCGCGCGTCATGCCAAACAGGTTTACCGCTGCATCTCTCTTCTGAGCATCACTCTGGTCAGCGCGTGGGGAGCGCGAGAGCCAGCTGGTGCCGCCCACGCGACACTCTGACAGCTCCTCGGAGCGCGAGCCGCGAGGTGTGAAATCCCGCTGATCTCAGATGCTTTTTTTGTTTTGTTCATAACCTTCAGGTGATTCATCTTCCGTAGATTTGAGGTTTGCACTGTTTGGCAGTGGATGGGGGACTAATTATATTGCAAAGGCAGCACATGTTTCACCTGCGCGTTTTCCTGTACCCAAACTATTGGGTGGAGGACGAGCTGGGGAAGACTCAAATCAGGAAATTAAACATTCCAGCTTCCTGGACTGCTTTGTACTCTCAGGTGATTTTGATGTATATTACCGCGAGAATCAAGTAGACCTAATCAGTGGGAGTGCGTAAGAGTGATGGTGGAAGCAGTAGCCTACTGACACTTGTTACACAAAGACAATACACGGGTGGAGAGCGCGACGAGTCCCGTTTTTAAAAAGGCCTGGCACGGGTGTATTCTGTAGGTATATGGGCTTCTATAATCTGCATTTTACGCACTCGTGCGTAAATCATTTACTTTAACAAATTTAAATATGTAGGCATACCCAAAATGGAAACGTTGTATTGGGTTGTTTTGTCATGTTAGAAATTCTCTTTTGGGGCTAAGAAATTATTTAAGAGAATAATAATCATCTCTTAATCAGGATGTCATAATCAAACTAACAGCATCCGTCGGCAGGGCAGTCTATTTTTATATTCATAGGCTACAGGTCCATTGTTCATAATGGTAAATAAAGACCTGTGGTTAAGCAGGTTAACTGACGCATCGCTCTGTCACTGCCGTTCTCACCGTAACCGATCCAATGGTGTTTCTGCGTTTCCTTCTCTTTGTGCGCCCCCTGCTGGTCTCTCTGTGTTTGTGTCCCTGTCCTGCCGCCCCATGGATCCTGCACACCTGCCTTCCATTAACGCATCAACTCAACAGTAGCCTCTATTCATGGGTTTCAAATGTAGTCCTAGACCTGCCTTATTGGGGACCAGCAGGTTAGATCGTGGTAGTGGCACACTGACATCTTAGCGATTCGTTCTTCGTGTTATATATAGGTTCCAAGTTTGTAGGCTACAATTGTCTTTGTGCTCAGGATCATTCCTCATCTTCCTGCTTTACCTGCCATTCAGCTGCCCACGCCATTCACAGCCGCTCCTCAACTCACATCCTTTCACTGGGCTAGTCTACAATTTGAACCTTCGTAAACCTCCCGTGTCTGTGTTGTGCGTTTGGGTTCGCTCCATATCACAACACGCATCAAGTCCTACTGCCGACCCATCCCAAATTGAACTTCGCTACACTGTTGTTCTTATTCCGCAGAGAACAAAGTGATAGTGGTCGAATAAAGTTGCCAGGCTAGAGGTCCCTGTCCCGAGGAGTCGCTCCAGTCCCCCCGCGCGGGGGAAGACCCCCCTCAGCTCCAAGAACCCGGAGGATGCGTCTCTCTCGTAGGACACGCTCACCGGTGGAAACGGATGAATCGTTTCCCCACCCTTAACGACGCGCCTGAGTCAATCCCCACCGTGCTTTACACTTCCTGCTGCAACGACAACCACACGCAGGCCAACGACATGGCCCTTCGTGCGCATCTCCTGTTCAGTAGCCTATGATTTTGTATTGCCTACAGTAATTTGTACAATCAGCTTAAGTGCGTGTGCAGATGATAAGATATGAGAATGAGCAGCGTCTTCATACACACCCATTCGTGAAGGAAGAAGCCTCACATTATATGGAATAAAATAACGTTTGAAAAGAAAAAAAAATACCTTTCAGCTTTCAGTCACTGGGAAAATAGATGTCCAATAATAGCCCAGATAAACCAACGGAATAGCACCTTCCCACGGAGTCGTAGCCTTCCTCTTATCGCGCGGTGCTCACCTGTAGTCTGCCTCATCAACCTGCCTCCCACTGCTCCTCTCGACACTGAAGCAGGAAATGTGAAATGCTGTCGTCACGTCAGGTATGGCGAAACACAGCACACGGTGCTCAGAAGTGAGTTGAAGCTGGCCAGCTCCTATAGGCTGCTATGGATAGATCCCATCAGATCGGAATGAGTAGATAGGACTCCCACTAGTTGCAGGGGCAGACAGGCAGCTCTGAGCCTTAAGAAGAGCTCACACCAACATTCCAAAGGGCATGTATGGACTCGCCAGGAGGGGCTCAGAGAGTCAGTAGCAGCATCTCATTCCATGTCTTCCCTTTTACATTAAGCCATATAGGCTATAAATCTGTCTGTCATCACAGAGATTAAAGCAGAGGTGGTAGGCTGTAGTTCTATTGCCATCATTAACCTTTAAGATACTTTTAGTTACTGTTTCTGCTGCCTGAGACCATCTGATCATTTCATCTTGTTTTAGATCTGCTGCAGGCCTGGGGGTGAACTTTTCATACCATGGCACTCATTAACTATTCTGTCATTTGAGACCCTGCCACTTCCCCCTGCCATGCAAGCACGCGGTCTTCACCTCGTTTTCCCACCCATCTCCTGTAGTCCATCAGCATATAGTCTACCAGTCCACTTCCCTTTGTTCTCTGATTGACATTTTCCAGCATTCTTCGTACCTGTTTTCTTCCGGACCTGCCTGTTTCACCCTGCTTTCTGGGTCTTGGATTCCCAGCCTGCTCTTTGTCGGACTTGTTTGCCTGAGTGACAGCACTTCTCCTGTTGACTGACCTTTCCTTGAAACTGTGTATGTTTCCTTGTGCTTTTGGGTTCAAACCTGCCAGGAACTTTACAGGGGCCTCATTTATCAAAGAGCGTGTAAATTCCGGTGTAAAAGAGGGCGTACGACGAAAACGCGGAAAATGCGAAATCGAGCGTACGACGAGAATATATACACGCTTTTCGGATCTATCAAAAAGGTCGTACGCCCTTTTCTGCACGAGAAATCCGAGACTGGCGGGGAAGAGAGCGTACGCGCACGCGCCCCGTGTTCCGCCCTCGCCACGCCCTAATCCAACCATATATGGTCAAAACCATGAGTGGCCAAACGTGGTTTCCCGGAAGGAACCGGCTTAAAAAGGTAGCGTGGAGCACCCAGGCGGGACAATGAAACATGGAACGAAGAGCTAAGAAGAGGAACTTCTCGGAGACGGAGGTGCATGTGCTTGTTGGTGAGGTCCACGCGAGGAAGACAATCCTCTTCGGAAGGTATTAATAGCCTACCTTTGTCTGTTTGCTCCTACAGCTTAGTAGCCTACTTTAGCTACGTTTTGTGCATCTAGGATTTGGCATACACGGACATACTGTAACATGTGGCTGTGAGGAAAGCAAACATTCTGTGGTAGGCTATGATTAAATTAGGACCAAAAACAGGGAACAATAACGCAGATGACCACTTCATAATGTTAGAACACATTAAACATTTTCCCCTCTGGGAAATTAAGACTCATCTAAATCACCCGGTAAATCACAGCATTTATTTGACTGCCAACAGAAAAACATATCAAATGAATATGGCTGCACAATGAAATGTTTAATGCATAATCAAGTTCACAGACAAACTCAAAGAAAATGATTGAAATTGTTTCTCCAGACTCTGACGTGGGGTGGGACTCAGAGGAGGGGGAGTCTGCAGTGGTCCTTGACCTGACGGTCGTGCCCCCGCGAGTTGTAGCCTCCACCTCCAGCGCGCCGGCCTCCACCTTCTTATCAGCTTTGAATATATATCTTGGCAAACATAACACGGGATGATGTACAAGGAGGGGACAGATACCTAGTGAAAGTACTATTGGTTGCTAGTAAAAAGACAATAACGAGGGCTTGGTATAAGGTGGAACGCCCAACCAAGGAGCAGTGGCTGGGTGTTGTGGAGGAGATGTATGTTAGGGAGAGGTTCACGCATGCATTGAGGATGCAGGAAGGAAAGTTTGAAGGGAGATGGGAAAAATGGATGGATTATAGAAGGAAGTGTGATGATACCACTAATATTAAAATTGTCATATTTGAGTAAGAAAAAAAAGCTGCATGGATGGATGTACCCATAAGCTGTTATTGTAGGTTTTGATGTTTTATTGTATTGTCGTTGTATGGATGGAAAATGCTAATAAAGATTAAAAGTAAATAAGACAAAGAATATGTATCTTGGCTATGGACACACCAACAAGCCAGCCGTCACGCGCAGCCCTACCCTGCTGTGCGCCAGGATGAATGAGTCATGCGTGGAGCCAGGCCACCGTGCCACTACACTTGTGATGAGCATGTCGGCGTCACATATGATTTGGGTATTTCTAGTGTGCACATTTTAGCGATTCACATAGACGTATTCATTCACTGATGGTGCCCTTATGTGGGTGCAGTCGCCATCGCCGTCACCTCTTTGGAGTTCTATCTCGGCCAGTAGGCCGAGTAGCGCCGGATTCATTTAGGCTCGCATTACGCACAGGAGGACTGTCATTTATATGCTTACCAAAGAGCAAACAGGTCCACATGATCACATATTAATGACAATCTAATTGGTCAATTATTGCCGTTTGATGGAGTGCCTGCATTAGGTGTGTGACATATAGCGCGGAAAGGTTTGGGACAGCGCATAGGTTAAGTTTGGGGAACAAATCCATATCGGACCATGAATGAGCCGGTTAGAGGACACGTCTAATCTAGCATTGCGATATATGTTGGTGCTGAATTGGGCTATTAGCCTACATGATTGTGCGTTCATGCACTGTCGCTCTTATTCTCTCCGTCAAACATAGTAATTCACCGACGCACCACCTGCGTCGCCAGTTCCCCCTGTGTTCAAAAAGGGCGTAGAACACCGTGTAAATCGGTAGGACAAGTTGAGAGGTGTCGTACAAAAGCGCGGAGAAAGACGACTAAATTTCCGCCCTTTCGGCTTGATAAATCGCAATGTGGGGGGGGCAAATGGCGTACGCCTGAAATCGCGAAAAAGACCGTGTAAAAGAAGGCGTACCTCAATGATAAATGAGGCCCCAGGACTGTAGAGCTTGGGGTGGGACTGGGGCTGAGGTAAAGGTTAGGAGCTGGTGCTGGTGTTGGGGCAGGAGCTGGTGCTGGTGTTGGGGCAGGAGCTGGTGCTGGTGTTGGTGCAGGAGCTGGTGCTGGTGTTGGGGCAGGAGCTGGTGCTGGTGTTGGGGCAGGAGCTGGTGTTGGGGCAGGAGCTGGTGCTGGTGTTGGGGCAGGAGCTGGTGCTGGTGTTGGGGCAGGAGCTGGTGCCGGGGCCTGGTACTAGGCTTTATCAGCTATAAGAGATTGGTTAACAAGTTTGTTTCAAGTAGGTGATCAGATTTTAATGGCTGGAGCAGAGATAGCTACCTCAGGTCACAGCTGTAAAGAAGAAATCACACCTCTAATGGACGGCATGTAAATCTCTCATGTAAATCTCTCTAATCCCTCTAAGACTGGACCTGAATGACTTTCCCTAACAAATGTTGCTCAAATATTGCTGAATGTGGTGTACCTGACCAGTTCAGAGGCAGGTGCAGGCTAGATGGGAATTTCAGGCTTAGGGAAGTCATCATAACATTACGCATGTCCCTTGCCTCGTCTCTCTTATATGTTCAGGAACTAAATTATATATTTTCCAAATGGAATCAGATATTGACTCAATAGATTCAAATTCAATTTGAAAACAGAGTGAGTGAGTGTTATTTTCAAGAGAATACAGCAGCTCTGGCAGTTGAAAAGGTGAGAGGCTGTTTAAACAACATTGGGGTATTTATTTGTTGATGTTTATTTGCACTTCTCTACATTAAGGCAACAAGTAAACAAAGATGTACTGTTGTCACAACATCTCTAGCTGCAGCTTATCTACTGAGGTCTTTGTTTGGTCTTGGTTTGTGACCACTACTGAGGACAGTGTTAGTTGCAGAGGTTGGCTGGCCCAGGGAGGTATTACAATAGGCTAGCCAGGGCCTAGAGCTGTTCAAGCTAGTTCAGGGTGCGACTGACTAGCTATGCATCCTGACCCCTCCCTCCCTCGCTCTAGGTGTGTGGACTGGCCTGGGTATGGGCAGGTACCGTAGGAGAGGGCAGATCTGCTGTTACTGATGCCTTTGAACACAAACTTTCTGTGACCAATTTATTCACATTTTATGTTGTATTTCATGATTTTGTGTAGTAGCCTAGGTATAGTTGTATATTTATGTATTTAGATATGTTTCTTATTTTTCTGAGGCCATTGCTGTTGAGTTTTTCTCAGTCAATCTGCCTCTTTAAATAGAGATTAAATAGATCAAGGTCCCAGTCAGACTCGGCTCACTCCAAATCTACTGTACTCATTGGGCTCTGCCCATGTATTGTTGTCCTGTTTCCCTCCCCCACATACACAACCATACCTCGGTGTCAACTTACTGACCACACCCTAGCTTGTTTTAACAACCATCAGACACCTGTTGCTGGAGGTAGCTACTCAATCTGGCACTATGACGCATGACTCAGCTAGAGACTGCCTGGACAGGAAGGTTCAAATCAGCTCCGTTTCACTTCAGTCTTCTCACAATTTAAACTGGAACAACACTTTCCATCATTCAAATTAGGCAAATTATTTCAACCTCTTCTGTATTAGATTGACTTTTGGATCAAAGGTGTTTGGATTTTTACATTTTTACAAGAAACACAACTCTGTTTCAACACCTGAACAACCAACTATTGATCAGACTGTATGTAAGATGTAGCTTTAAAGGACAGGTTCAGAATTTAGCATTATAAGCCAGGTTATAAGGTTATTTATGATCATATACAACGACCGATATCAAAGTTTCATCAAACGGTGCACTCTCGAGATATAGCCCATCACTGCTAACACACTCAATGGATCCATAGGTGCATAGACAAAATCCATCAAAAACACCATAAACTCTCGTTTTCAAAAACAGGAAACTCACTGAGTGGTCACTGGTGTCAGTTGATCTTCTGACAAAAAAAATCGCCACAAAGTATGCTTCGCCCGTCACAGCCAATTGGTGGCGAAGCCATCAAATAGGAAATTAGGTAATATCTTAGCATTATCATATCTTAGTGTTCGAGGTGTTGGCATAAAACTTGGTGACAGTCCATGACTCCTGTCACCAAGGTTCACGTCAACACCTCGCGTCAACACCTCAAACACTCTAGTGCCACCAATGTGTCAAAGTCATCTCTACTCATATACATTTTTGAGCAATTTGCACGGAACTCGGTAGCCACAATCTCTCTAGACCAATGTCTACAAAGGCATTATATTGGGTATCTTTATACATCAAAAAACAAAGCCGCTACAGGCCAATGGAAATTGCAGAGGTCGTCCCTTTTCAGAAAAAGATGTAGGCTATAACTTGGAAACAGCTTTACCTAATACCACAAAACCTTGAAGAAATATCAGTACACGTAAATGGAGGCGACCACTCCATTATTGGCAAACAAAATGGTGGTGCTAGAGCTCTCATTTCTGGTTTGGACCTAACCACATGCCGATTTTTCCAAAATTTCATAAAGCGGTAGAAGGGCATACCTAATGGCCACTGGAGAAATACAAAGCTGATTGACCACAGGGTGGCGGTATAACAAACTAAAATTCTTATAAGTGGCAAAAACGCAATCGATTGCATTCCCTGTGGCCAAATGAGGTTCAAATTGCTTGTGTGAGTAGGTCATGGTATGGTATGGACACTTGTGGTTGCCTTTGTGTGTGTCAATGAATATAAGTGAGTACACCTTTCTGTTTGTCAGATATATTTAGTTTAGATTATCAGTGAATCCATCATTTGTTGTTTAGCATAATATCCAAGTAATACGTTTTACCACAGATTTACAGTATGCTAGGTCTATTTGAGTGTTAGCCCTTGTGACTGACGTTGTACACTAGTACCTAGCTAGCTTATGCTAGAATATTCTATTTGGTTACTAGGCTATATTTAGCTCTCTTTATTCCTGATATTATTAAGACTTCCAAGTTAGTCAAGTAAATTTAGAGATTATGGGGTGCTAGAGAGATTTAGGTAAGTTAGCCTATGTGTCTGATAATAGAAGTACTGTAGGCTAACTGTAAAAGTTATTTCTAATTGTAGATGTATATTTTTTCCTCCCTTTAGAACCACACACACACACACACACACACACAGAAAGATAAATAGAATCACTCTGAGACTAGCCTGTGCCTGTGTAAACTGCATCTGTTTAATAAAACCCCTCAAAGGAGATTCCTGCCTCCGTGTCCTGATCAGACACCCCATATTGATGAGAAAAATTCTGAATCACTAAGAGCTTCAGTACATTATTTAATTGTGTAAAATGTATGAATATGTTTGTATGTTATATTGTTTTAGAAATGTCAATTTAACATGCTAATTATACCAGTTAATTATGCATAGTATGTTAATTAAACGAATGCAACTATGTTAGTTAAACTAATGCAACTAACTAAAACAAATTAATCGCAATTAAAAAATATATTAAAAAAAAATGATTTTTCCAATGGACCCCGTAGGCTACAGAGAGCAGGCAGCACAGAATGAGTAGGCTAAGTCTACCTCAGACTTACTGCTACAGTAAGTGTGGTAGAAGACAAGGGCTTAATGGAAGCGTCACAAATTACGTCCTCCAATGCAGCTACAAGCCGCCATCAAGAGGCACAATATTTTCAAAAATCCACAGACATATTAGCGCAAGCTGAATATATTGCTCAGATTGATTGATAGCCATACACTTAAGATATTGCAAATAATAATTTAACAAAACATGTATTGACTTCTAAAGCCACCTTTTGTAATGTCTGTTCAATGCTTTACTCATCTGCCACAATAATGTAATGTATTTTAATTGAAACATCTTCATTTGTTTTTTTCCCCTGATGCGATTGTGATGAATTAATAATAGATCATGTAATTAGTTAGATAGATTTCTTAATAGATTGACATACCAATCGTTTTTTTAATTGTTTTATATTGTTCATGATGTATTGTGTAACCAGAGCACCACTGACAATGAGACCTTGGTTTCAGTGGGTTTCCTTGGGTAAATAAAGGTAAAATAAAAATATTATAATATTACCAACATTTCATGAGGAGCCCCTGAAAATAGCTGTGTGAAATCAGTTAAGACATGGAGGGATCTGGACCGAGAACTATGTCCAAGCCCAGTTGGTAGGCTAGACACTAGACTACAAGTCCATCTCTCAGTGCCAATCTTGACCCGGAGGAGCACGAGGTGCTGTGGACTATAGCACCCAGTAAAACAAGAGGTCTGGAGGGAGAGTTCTGCCTGCCTCCTAACGGAACCCACGTGTTCTGTTCTGCTGGGCCTGTTGCTGTTCCCACATAGAACCCTCACCCTGGAGAACACCCCTCCACACACTCCCACATCCTGAACGACATCATTTCCTGTCCTTGGCCTGGGATGAGATTCCCCAAAGCTTCATAGCACCCAGATGACCCCACTCCCACTGCGCCGAGCAGAGTGAAGAGTGGAGATGGTCCTCCTGCTTCATACAATGCTCTCAGGACCTCCAGTCCTCATTAAGCTTGACCACATGCAGACCTCATGCTGTACACGGGGCCCTGCAGCCACATGGGGCACCATTACTTCCCAATGGATCCCTGCGTGGGTGGGCCTCCCCTCACCTAGAACCACCCTGCCAGGAATAGTCAAATAGACCTGTGGGATAAGACTGTGGAGAAGGGGTAAAACTGATGCTGTGTTCCTTTTCTATGGGAGCTCCGGATTTGACAACTTTAACATCATATCCCAGTTGAATGCCTTCCAGAAACAAAATGCGAAATGCAAGATTCCCCGTCTTTGTAGTTCTAGCCAAGTTAGCCATTGTTAGCAATACCTGTTCATAACAATGAACTATGCTATTTTGCAAGGGGGATGGTGCAGGTGACACTGATGTGGATCATCAACCGCTGTTTACATAACATCACAGTACATGTAAATGGATATGGGCCTTTGGGCTCATATGTATTGTATTGGCTCATGCCAACTGTATTTCCTTGTTAGGGATTTATGAGATGTGAGGTCAGAGAGGTCTTGTTACTGCTGGGTTTTTATTTTCTTAGTTTTCTTTATTTACAGTCACATTAAATCACATGAAAACCAGGTACATACTCAGAAAAGTGATATGTAGGACAATTTGTCCCTGTAGCGGAATCCTCTGTAAACATTTACTGTCTGAACCCTTTCAGGTCTGACTGGACCATAACATAACTGTACCTTTACAGGGTTCTTTATGGAGAGCTCTATCTACTAACTCACCTGAAAGGCTCACGGCTCTGGACTCTTTTCAGAGGGTTCCCTTAAAAATGGTTGTACATACAGGTACACTCTTTTCTGTGAGTGTAGGGAGGGTACTTGTACCTGGTAGTGAGCATAATCTTGACTGGCGCAGGTCTAGTTTATGCTCACTACCAGGTGCTCTCACTACACTCTCAGAAAATGGGTATGGGTAACAGGATGGAGGGGAAGCTGGCTGCCTGAGTTCACAGAAACCAGGAACATAAACCTCTCTCTAACCCAGTACTTCGGGTGAGAGCCTGGAGCAGAGGAGGAGGAGGAGGAGGAGGAGGAGGAGGAGGAGAAGAAGGGGGCCACCATACAGTAAAACTCCCACGAAAAAAAATACTCAACCGACACAATGAAATATCACAAATGCTTCCTCCCAGTCAACATGACCCCAGACCCTTGTAGCCCGCCACCCCCTTCCTGCCGTTACTGGGCATGTCAACCAATCTGAGAGAGAACGCTAGAGAGGCTGGTGGGTGATACTGTGTTCCTCATCCAACCATTGTCAGGGCTGTCACATTATCTTAACAGAACCGTTTTTGGGGAAGAACGAGTTAAGGGATAATATTACAGATATTTAATCCAGTTAGTATAAAGATTGTTCTGTATACTCATGAGATTACGGTGAGCAGTGGCGGTTCTAGCTGGCAGTTCTCACCCTATTTCTATTGGGGAGATAACCTCTGCCCCCCCAGGTAGAACCCCTGCCACCCGTTTGCCACCCCAGGTAAAACCTGCTAGAACTGCTACTGATGGTGAGAGATTCTGTAACAACAGTTGTAGGCTACAGCAACAAGTTATGTATTATCCTAGGGTGTTTAAGATGTGTCCTGCCCATTCAAGGTTGGGGGATTTCTGATTGTTTCTACCAGCTGCTGCCCATTTTTGTGCTTGCTCTTTACAACAACAGTACAAGTGAAATGTACATGTGGCTGTGGGCTAAGGGACTGAGGTATTAACTAAACCGAAGCCGTTCACCCCTGGCGTTGCTGTGTGGAGTTTGAGTATGAGGAGGAGGGTATTGATCCCTGGTGTTACTGTGGAGCTGGAATGTGATGAGGGTATCTCAAGAAAGGAGGCCTCCTCACAATACTGGTATCTTTCTGAATAACTTAACTATGCATTTCCCATGCACTGTCCCTTCCTGCTTTGTTAGGAAGATAGACATTAAAGGTGAGAGAGAGAGGGAGAGAGAGAGAGAGAGAGAGAGAGAGAGAGAGAGAGAGAGAGAGAGAGCACATGACCCAGGCTGGAATGCGGGCTGCAGTAAGGACTAGCCTTGTGGTATGTGCCTTAGCCCGATGAGTCACTGGGGGGCCTCCACTGTCCCCTTCCTGTTGTCCCATCTCCCCCACAAACACGCACACACACACACACACACACACACAACACACAACACATCTGTATATAGGCTGAAAATAAAACAGGCTGGCAGTTATGACCTCCCCACCAGCAATCAATGAGAGAGATGACATTTTCTCACAGATAGGGGGGGTGTCTGGGGGGGTGTCTGGGGGGGACTCAGTATTATAGAGGCCAGCTGTGTGTGTTTTTGTCATTGAGACAGTCATGTGAGAATAAGTGCTGTCCTTGAAATACTGAAATGAACTGGCCTGGGAACCCCTGGTACAAACTCTACTCCAGACGTGGTCCACTCTAGTATGCCTGAAGGAGAACAAGCTCTTCTTAACAGTTATTTTCTTGCACCTGGCTAAATTATTACACCTTATTACACCTTATTATTAAGTAATTTCCCTGAGGAAACTGGTTGGTGGTGATTTAGATAAGAATGCGCTGATGTCTGACAGGGTTGTGTAGTACCATGATACCGCCAGACTAACTGACTGTTTCACCTGGGTGATGTCATACCGGCAAGCCCAGGCAGGTGGGAGGTTCTACAAACAGATAGAGATGTGTCACACCGGCGGCACGCAACACTCCATGGAAGTCATTTCTACTGAATTTCATCTTCACTTTGGCTCCAGTATGTGTGGGTAGAATGTGAAAGGATATCACAGACTCCTCCTTCTTGTATGCGGATAAGGATTATCTGCGACCAAATCTGGTCTCTGGACTGGTTTTAAAACTTCACACTGGTGCAAACATCCATAGGGTATAAATGAATAGGATTATGTTTGTGGTAATATGAATAAGTGCCCAAATCAATTGTCCCTCTCCTCTCTGAGAAAACACAGACGGAGAAAAAACCTAATGTGTTTTAGCAGTTTGACGAACACCTCACCAAAAAAAATAAAATAAACAGGAATTTGAACTTCACTATTCTTCTTATTTTCAGAAAATACTGAAGTATACTAACACCATTTTAATATTTTGCAGTAGGTATGCTTTCCCAATCATGGAAATGTACCATCACACCGAACAGTAGGCTAGTTGGGCAATGAGCTCAGCCTAATTCTCCATGCCCCTCATTCACTATCCATTCATTCGGCCTATTGTGCGCGGTAGACAAACCTGACGAGCAGGTTGGGGGCTGGTGAGAGGGAAGGGTAGAGTGAGGGGAGGGGAGAGGGTGGGGTACAAACAACCTTGTTGGGTATAAGCAGCTCTTGACACGGGCCCACCCATTACTCACAACGGTGAAGCAATGTCAATGTGTATTTTGGTAGCGCATGTAATACATCCCACTGGTCCCGGTAGAGCAGCGCCATCTTTTGGTATCTTCTCAAAGTAAAATCTGAGGGAGCCGCAAGAAATAGCCTACCATTCTCAGAAATAGCCTACCATTCTCAGAAATAGCCTACCATTCTCAGAAATAGCCTACCATTCTCAGAAATAGCGCTAGGAAAGGGAAACGATGTGCTGTATTGATTTGAATAGGTTATTAACCGAGTTTGATTGTGGTGATCAGATATAACCAAGACCTAATGATCTGGGCATACATGTAGGTTATCATTAATATAAACGATCCCCTGTTTTGCTCATGTGGCCTACGCTACGCAACCATGGCCTGAATGACTAAAATGCATTTCGTTTCACGAAAATTCATATTCAGGGGCCGGAGCCATGGAGGAATGCGGGGAGATTTGGTGACTGTAGCATCACAGTACTAGATATCCACGCAAGAGGCGCAGTTCGGCAGATAGACAGTTAACTGAGTCGACTCCATACCTCCATGGTCGACTCCCTATGCGGACTATTTCCGTGTTACCATACTTCACAGAGAGGCTGCCCTCCAGTCGACTCCTGGGTCAAATCGTTAAGGGGCTGCCGAAAATGTCGGATTTTTCATAAATGGTACGATAAGTTGAATAACTGACTGTCGACAGGGCCGCCCCTTGGTTGGCTGGTAACTCGGAACAGGTCCGGAGTGGAAAGGAACAGCAGTGGCCATAAAGAAACTACCGGCCGGCAATGGAAGACTCCCGAGAAGGAGAGCAAACAAGCGACGGGGAACTTCAGGGGGCCGTCGGAGGCGAAGGTAGATTCACAAGCAGCGCATCTGGTGTTGAACTGTATGAGAACAGGGAGTGGACTGAGTTTGGTTTAGCATGGTTTACTAGTTTCAACAATATGTAGGCCTACCCATGGCAGGATCTTCGTTTGCAAAATAAATAGCCTAATAGCCTAATAGATATGTTAAACTGAAATAGGTCTACCCAGTACCGGTAATAACATAGTTCACAACTTTGAGGTTGTGGCAGCGTCATAGGAATGCCTGCTGCTGACGTCATTATAATTTTGGTTCATGGAGCTACTCGCCTATATTGTCTCGATAAGCACCGGGGCTGTGAGATCAGCCGGATGTGTCTTTCCTATAGTGGCGACGCCAAGCTAGGCCGACCCTACCGCCAACCAGGAACAAACCAACAGTGCGTGAAGTAGGCTACTTCGGTGGATCACTGGTCAACTGTCCTGTTAGGAGATCTTAGCTGTGATTGGATGTCCAGGGGCCGGCCGTCCCATCATTGGTCAGGCATGGCCGGCCTGATCTCCTTGACTGATGAGACCAGAGATGAGAACCTCTAGGATGGAGGTAGGCATGTTGTCAACAATTATGGTTATTGATGATTCATAATCATTTCTATCTTCCTTGCAGATGTTGTCGACGACAGAATCATGGAGATGGGAGCAGTCATTTTTAGAGGGTAAATAAAACCTTTTACTAACCAATGTCCACATTATCGGGGTAGCCAACTTTGACCAGCGAACTGGTGTGAGATTTTGCTTTCACATGCAGGTACATGCATTAGCACAATACATTCCTCTGATGGCTGCTACTTTAGTATGAGATCCAGGCCAAAGCATGATTGTCAGAGGAGCCGCAGGTGGGTGGATCCACTGGGAGTCTTTTCTATTCAAGTTCAACTTTATCGTCGCACGTATTAGGATTCAGTGAAAAGCTTGTGCACGGCTCTCTGTGCCATTACATAGAAGACACCCCAATAACAACCAATATTACACCACCGATATTACATACAGCAATGTGCAAATAGACAACCATGTGCTTGCCAGTGCATGTGGGTGCATCAGCTGTTCAGCAGCCGGATAGCCTGCAGAAAAATATTACTGAGACAGGTGGTGTGTGTTTTGATGCTCTGGTCACGCTCTTTAGTGGGAGGAGCTCGCGCTTTAGTGGGAGGAGCGCGAACATAACATGAACGGGGTGGCTGGTGTCCTTCATGATGTTTGGGGTTTTACTTTTACAGTGAACGGTATAGATGTTATGGAGTAGAGGCAGTTTTTTGCCAATGATTTTGCTGCTGTCTTTACAGTCCTTCGTAGTGGTCTACAGTCCTAAGCAGTCATATTTCCAAACCACACCGTGATACAGAATGTAAGAACACTCTCAATAGTACATTGATAAAAGTTCACAAGAGCTCTGGTGCTCATTCCAAAACCTTTGAGACGTCTCTGAAAATACGGTCTCTGCTACGCTCTCTTGAGCACTTGGTGTGTAGAGACCGCGTGAGGGTGTCTGAGATGTGTGCCAAGAAATCTGAAGCTATTAACAATGTCGACAGAGGACCCATTGAAGGAAATGAGTGTGATTTTCTCTTCTTTCTGAAGTCAGCAAATATTTATTTTATCTTAGTGACATTTGGAGAGGTTGTTATCAATGCACCATGGGGTTAGATCTTTCACTTACATCCTATAGGCCTTCTCATGACGGTTGCTTATTAGTCCAGTCACTGTGGTGTCATCTGTGGATTTTATGATGCTGCTGTTGTCATATTTGGCAACAGTTGTGTGTAAACAGACCGGGTAAAGGACTGAGACAAAAGCCCTGTGGCGCCCTGGTCCTAAGAACTAGGCCAGATCAATGTGTTTAGCCTATTTGCCTTTTTTTTTTTATGGGGAAAGGACACTTGCACACTTCTCAAGAAAATCAACTCAAATCTTTTTGCTGGGGCATCACAGTCACTTGGCTCTTTTTTTCTGAGGAGTGCTCTGGACTCTTTTTCGAAGCGCTCCTGCTCTGCCCTTTCTGACCCCCAAAAACCTCTCCCTCCTCTCTCTCTGCCGCCCTCCTGCCTGCAGGTACGTGACCGAGAGGATCAGCTCTGAGCATCCTGGCCGGCGCCTGAGCCCCGAGGACCTCGGGGGGAGACCTGACGAAATGCAAGACCGGCAGATCAAAGAGGTGGTGAAGCAGCTGCTGAAGATCGCAGACGAGCTCAACAACAACGCACAGCTTCATCAGTACGTTTGGCTCATTACATGTACACTCAAAACAAGGGGAATATATACAGTATACAGTATACATCTATCTATCTATCTATCTATCTATCTATCTATCTATCTATCTATCTATCTATCTATCTATCTATCTATCTATCTATCTATCTATCTATCTCAGCTCTCTCTCTCTCTCTCTCTCTCTCTCTCTCTCTCTCTCTCTCTCTCTCTCTCTCTATATATATATATATAGTGTGTGAGAGGGAGAGAGACAGAAAGGCTCCATATGTGAAAAAGGCTCCAGATAGAATGAATCAGTGGGATGATGTCATGTCTTTCTCTGATAGGCTGGTCGACAGGGTGGAGGCCAACTGTGCCCAGGATGTGTTCTTCACGGTGGCCAGGAACATCTTCTCAGAGGGCATCAACTGGGGCAGAGTGGTGGCCCTCTTCCATCTGGCATACAGACTCATTTCCAAAGTAACTAAACTCACTTATAATCTAACTAACCCGTCTACAAAGTAACTAACTGCTGCATTCAGACTAATGTTCAAACTAACTCTCCCAGGTAGCTTCATCTACAGTGTAACTAACTCTGTCAGCTAGCCTCAACTACCGTGTAACTAGTCTGACTCACTGGATGTAGATTTTGGGAATAAGCCTTGTCATTGGTTTATTACTGCCCAATCAGGGGGAGCGGGATCACCACATACTGCAATGCTAGCTATCCGACAAACCTATCAAGGGTCTGGTAATGTGAATACATCACAGGAAATTTGTGAAAATGAGAAATTATATTATTGTATATATTTCTATCAGAATGAGAATATGTTTGAGAAAAGATATAAAAGTCGTAGTAGTACTTATTGATCCCCGGTGAGAAATTGCACAAAAAGCAAGTTATGTTGTGAGTGTCGCCAAGGAACATTAAACATAAGGCAGTATAAGATTTGTCACATGTGGCTCATGACAGTACAGCGTGGTGGCCATTGATATGGAACTTGTTTTTTGCTTTGGCTCACAGTGTAGCAGTAGTTCAATTAATGTGAGTTTATGATGTCTCAGGCCTTTCCTTGTTTTTAACCTTCCCGGGCCTCCCATCCCGTTCTCTGTGTGACCTGTTCCCCTCTCTCCCCCTCTCTTCTCTCTTCCCCTCTCTTCCCCTCTCTTCTCCTCTCTTCCCCTCTCTTCCCCTCTCTTCTCCTCTCTTCCCCTCTCTTCTCCTCTCTTCTCCTCTCTTCCCCTCTCTTCTCCTCTCTTCCCCTCTCTTCTCTTCCCCTCTCTTCCCCTCTCTTCCCCTCTCTTCTCTCTTCCCCTCTCTTCCCCTCTCTTCCCCTCTCTTCCCCTCTCTTCCCCTCTCTTCTCCTCTCTTCCCCTCTCTTCCCCTCTCTTCTCCTCTCTTCCCCTCTCTTCTCTTCTCCTCACTTCTCCTCTCTTCCCCTCTCTTCTCCTCTCTTCCCCTCTTCTCCTCTCTCCTCCTCTCTTCCCCTCTCTTCCCCTCTCTTCCCCTCTCTTCTCCTCTCTTCTCCTCTCTTCCCCTCTCTTCTCCTCTCCTCTCCTCTCCTCTCCTCTCTTCTCCTCTCTTCCCCTCTCTTCTCCTCTCTTCCCCTCTCTTCCCCTCTCTTCTCCTCTCTCCTCCTCTCTTCCCCTCTCTTCCCCTCTCTTCCCCTCTCTTCTCCTCTCTTCTCCTCTCTTCTCCTCTCTTCCCCTCTCTTCTCCTCTCTTCCCCTCTCTTCTCCTCTCTTCCCCTCTCTTCTCCTCTCTTCCCCTCTTCTCCTCTCTCCTCCTCTCTTCCCCTCTCTTCCCCTCTCTTCTCCTCTCTTCTCCTCTCTTCTCCTCTCTTCCCCTCTCTTCTCCTCTCTTCTCCTCTCTTCCCCTCTCTTCCCCTCTCTTCTCCTCTCTTCTCCTCTCTTCCCCTCTCTTCTCCTCTCTTCTCCTCTCTTCTCCTCTCTTCTCCTCTCTTCTCCTCTCTTCCCCTCTCTTCTCCTCTCTTCTCCTCTCTTCCCCTCTCTTCTCCTCTCTTCCCCTCTTCTCCTCTCTTCTCCTCTCTTCCCCTCTCTTCTCCTCTCTTCTCCTCTCTTCTCCTCTCTTCCCCTCTCTTCTCCTCTCTTCTCCTCTCTCCTCCTCTCTTCCCCTCTCTTCCCCTCTCTTCTCCTCTCTTCCCCTCTCTTCTCCTCTCTTCCCCTCTCTTCTCCTCTCTTCTCCTCTCTTCTCCTCTCTTCCTCTCTCTTCCCCTCTCTTCTCCTCTCTTCTCCTCTCTTCCCCTTTCTTCTCCTCTCTTCCCCTCTTCTCCTCTCTTCTCCTCTCTTCTCCTCTCTTCTCCTCTCTTCTCCTCTCTCCTCCTCTCTTCTCCTCTCTTCTCCTCTCTTCCCCTCTCTTCTCCTCTCTTCTCCTCTCTTCTCCTCTCTTCCCCTCTTCTCCTCTCTTCTCCTCTCTTCCTCTCTCTTCTCCTCTCCTCTCTTCTCCTCTCTTCTCCTCTCTTCTCCTCTCTTCCTCTCTCTTCTCCTCTCTTCTCCTCTCTCCTCCTCTCTTCTCCTCTCTTCCCCTCTCTTCTCCTCTCTTCTCCTCTCTTCCCCTCTTCTCCTCTCTTCTCCTCTCTTCCTCTCTCTTCTCCTCTCCTCTCTTCTCCTCTCTTCTCCTCTCTTCTCCTCTCTTCCCCTCTCTTCCCCTCTCTTCTCCTCTCTTCTCCTCTCTTCTAAATCAGATTCTGATCTTTATTTGTCACATACAAACATACAGTGTTCTGTCCAATCACAGTGAGATGTTGCTGCTGGCACTGGGATGTGCTGAAAACTGCAGATAATTACAATACACATGATCAATGGTGGAGCGACACTGGCTGCAGATTGGGTCTGAGCCGTCTGAACACCTCTCTGTTTAACCCTCTCTTCTCACCTCCCGTCCCCAGGCTCTGACCCAGAACCACTTTGACATCATCAAACGCATCGCCAGATGGGTCATGGACTTCTTCAGAGACAACATCTACAGCTGGATCAGACAGCAGGGGGGCTGGGTCAGTACACACACACACACACACACACACACACACAAACACACAGTCATACACACACACACACACAGTCATACACACACACACTCACACACACACACAGACAGCAGGGCCCAGTTGTTCAAAAGTAATCTGATCGGATTTCGGCTATCGGATTGGATCAAATCTTGAAAATGGGTTGTTCAAAAGAAAAAAAAAGATTCTAAAATCGGATAGGATTATGTAATCCAATCCTGGTTTTGATCCGGATCAAAGCTTCAGTATTCATTGTTCATTTTTTTTTTGTAGGATTGGGATAACTTTGATCCAAAAAAATCAGGATTAAACTGATCCCAGCAGAGGGGTGGATTCAGGGTGGATTTCAAGAGCAAAATGTTATAAAACTTCAAAATTAAAAGGTCAAATAATACAACAATTGTATCATGCAGTATAGAATATACATATTTATTCATAATGTTTCACTCAATTTGGTCAATGGTTAGGCTTCAGTGAATAAGTAAATAAAATACACATACTGTAGCTCTGCAGCATTTCAGGACAGTAACTAAGTAAAATAGAATCTGGTCCCATAAAATAATGCCCCAAACAGTTTTGAACACAAATAATAAATTTAATTCTGTCACACAAATAATACATTTAATTCTATCACTGTATTTTAATCACAGTGACACAATTGGCAGGCATGAACCAGTCAAAAATAGTGGCTAACAATTGCATCCCTTATTGCAGGGCCAGTCAGTCCCTCATTCTGACAGAGCGCTGGAGGTTGGTCAGGGTCTTAAACAGGTTCAGCTGCATCATGAACGGTGACATCACTAGGACGGACTTTGCGCCTGGTTGCGATGTTGTGCAGGACAATACAGGAGAGTATTATGTTGCAAGCTCCCTGTGGTTCCACTCTCAGGTAGTTGAGGCATGCAAAAGCGCCTCTTCAGAACTCCATTTAAATGCTCAACTGTACATTTTGTTTTGCAATGAGCAGTGATGAAGCGTGCCAGTTCAGGTGTGTTTGCTGCCAGCAAAGGGGTCATCAGCCATGGTAATCTGGATTTGGTCATCTTGAAAACTTTGTATCCGGATCAGGGTAATCCAATCCAATGTTGCTTTGAAAAACAAGCACAAAAATAAGATGGTTTATGTGATCCTGGATAGCCAAAAATGGGATTTCCAAATCTGGATAATTTTGATCCAGATTAAACCTTTTGAACAACCGGGCCCAGGGGAGCAGGTTCAGCACACACACATTCAGAGGTAATGGTGGTGGTGTTGGAGCAGGGTCAGAACACACACACAGAGGTAATGGTGGTGGTGTTGGAGCAGGTCAGCACACACACATTCAGAGGTAATGGTGGTGGTGTTGGAGCAGGTCAGCACACACACACACAGAGAGGTAATGGTGGTGGTGTTGGAGCAGGTCAGCACACACACATTCAGAGGTAATGGTGGTGGTGTTGGAGCAGGTCAGCACACACACACAGAGAGGTAATGGTGGTGGTGTTGGAGCAGGGTCAGCACACACACATTCAGAGGTAATGGTGGTGGTGTTGGAGCAGGTCAGCACACACACATTCAGAGGTAATGATGGTGGTGTTGGAGCAGGTCAGCACACACATTCAGAGATAATGGTGGTGGTGTTGGAGCAGGTTCAGCACACACACACAGAGAGGTAATGGTGGTGGTGTTGTTTCTGTGCCTGCAGGAGGCGGTGGTGAGCAGTGTGTCCAGCTGGAGGACCGTGTCCGTCATAGCTGCCGTCGCCTTCGTCGTCGCCATGGTTTACTGGAGGAAGACACGCTGAGGTCACCGCAGGAAATGACATCAGAGTTCTCAATGCCCTGGCAATGTGTACCTCAGCTAGGAAAAACAGGTTTAGGAACGGGAACCTTTTTATTCCTTACTTCCGTCTTTGTGTCCAGCATCTAACATGACTGGATATGTGAAACTTGTGATCTAATCAGGTCAGATCAGTGATTACTCCAAGGAAGGAAGGAAGGAAGGAAGGAAGGAAGGAAGGAAGGAAGGAAGGAAGGAAGGAAGGAAGGAATGAAGGAAGTAAGGATGGATGGAAGGAGGGATGAATGGATGGATTGAGGGATGAATGGATGGATGCATGGATGAATGCATTTATTTTGAGATCTATTTGGGGGCCTAATGTATGCAGCAGATATGACTGCACCACTAGTAGACACACACACACACACACACACACACACACACACACACACACTTCCAGCAGGGTTAAGGTTAGGGTTGTTAACCCTAAGTTGTAAATGTTAAAAATGAATTTATAAAATTTGATCTGTAAAGGGACAGCCATAGGCCAGGTCTGAGAGAGTATTCATCAGGACCAAGTTCAACCTGTATTTTTCAACAAGGTTGCATTTTTCTACTCCTTCTGGAAGTGCCTTTAACTGTGTATGGAGCTGGGGTTTCTATTTTATCTGTTTTTACTTCTCCACTGTCGTTATGTAAAGCTAGGTTAGCTATGCGACCAGCACAGCGTCTGGCCTATTCTGATCCGTGTTCCTGTGAACGGGGATTACCCCGATGACCCTGATGCCGACTCTCTCATTTTATACTTGACAAATGTCAAATGTTTATTTGTATGTCAACAAATAAAGAAGCTTTACTGAAGAGGGTTGAGGTTCTCTGCCTGGTCCTTTAAGATGAAGACAGCCACAGACTCGTCTCAGCCAACTCACAAGATCTGAGATGTGGACACACGTCAGTTACTGATCTCTGGGAGGCTCTGATACAGCGCAATAAGGAAATGTCATCAAACCACATTCTATCCAGCAGCACTGGGAGCCGAAGTGAAGCTATGGCAAGAGCCACGTGATGTGTGGTTGTATGATGTATTTGATGCTTGTTGCAGTCCTACAGGAAACACAGGCGCCTCTCTGTGTGGTCTGTGGTGGGTGCAGTGCTGTGTAAAGGGGGTGTAGGGCATGACTACTCAGATCAGATCGTCATTCAGCTCCAAGCTCTCCAGAGACAACTGAACCAGTGATCTCCCATGCAGTGGTTCCATGGGCTCTTCAAACCCAGAACATGCAAAGGAGACAGGTTCAGCGATGATCTGTATTGATAATCAGCTGCAGTTTTACGTCTCAGCCACTAGATGTCACCCTAAGCTAATGAACCACTAGTATAGAGCGAGCCCCGGATAGTGTTAGGAAGGCAGAGGATTTAGGAGGGGCCCTCAGATTTTGAGGTAGGTCCCTACCCCTACACCACAATTTTTTAATATCCCATAGGTCTCCCATTAATGACATCGATTTTTAAAATCGTTTTTGTGTTATTCTTTAGAACTACACCAATCTCTGCAAAAGAGCACAAATTAGTCCAGTCCGAATAGGGGAAATATACGTATGTAGAAAGAGCAATCAGACAGCAATGGTTCCCCAGTCCCATCCCTAAACCCCTGTTATGGAATCCTATCAGCAAGGGGTTGGTTGTCAGAGATGGAGCCATTGCACCAGTCCTATTTCAGAAATACCCCAGCATCCACAGAGTGCTAGTAGTGTGTAGTGTAGTTAGTAAGCAGGATTACGTAGAAACTAGCAGACCAATTTTCATGAAACTTGGTGGAGTGTTGTAGCATGGGCCAAGGAAGAATCCATTACATTTTGGAGTGGATCCGAATCACAGGGTGGATCCATGAATTAAAACAAAACTTTGAGTGAAGCCAGCTTCCTGTGTGGGGGCACTAGAGACGCAGGGTTTTGACTGGGTGATGCCAGGGGACAGCCCGGTGGGTGATGCCAGGGGACAGCCCGGTGGGGACAGCCCGGTGGGCACCGCACCAACCTCCTCGGGCTGCAACCCGTTGGATGGGGGGGGGGACGGGGGACAACAGAGCCGCACAAACACGGCCACCCATTCACCTCCATTTGTTTTTTGGACAATATCAGGAGCAAAAAATTCCCTGCATTCATTGTCAGTATGGGGGTTGGGGGGGGTTAGGGTTAGGGCCATATCTCAACGTGGGAAGGTGACATGGGGTTTGGACTGGCATAAAGCTGTCAACGTGCACAGAGCCACAACATGCGTTCATGGGCAGAGGTCTGTGTTCGTCGAGAGAGTAGAGAGGGTGGAAAGTGCCAGTGCCTCTCGAAATTACATCTTCATCAGAGTCATAGTGAGAACAAAGGCTGGGTGGGTCTTATAGCGTCTAGGCCAGTGGTTCTTAACCTGGGTTCGATCGAACCCCAGGGGTTCGGTGAGTCAGTCTCAGGGGTTCGGCGGAGGTCAAGACACACACCCGACTCATATGATTCGTGATGACACGCCCCGCTTGGCCATCATTGGCTGCAGGTGACCACGCTACATCGCTTGGCCTATCTGTGCTGCAGGGAATTTGGTGTGCTCAGTAGTCGACTTGTGACTGTCGTGATGGTACGTTGTGTGATTGTGAAAGGAACAGACTTTGTTTGCGAAAATGACATGAGAGTGGCACTTGCCATGGTGAAGCTGCGCATTTGTGAACTGGTCTCTGAAAGGCAACAGCAGAAGTCACACTGATTTGCAGTAAATATTCATTATTATGTTTTTGTTTTTGTGTGAAAATCATGTTTTGATGGTTTTGTTCTTTGAACAGTGATGTTGATGCACGGTTCATTTTGTGCACCAGTAAAATATATACCTATGTTTTGAATTTGAAAAAATCATATTTTATTTTTCCAATTAAGAAGGGTTCGGTGAATGCGCATATGAAACTGGTGGGGTTCAGTACCTCCAACAAGGTTAAGAACCACTGGTCTAGGCTGATCACCTGGGCAGGTGAGTAGGAGGGCAGTGCATTCAATCAAACAGTGTCTCTATTCCACCAATGAAGTGGCTGGTCTCGGCAGGCCAGTCCACAAGAGGGAAAATGGTAATGTAACATAGTAAAAAATATACAATATTTAAACACTCAATACATACAAGAAAAAACACTAGTGTGGTGTGTATCAAGGGGAGAGTGTTTTTTTTTCTTGAATACAGTTTTTAGGGCTGAGTGACCTTTTGGTTGCTTGGGCGGGGCGAGTAGGAGACCCAGGTCTGGTCCCTGCTGGGGACAGTGTGCGTTTGTATTTGTGTGTATGTGTGCGTGCGGGAATAGATGAGAAGTACTATGAATCATTTACAGTCCTCAAGGTGGTTCCCATGTAATGTTCTCTTTCTATCTTTGACCCTGAGTTTAACCTCATGTAAATGCTAACAAATGTTGCCAGGATGATGAGGACGTTCATTTGATTTGTTGCGGTGGCAAAGACCGAGGCTATTTGACTGCGACTCTTCTTCACATCTGATTGGTCTATGAGCTCCACTTCAAACGCCATGCAGAGCGCAGACACTGCTCCTTCTCTGCATGTTGCCCCAGTGAGTGTGGAGCTGAGCTACTTAACTTTGTACTGTAACTTTGCTGCTGTTATTATGGTCCACTGTCTTCCACCACAGCAGACATGGTCGACCAATCAGAGCACCTCAGTCTCACCTGTGAACCCTGCATACCAAACATGTTGCTGTGTACACATGAATCTCCAAATGTAACCTCCCTCCCGAACCTGCTTTCAATGTGTTCTACATGCTCCCTGATACGCTAAAAAGGGGTGCGCAGTCAAATCGCAGCTTCTAAAAACAACAGACTATGGAGAATTGAAAAAAGTCACTGATCAATGGAGCACAATAGACCGCCTGAGCCTACATGAAAATGCCCTCAGCAGAGCATACGTGGAGTGTGTGTGTGTGTGTGTGTGTGAGTGTGTATTTGTGTGTGTGTGTGTGAGTGTGCATGTGTTTGTTGACCTTGATATACTGCAAACACAATGCAAACGTTAACAAATGTCAAGATGTTCATTTGATTTAAGGCTATTTGACTGGGGCGCTCCTTCACATGTGCAGGTGCAGGTGAGAGTAGAGAGACTTCTTGTTGATTGGCTGTATGTGGACATGTGTGATTGGCTGTATGTGGACAGCTGAGGACGGACAACCAGATGATTGGTGGACTATGAGCTGATTTTAATTTGATACTGAATAAGAACCTGTATGACAGAGCTCCACGCCGCACACCGACTAGTCACTGGGACATCATGCAGAGGAAGAGAATCTTCCTGGGGCTCCTCATCACTGCTCTGTGTGGACTGGTCTCTACTAGCCTGCATTTTTACGTGAATCAAGAAAAGACCTGGTCCGAAGCTCAGAGCTACTGCAGAAAGGAATACACTGATCTGTCCTTCATCAATAACCAAGACACTGCAAATAGGCTTAGTAATATCAACAGCCACGAATCCTGGATTGGTCTGTACAAAGACATTTACTTAGACTGGAAGTGGTCTGGAGGGCATGGACACTTACCCTACAATTTATGGGGATCTAAGGCACCAAAAAAAATTGCAAACAATGAGCTCTGTGTCATGATGCATAATGGACTTGGTTATGATGTACCCTGTGACAAAAAATACACCTTTTTCTGCTATACTGAGCTGGTCCTGGTGACGGAGAACAAGACGTGGGAGGAGGCTCTGGATCACTGCAGGGTCCGGTACCGCGACCTGCCCAGCCTGCGCTCCCAAACACACCATCTCCAGGTCCAGAAGATCATCTCCCAGGCCCAGACCAGCCAGGTGTGGACAGGCCTGCGCTTCCTGGCCGGTAACTGGCTGTGGGTGAACGGGGATGCGCTGGTGTACCAGGCCTGGTCCGGAGGAGCGGCGCCCCTCTGCCCCGCCCTACGCCTCCGCTGCGGGACCCTGGCCAAGGTGGGGGAGCGCTGGGGGACCTGGGACTGCCAGGAGAGGCTCAACTTCCTCTGCTTCAGAAAATTGTAACTTGATTAGAGATGTAGTGCGTTTCTGTAGGAGTTAAACACTATGCTGGCTGGTCTTCTGAGTCCATGTAAGCCTACTGACTGATGTGGCCTGTCTTTGTCCATGTCATATTTTGTAGTAGTAAATACTGTTTGTATACTGGTGAAAATATTTTGCTAATAGGTACTGGAAAAGCTGTAAACTGTGCTTGTACCTCAACTCCTAGATATTCTACCATAAGGGCTGTTTAAATGTATATAAAAAGCTAAATATATTTCAAAGCTAGACACAACAGCACCCTGACAAGAGTAGAGCCTTCCACATTGAATTTCAATTTATTTCACAAATGTTTTTAATGACTGTTTGCTGTTGTACTAATTTAGTTAGTTTAATTTAGATAATTTGGGCATTTGGCTATGTTGTTGACCCAAACAGAGAATTAAAATGTGTGTGATTTTACTTACACAAGTAATTAAATATTCTTCAACTTGACTTGTGTCTAGGTCGTTGTATTTGTTTGCTACTTTAAGTAGAGTATCCCTCTGGGGCCTCATTTATCATTGTGCATTCACCCTTTTTCATTTACACCTGATTTTTGTACTTGCTTTTCTTCGCAAATAATGTGATGTATCATGACAAAACTCGATGGGAAATATTGTGTATATATCTCACAATATTTCCCATTGAGTTTTGGCATGATACATCACATTATTTGCGGAGAAAAGCAAGTACAAAAATCAGGTGTAAATGAAAAAGTGTGTATGCACAATGATAAATGAGGCCCCAGAAGTGAAACAGATTGGGGTCACCAGGACATGAGCAAGGGAGTGAGAAGAGATAGAAACAGCTCCCAAACATTCATATTTTAATCCAGTATTTATTAAAGGAGTAGTAAAGGGAAAAATCATGTTTAGCCCTGTTTTAAGGTTACTTATGATCATATACAATGGTTCAGATCAAAAAGTTGACAAAACTAGCACTTTTGAGAAAGTCTGATAATTGCTCTACCACCGTTTTGGTCATACAATTGGATGTGGGTGGGCACCTTGAAAAATCATTCAAAAAACATCTCTCAATTTCAAAGACAAGAAACTCACCGAGGTGTTAGTTGGCGTTCTGACATATAATTTGCCATAAAGTAAGATTCTAGTTCATCTGGAAAGGCGTTTTTAAATATTTTGCATAGAACTATTTAATCGCAGCACATACGTGTGTAAACGTCCGCAAACTGGGTAGTCTAGCAACGTAAACAATAACAATAGCTACCGTAAGTAGTTCCGCTTCCTGAATCCCCTCTGCGGATTGATCTACACATCTACAACGGTCGTGTCAATACAAGTCAATGGATTTCATAAAATGATCAATAAAACCCTACAGGATTCATACTTTGCGGCGAATTTGATGTCAGAACACCAACGGACACCAATTACCCCCTCGGTGAGCTTCTTGTCTTTGAAATCGAGAGTTTAACATGTTTTTCAATGATTTTTCAAGGTGCCCACCCACATCCATTGTATGACCTAAACGGTGGTAGAGCAATTATTAACTTTCTCAAAAGTGCTAGTTTTGTCAACTTATTGATCTGAAACATTGTATATGATCATAAGTAAACTTAAAACAGGATTTTTCCCTTTACTACTCCTTTAAGTTCAGTTATTCATGGGAAGTTATAGCTATACCTCAAGTTATACCTCAATGATACTGTACAACTCTTGAATGAATTACAGAATCAGATTTATTTAGTCAGGTACACATGGGACGGAGGTCAGGGACATGGAACGGAGGTCAGGGCTTTGTCCTTGGGCCAGACAAATCGGAACTGACGGTTCACTAGAGTGAGGAAGAGCTCCATCTGTGCCAAACCCTTACCCACACACGTGAGCCTGAGGAACACAAACACATACATACAGACACAGGCAGGCACGCACACACGCACGCACACACGCACGTACACACGCACGTACACACGCACGCACACACGCACGTACACACGCACGCACACAGTACTTACGTACAAATACTGTATCTCTCTCCTGCTCCTCCTTTCTCTCTCTGTCTGGCTCTCCTCCAGCTCTCTCAACTGTGCAAATGACACCTGCAGACCCAAGGACTGGGTAAGGGAGAGAGAGAGAGAGAGAGAGAGAGCGAGAGAGAGAGCGAGAGAGAGAGAGAGAGAGAGAGAGGGAGGAGCCAGAAAAAATATTTCAAACCCTTTTGTATAAGAGTTAAAGGTATAATATGTAGTATGTGGATTATTTCCCCCATCTAGTGTCTAAAGATAAGAACTGCAACAACACAACGTATTGGTTGCCAAAATGCCAGAGAATGCACTGTTTCAGTCATACTGTGATAAGATCTTCACTCCGAGAGGAACATAACGTTACACTAATCAGTAATCACAATCAAGTATTTCAGAGTGCCATGTAATAAGTTACGTTAGATGCTGTAGTGTGGAGATAACGTTAGGTCTGGCTATGCAGATTCCAAGAAAGATAACGATAGCTAGTTAGCTAGCTTACCGGTCTAGTAGAAAAGTAGCCATGTCACCATGCGACTTTATCCCATGAAACTCCATAAACTCCATCCAACGAGCAAAGGCTGGCCCGATATTTATAAGACTTTTGCTCCTTCTTCGATCACTGAGCTTTTGAGATTCATATCGCACGGTTCGCCGGGGCTCAGGCGGAGAAGCAGGACGACAAAACTCAACCATTTTACCAAACGTTTAGCTGAAAAGAGAGAGCGGAAGTGGACGGAAAAGTTTTATAGTCGCACACACACTTGATGCTAACCAACATCTATAATGCTGCTAATTCATGGAAGTATAACGTTAGCTGGCTACTGCTAATCTCACAGTGGTGAAGCTAGAATAGTACCTGGCAACCCAGCGCGTAGTACCAACGCTGTAATACTATTGGCTGGTATGATAGTGTCATTGTCGGGCCGTCAAAATTTCATAATGTAATAATTGACAAAATATAATTTTTTATGGAAAAGCAATACTTTTACTCTGCAGCCTTCGCAAAGCTCTATGGATGTATTATTTTTGAAAAAATGTTTATTTTAATCCACATATAACAAATTATAACTTTAAGAGATTATTCTTTTTTCATCAAATTGGTGGTGCTCAGAGAGCACGGACATCCACCCATGAATGTTTTTTGTGGCTGTCTGCGCGCATGTGCATGCAAGCAGAACATGTTTGGTATTGCTGCATTCGTTAGGTTGAGAGCTTTATGCCAGTCCAAACCTTGTGTCACTGTGACGTTTCTATGCTGACGTTTCAATTCCCCCTATTGACATTGAATGGGGGGGAATTGTTTGCTCCATAAGTCCAAAAAATGAATGGAGGTGAATGACCGGCCATGTTTGGGTGGCCTGTGGACCCACCCTGTGATTTGGATCCGGTCCAATATTGAATAGATTCTAAATTGGCTCATGTTACACCCCTCCACTGAATTTCAAGAAAAGCGGTCTAGTAGTTTTTGCGTAATCCTAGTCCAAAAAAATGAATGCAGTTGAATGGCCGGTGCTGCCGTGTTTGGGCGGCTCATGGACCCTCCCCATGATTCAGATCCGCTCCAGAATTTAATGGGCTGTTAGTTGACCCATGCTACATCCTTCCACCGAGTTTCATGAAAATCACTCTGTTTAGCGTATATCTGGTCTAAAAAACGAATGGGGATGAATGGTCGGCCATGTTTGGGCGACTCGTGGACCTGCCCCGTGATTTGGATCTGCTCCAAAATGTAAAGCATTCTAAGTTGGCCCATGCTCCACCCTCCCACCGAATTTAATGAAGATCAGTCTGTTAGTTTTTGCGTAATCCTGCAAAAAGGCGGACAAATAAACGCACACACGCACACATGCCACCGAAAATATCACCACTCGTCCTGCGCTGTCATGGAGGTAATTAAACTAACTTCCTAATTTGAAACTGAATTGAAACGGAATAGATCCCAACCCTGACGGACACAGAGTGTCAGTGGAGTGCTGATCTAGGATCAGTTGTGTCTATCGAATTAAATAACATGGACCAGGACCTAGGACTAGGACCTGTTCCCAGATCATTGCTGCTGTGCTACTGAGAGGCTTAGCAAACACAGGTCCAGGTGACTGTGTGATAAAGGTTACATGTACATGTATAGTGTTCTTGTACGACCGCCTGTGTCACAACTAGCCCTAGCAACCCCCCCTTGCGTCTATGTCACCAGGTTAATGGTTATCGCCCGGTGACGGTCAGAGCGAATGGACTGGGGTCAGGCACAGAACAAAATAAATACCCCCAGAACCATAACAGCAATACAATAGTTGAAACACATACTGAGAACTCCTGGGGGGTGTAGTAACAGTTAGGTGACCCCCCCCCCCCTAACCATGGAGGGGTGAATGGCACATGTTTGATAGTCAGAACAAACACCCCCAGCTCGGCTGTGTTGACCTGTGTCTCTGCCAGCCAGACCAGATTCATGTCTCTGTACTACTCTGTACTGCACTGCCACAAGTAGGACTGGCAGGCTGACCTCACACACGTCACCAACACACACACAGCTGCTACACAACACACATCTGGTACGCAACACACATCTGGTACATCTGGTGGGCAGAGCAGAGCTGGTCACCTGAGGCCCTCCTCATTTCATAACCTCCTGGGGGGCCAGAAGCCTCAGGTACAGAGGCAGAGGAGAGTCAGAGATAGAGGAGTCAGAGGTAGAGGAGTCAGAGGTAGAGGAGTCAGAGGTAGAGGAGAGTCAGAGGTAGAGATGTCAGAGGCAGAGGAGACTCAGAGATAGAGGAGTCCGAGGTAGAGGAGAGTCAGAGGTAGAGGAGAGCCAGAGGTAGAGGAGAGCCAGAGGTAGAGGAGTCAGAGATAGAGGAGTCAGAAGTAGAGGAGTCAGAGGTAGAGGAGTCAGAAGTAGAGAAGTCAGAGATAGAGGAGTCAGAGGTAGAGGAGAGCCAGAGGTAGAGGAGTCAGAGGCAGAGGAGACTCAGAGATAGAAGAGTCAGAGGTAGAGGAGAGCCAGAGGTAGAGGAGTCAGAGGTAGAGGAGTCAGAGGTAGAGGAGAGCCAGAGGTAGAGGAGTCAGAGGTAGAGGAGTCAGAGGTAGAGGAGTCAGAAGTAGAGGAGTCAGAGGTAGAGGAGAGCCAGAGGTAGAGGAGTCAGAGGTAGAGGAGTCAGAGGTAGAGGAGTCAGAAGTAGAGGAGTCAGAGGTAGAGGAGAGTCAGAGTTAGAGGAGTCAGAAGTAGAGGAGTCAGAGGTAGAGGAGAGTCAGAGGTAGAGGAGTCAGAGGTAGAGGAGAGCCAGAGGTAGAGGAGTCAGAGGTAGAGGAGTCAGAGGCAGAGGAGACTCAGAGATAGAGGAGTCAGAGGTAGAGGAGAATCAGAGGTAGAGGAGTCAGAGGTAGAGGAGTCAGAGGTAGAGGAGAGCCAGAGGTAGAGGAGTCAGAGGCAGAGGAGTCAGAGGTAGAGGAGTCAGAGGTAGAGGAGTCAGAGGTAGAGGAGTCAGAGGTAGAGGACTCAGAGATAGAGGAGTCAGAGGTAGAGGAGAATCAGAGGTAGAGGAGTCAGAGGTAGAGGACTCAGAGGTAGAGGAGAGTCAGAAGTAGAGGAGAGGTAGAGGTAGAGAGGTTTTTTGTACTGTTTTGCACTGTCATGTCCTGTCCCTGCACCCTGTCCTGTGTCGTCTACAACAGCGTATGCCTTAGCCCTAGTCAAACTCCTAGTATGTGTGAGCCATATACATGGCAATAAAGAGATCTTGATTATTGAGGTAGAGGTAGAGGCAGACGTCATCACTTGGCTTAGAAAGAGGGTGTTTTTAACCGTGCTGATGAAAGCCATTAAGGGCAGGACACACAGGTCTCCTCTCTTTACACAAACTCACCTTATCAAGCCTCTTACATCACCCACTGACGTAGATACATACTGTACCATGGCCTTGCAACTGCACCTCTCACTCGCCCTATAGACCTATAGAGTGTGTGAGACCTCGGTATGCATCTCTTCGTCAGTGGGTCATGTAAGAGGGTTGATAAGGTTCATATAACAAAGATGCTAACTTGACTCTGAAGTGGACAGAAGATATCTATAACTGAGACAGAGTGGACTCCATATGAATACTATATGAAAGACTCAATGACTGAATCGAATGAATGAAACAATGAATTATCAATGAATGGCTGCTATCGTGGGTGCCTGGCCTGGGCTGCAGGTAGGTGGTTGACCGTGTGTCCATGTGCCCTACTCTCTGGCTCTGTGTTGATATAGAAAGACACAAAAGCCCTTTAAGCCTGCGTTGTCTGCTGCAGTCCACTAAGGGGCAGTGTTCTGTAGTTTGTCAGCCTTCCAAGTAGAGAAGTGTCTGGTAGGATGACTCAGGCACAGGTGCCTCACAAGACTGTGTTGATCTTAAGCAGGGGCTGATCAACGCAGAGTACCGCAGATGTTCTACTGCTAGAGCTGCTGCACCCCTCGTAGAATATCAGATCAAAAGAATATCGCAGAGCTCCTGCATTTACATGTACAGGAAAACAGCTGTTTCAGTCCAAATCAAGAGCTGCTCACAGCCACAGAGATACCGTGAGAGCTGTAGTCATGCTGCTTTATTCATCTCTATGGCTCAGTACCCCCTCTATAGAGACAACTACCCCAATACCTACATTAGGGCTGAGAGGGGGGGTTCACACACTCTACAGACACACACACACACACACACACACATACACACACACACACACACCTTCTCCATGAGTATGGAGTTTGAGCCATAAAGCCAATAACAAACCTCTGATTTGAGAGCAGACAAGAAGCCCGGAGAACACATCACTGGTGCTCTAGTCTTCTGTGGGATCTAGAGATTCTGTGTTTGATTCTAACCAGGTCTGACCCAGCAACCATTCTAAATAGATAGGCCTCAATATCACCGATATGAAGCGGCTATTGGGGCAAAGTCTGGCTGGATCCAGACGCGTATGAGAGGTGGCGTTTCATGCCAGGGACGGCGTGGTTAACGGTGAACAAACGAGCCGCGAAGAGTGAAGCGAACTGAAAGAGCGGCCGTTCTAACCAGCCAGGACTTTACCAGCAGGTCTTTGAACAACATTCCAACACAGGGAAGAGAAAAGAGGTGAATTCTGTATGACAATGTATAAATATCCCTCTCAGGTGTATGAGTGGAGAGCTGCTGGAGGACCGTGGCTCTGTTCACCACCTCTCACTCCAGATTCTTCTCTGACAGCGAGGGCCCTCCAGATCAGCACCCCCCCCCCCCCCCCCCCCCACACCGCTGCCTCCCCACAGACCACTGGACTCCCCTCAGACCACCCCCTGCACCTCTCCAGGTCTCCTTCAGACCTGCAATGTGGGGAGCCTCTCTCTCTCTCTCTCCCATCTCCCTCTCTCTCTTTCCCTTCTCTCTATCTGTCATCTCCTCTCTCTCTTCCCTCCCTTCTCTCTCTCTCTCTCTCTCTCTCCTCCCTCTCTCCTCTTTTGAGAGCCCGGCGGTCCAGCAGTTATTCTAGACAAATTATCAACAGTGAGGGGATCCTTCAACTCCCATGTCGTCTGAGTGGAAAACTTTAACTCATTGTGTGCCCCTAATCCTCACCTCCCACCCCCGCCGTGACCCCCCGTCCCCAACCCCGCCCCCTCCCCCAGGGGGACTGGAGGGGAGGCCTGGGGGGAAGCCCAGGAGGACAAGGCGGGGGGCTGGTGGGGGTCTGACCTCTCATTAGCTAAAGCCCGGCCGGTCAGTCTGATTATGTTCGACTGATGTGGACACTGTGTAGACAGCGCGTAGACGACATGTAGACAGGTGTAACGAGCAGAACGAGGAGGGAGAGAACACACAGCAAGACGGGAGAAGACTGAGCAGCTTCTCACAGTATAGACCGGCCTGCTGCTGCCCAGTGCCTAGTCTGGTCTGGTCTGGTCTGGTCTGGTCTGGTCTGGTCTGGACTGGTCTGGTCTGGTCTGGTCTGGTCTGGTCTAGTCTGGTCTGGTCTGGTCTGGTCTGGTCTGGTCTGGACTAGTCTGGTCTGGTCTGGTCTGGTCTGGTCTGGTCTAGTGTGGTCTGGTCTGGTCTAGTCTGGTCTGGTCTGGTCTGGTCTAGTGTGGTCTGGTCTGGTCTGGTCTGGTCTGGTCTAGTCTGGTCTGGTCTGGTCTGGTCTAGTCTGGTCTGGTCTGGTCTGGTCTGGCGGGGGGGATGAACGAGGTCATAGGAGGTGAATAGGATCGGAGGAGGGGGAGGCGGAGGGAGGAGAGAAAGGAGAGGGATGTGGAGAGAGCAGAAAGGGGAGGCGCAGGGAGGTGGAGGGAGGATAAGGGGGGTTAGTGGGAGGTGGGGAAAGGTGGAGGGAGGTGAAGGGGAGCGAGGGGAACAAAGCCTTCTGCTGGTGTGAAGCTGTATTCAGCCAGTGTGCGCAGCTCCTAGCCAGCTGGGCAGGTACTGTTTCAGGATTTGGGCTAATGTCCCCCCGCGAGGCCCGGAGCGCCAGCCTGCTCGGGGGGCTCTGGCAGGAGGACAAGGGGGGAAACGACCCCCTGCCTGGGCTACAGGCCAGCTCAGCGCCGGGGGCGAGGTGGGTGTGTGTGTGGGGGGTGGGGGAGGGCTGACCGCTCTGGAGATCTGAGCGCTCTACCTTCAGCTCTGCAGACCGGTACAGTCACGGCGGCCATGCTGTCTGTCCGGTCCTCACGTGTCCATTAGAGGCTGCCCATCTCTCTCAAATACCCGAAGTCCACATAGCTGGATCTACACACCTGCGGGGGGCTTGGACTCATTTGGACAATCAGTACCTCTGAGATATTAGAAAAGTCTGTATGTATCTGATATATCATTACTTCTATTGAGTGCGGTGTTCCTTTAAGGCAGATCTGTCAACAGGCGTCAGGCTGGGTCAGTTATGCCACAACTGCTGCAGACATTCTAGAAGGCTCCGCAGAGCGCGGAGATTGATTATCGCCCCGGGTAACCGCCTGGCTCGCCATCGGACTTCCGAGAAGAGGAGCGTTAACATTTTATCCCTGATTATTGACCTGTCGGTCGTAACGGCGCTCACAGATTTCATCGCTGAACAGCATCGCTGGGATATTTATGGCGTTTAAATTTAGCCGGTGCTGTGAGAACCGGCGGCCTCCCCGTGCACTCTGGCAGACAGTATATCACCCTGGCCTGACCATCGGTGGCCCTCAGATCTCTGTAACCACCCAGGCCTCACACACACACACACACACACACACGCACACACACACCGTCCTACATGAATGTCAGCTGAGAAACCTAAACCAGCCTCAGTCAACAACTGACATGTTCAAAGGAACACGCCACAGACAGAGGTGGCTGCACACATGGAGGCCTGAGGTTTTACAGACATGATTTACTACATCCCCCCTTCCTCTCCTCCTCCGCCTCCTCCTCCTCCTCCTCCTCCTCACCCGCTCCTCCTGCTTCTCCCATCGACAGCTTACTTATGTGTGAGTGGCAGGGCTACGTGGTTCAGTGATGCAGCCTAAGTCCCGGTGATGGATGGGAGCAGCTCCACCTGATCTGTTTGTCTAGTTGCTTTCAAAGCCGCGCTGTGACCCTCGGACACACAGAAAGGTGCTGCCGATCACACACACGCAACGCCCCCTAACGCTGGAAGGTCACGACCTTGACAGGATCCAGCGGGAGGCTGAGAGGACAGATCACAGCCCCTTCACCCCCCCCCACCCCCCACCACCACCACCAAAGACAACGTGGGGAATGTGAGCACGAGAGAGAGAGAGAGAAAGAGGGAGAGAGAGGGGAAGGAGGGGAGAAACAAATCACATCTAATGTAAAGTTGGTCAATGGGCCCTTTATCTCAGCAGGCTTTGGGGAGTAGATGGACTGTGACTTTTAAGCCCTGTTTGAACCTTTGAAAAGGCCTCTGGAGTGACAGCTTTCTCTGGCTGTGTGGTGCAGGAGACGGCCAGGCCAGGCCAGGCCAGGCCAAATCAGTCCAACCCAGACCAGGCCAGGCCAGGCCAAATCAGTCCAAGCCAGACCAGGCCAGGCCAAATCAGTCCAAGCCAGACCAGGCCAGGCCAAATCAGTCCAAGCCAGACCAGGCCAGGCCAGACCGGGCAAGGCTAGGACAAGGAGGAGAAGGGATGAGCAGAGAGGGACAAGGAGCAGCTAGGAGGAGCCTGCCAGGGAGGAGCAGTGAGGAGCAGGGAGACGCAGGGAGATGCAGGGAAGGCCAGACCAGGTCAGAGAGGAGCAGGGAGGAGCAGGGAAGGCCAGACCAGGTCAGAGAGGAGCAGGGAGGAGCAGGGAGAAGCAGAGAGGAGTAGGGAGGAGCAGTGAGGAGCATGGAGAAGCAGAGAGGAGTAGGGAGGAGCAGGGAAGGCCAGACCAGGTCAGAGAGGAGCAGGGAGGAGCAGTGAGGAGCATGGAGAAGCAGAGAGGAGTAGGGAGGAGCAGGGAAGGCCAGACCAGGTCAGAGAGGAGCAGGGAGGAGCAGGGAAGGCCAGACCAGGTCAGAGAGGAGCAGGGAGGAGCAGTGAGGAGCAGGGAGAAGCAGAGAGGAGTAGGGAGGAGCAGTGAGGAGCATGGAGAAGCAGAGAGGAGTAGGGAGGAGCAGGGAAGGCCAGACCAGGTCAGAGAGGAGCAGGGAGGAGCAGGGAAGGCCAGACCAGGTCAGAGAGGAGCAGGGAGGAGCAGTGAGGAGCAGGGAGAAGCAGAGAGGAGTAGGGAGGAGCAGTGAGGAGGCGGGTACAGCAGGGAGGAGAAGGGAGAGTTAGGGAGGGCTAAGACATCCATACCAGCGGAGCGTGACGGCCAGGGCAACAGCTCCGCACTGTCTTTGTCCCCATACCCCCCCACTGCCCCCCGTACCCCCCCAGCAGACCCCCGTTCCTGCTCGTCGCAACAAGACAATGCAGGGGGCTGCAGCCTCTGGCCTGGCTGCTCCTCAATCACATAGCCAGCAGCCGCAGGAGCAGAACTAATCTGGGAAGAGGCCTTTCCTGTGATAACCCCCCCCCCACACACACACACACACACACACCGCCCCCACGATACCCTCCCACCCCCCCCCCCCCTCCACCCCCAACCAGAAACCTAATCTTTGATGGGAATCACACAAAAAAGAAGTAACCAGCCTTAAGAATGGTCTGATGTTTTTTTTTCCTCCATCAGTCTGAGGGCTGCTTCTGTTTGGGATGTCCCTGCTTATTTGATGTGGCAGCAATTAGCGAGGGACTTTTGTGCCGGGGGAAAGCTGGGCGGCCCACTTCAATGATCACGTTTATGCACTGAATAGAAAACAAAAAACTCCTGAGCACAGATAACATGTTCACATCAAACGCAGGAGCCGTCGCGCTTGTAACTGTTATGGCTCGCTCGTCCTTTACGGTGAAAGAAGAAGAAAAAGAAGAAGAAGAAAAAGGAGTAGAAAAGTGAGAAGAAGTGTTACTTTTCCCATGAGAACTCGGCTTGTGGGAGGGAAGAGGAGTGACATCATGGGGTGCCAAGACTCCGGTCCAAACCCAGCCTCCAGCCTCTAGCCTCCAGCCTCCAGCCCTCAGCCTCCAGTCCCTAGCCTCTAGTCCCAAGACTCCACACCCAAACCTCCCAGCCCTAGCCTCCAGTCCTAGCCTCCAGCCTCAGCTCTGGCCACCAGCCCCAGACTCAAGGCCCCTGCCTCCACACATCAGCCTCCAGACCCCAGCCTCCAGACGCACCATGCCCCCCAAGGCATTCTATTGGACACCAGGACACGCTAACCCTAACCCTAGAGGCCTACTGGTCCTGGGAGTGAAAGGAGTTTTATTCCCAGGCACCAGTATTTTAGTGATTCCTGATTGGTGTCCATTACACAGTTGATTGTAGATATAAGAATATTGGATAACCCAATTGAGGGCGGGGTGAGGGGAGGGTGAGGGTGAGAGGGGGGTGAGGGGGGGGGGGGGGGGGGTTAGGGCTGGGGGAGGGGGGGGGGGGGGTGAAGAGATGTGTTGAGGAGCTGTGACCAGGGTGCGAAACACAGAGGCTGTCAGTCAACAGGCCTGTGAGAACCGCCGAGCACAATTCTTCAAACACATCAGGGAAATGGCAAGTCAGTGAAACCCTGCAGTCTCTCCTTGCTGATCAATAAAGTGGTGGCTGGCTGTTGTTTTACAGTTGACAACCCCCCGCCTTCCCATTCCCCTCAAGGCTATAGGCCTTTAGCACCTTCATTGACTGTGTGTGTGTGTGTTTGTGTGTGTGTGTGTGTCTGTGTGTGTGTGTGTGTGTGGCAGGAGGTCCCGGCAGGGATCCTCTCCAGTGAGCTCTGAGACAGTAATTTGCCACCTCATTAGAAGGATTCAGAGGGACACTTATACTGTAGCCCCGTCTGACTGTCTGAGAGCAAGAGAGGGAGAGACAGAGAGAGAGAGAGAGAGAGAGAGAGGGAGAGAGAGAGAGAGAGAGAGAGAGAGAGAGATACCCACAGCCGCTGGCCATTTTGGTTCTTAATGAGCATTGAGCTATGAGCATTTTGCATAGTTCCTGTGTCTGTTTGTGGTTCTGTTGAGCAGGAAGCCTAGGAGCAGAGCCTACTGTAACCGCTCTAACAAAACAGAGACAAATACAATAGAAATCCAGAGAAAATGGGTTGATAAACGCTGTGTGACTTCGGTTGATGTGTTTGACAATAGCAGCCATTAAGCCAGTGTAGAGACAGGATGGTAGGGATGCTGTAGGCTGTAGGGAGTCCTCAGAGGCTGTGGAGGCTGTGGTCTCCCTGCACCAGTAGCCTCCCTCCACCTAGCGTAGCATAACAGACGCACATCTATGTCTATCAACAGCCTAGATTAATCACTGACAGTCTCACTTTCTGGCTAATGTGGCTAACATAGCTAGCATGCCTGTCTGGCAGAATATGACCACTAATTAAAGGACAGGTTCGGAATTTAGCGTTATAAGCCATGTTATAAGGTTATTTACGATCATGTACAACGTTTGACAACACAAGTTTCGTCAAATGGTGCACTCTCGAGATATAGCCCGCCGCCACTAACACCCTCAATGGATCCATAGGTGACAAAATCAGGCTATATCTCGAGAGTGCACCATCTGACACAAAAGTTTGATATCGGCCATTGCATATGATTGCAAATAACTTTTAACATGGCTTATAATGGTAAATTCCGAACCTGTCCTTTAAGCAGATACTAGATTTGGAAGATGACTGAGCCAATCAGAGCAATGCTAATAGACGCCATATGAGCCTGCCTCAATGTTTATGAATGAGAAACAGTGGACATCTACTGTAGGCCGTAGAACAGGGACAGGGATGGGACACGGCAGGAAAGGGTAGGGCAGGGCAGGACAGGGTAGGGCAGGGCAGGACAGGGTAGGGTAGGGCACGGCAGGACAGGGTAGGGTAGGGTAGGGTAGGGTAGGGTAGGGTAGGGTAGGGCAGGACAGGGTAGGGTAGGGTAGGGTAGGGTAGGGTAGGGCAGGACAGGGTAGGGTAGGGCACGGCAGGACAGGGTAGGGCACGGCAGGACAGGGTAGGGTAGGGCACGGCAGGACAGGGTAGGGCACGGCAGGACAGGGTAGGGTAGGGTAGAGCAGGACAGAGTAGGACAGGGTAGGACAGGATAGGACAGGGTAGGGTAGGACAGGGCAGGGCAGGGAAGGGCACAGGTATAGGGTATAGGGTAGGGTAGGACAGAGAAGGACAGAGTAGGACGGGGCAGGGCAGGTCAGGGCCGGGCATGGTAGGTTAGGGTATAGGGGAGGACAGGGCAGGGTAGGGTAGGGTAGGGTAGGGTAGGGTAGGGTATAGGGCAGGGTAGGACAGGACAGGACAGGACAGGACAGGACAGGACAGGGTAGGGTAGGGTATAGGGTAGGGTAGGACAGGTCAGGACAAGCGGACAGACTAGCAAGGCAGCACTGACACACTCATACATATGTAGACTCAGCACCTGCTGTGCTATACTAAAGACTTTATAAGGACTAGATATATGAATGAAAGCTCAGAGCCCAGGCTGACTTAGGCTTATGGTTGTCCACTAGGAAAATACAGGCTCCCACAGGGACGCCATTGAGAGGACATGAGGATTCCTGGAGGGGGTAGCATTCTGTTCACATGTCTGTGTGAGGCCTGCGCTCCCATGCCTGCCGGAGGATGTCCTTACATGTAAAAGGAGCTGGCTGAGCCAGGCTGGACCACAACATGTTTCTATCTATAGGCCTCCAGTCCTCCAAGGGAGAGAGGCTGTATGGCCCGCTCCGAGGCCCAGGGACAGGGCACTGCTGCTGGGACAGGCCTGCAGGTGGGGTGATGGTGGTGGTTGAACAAGTGGCCTCAACATGGATTGTGAGGGTTGGAGGTCTGGGGCCTGTGCGCATAAAAGCATTGCTGAACACACACTAACCCAAACTTAACATCACACACTTGAAAACATGACAACACACACACACACATACACGCATGTGTTCACGCATGCATGCTCATGGAGGCATACACACACACACACACACACGCGCGCGCGTACACACACACCTGCGTGCACACACACCTGCACACACACACACACACACACACACACACACACACACACACACACACACACACACACAAAAGCATTGCTGAATACACACTAACCCAAACTTAACATTTAACATAACACTTAACACACTTGAAAACATGACAACACACACACACACACACACATGCATGTGTTCACGCATGCATGCTCATGGAGGCACACACACACACACACACACACACACACACACACACACACACACACACACACACACAATTAGATCCATCAGCTGCTGTAGTGTCTGAGCTCAAGCTTTCCTCAGCCCAGCTG
>NC_140237.1:10319202-10626702 GCF_949987555.1 Borostomias antarcticus
CTGAGCCCTAAACCTCCATCCCTTCTCACCCCCCCTCCCCCCTCCAACTCCTCACACACACACACACACACACACACACACACACACACACACACACACACACACACACACACACACACACACACACACACCTGCCACCTGAGCTGGGCATTAAATTCCTGCATCAACCTCATTCAGTGGCTCTGTGCTTACTCATCATTTTAATGATCATTTAATACTGATAATATTGTGTGTGAATGGATGAATGAGAGGCCATTGTAAAGCTTTGGATAAAAGCGCTATAAAAGTGCAGTCCATTTATCATACATTAACTTTTTACAAGCCATTCCTCAATAGTGAGTCTACTCATCTACAAATGGTTTATTGATAAAGGTTAGTTATTATAATAGAATACTTCTTTAACAAACAAGCCAATACACAGCCGCACAGCCACAGTCAATTGGTGGACCCTCAAAATGCAACATGACGTTGGCCTCTGTGGGATTAGCAGCATTAACATAGCTCTGGCTTGTTTGTGGCATGACTCTAGCGTGTCTCTAAGCGTGTGTGCTGACAGCTGTGTGTAAACAGAGCTCTGGGGAGAAGCTCCATCAGGACAGATGTCTGTCAGCAGCCCAATTAGCTAGCAGCGTGGCAGGACAGTCCCTCTCCTGTCCAATAGGGGCAAGGCTCCTTTCTCGCTCATCCAATAGGGGCTCCAAATCGGGCACAGCTCCTCTCTCTCGTCCAGAGGGAGAGCCACTCCTTTCTCTCCTCTGTTCATTTATATCAAGGCATCCATCCATCCATCTATCAATCCATCCATCCATCCATCCATCCATCCATCCATCCATCCATCCATCCATCCATCCATCCATCCATCCATCCATCCATCCATCCATCCATCCATCCATCCATCCATCCATCCATCCATCCATCCATCCATCCATCCATCCATCCATCCATCCATCCATCCATCCATCCATCCATCCATCCATCCATCCATCCATCCATCCATCCATCCATCCATCCCCATCCATCCATCAACAGACAGCCCTACTCCTCTGTATACCCAGTGTGTCAGCCCCCCTCTGTGTCTCTGTAGGGGCTGGTCACTGGGAAAACTAGGTCCATATAAATGTCACTATGATGTTCTTTACTCTGAAAGAAGGGTTCTATATATATAACCGTTTGTAAGAGCAGAAAAACCCTCAGAAAAAAAGTATCAAGATTCTTTCTGATCTGAAAAGGGTTCTATTTGAAACCTTTTTTCAGCGGCTTCTATCAAGCACTCGTTTTTTTTTTTTTTTCCTTTCATAGTTTTTGGGAGACCAGGGGAGACCAGGGGAGACCAGGGGAGCCCCCCCCCCCCCCCCCCCCCCCACACACACACCTCAGCCTCCCCCTCCAACTACACCTCCTTTCTCATGCAGCGCCCCCTGTGGTTAGGCTGGGCCCTGCACGTTGAAGGCAAAAGAAAGACATTGGGGCGAATTCACTAAAGCAAATTGCGCCCGCTAATTGCACCATTATATTGCGCGTCAGTTGCGCCCGCTATGTGCTCCGTTTTAAAAACCTATTCACTAAAGACATTGCGCTAATAATATCCCAGCGCAAACACGCCCATTCGGTGTTTGCGGCTGAGTGCAATTTGCTGCTGATTTAGGAAATGACTATAAATACAGCGCATGCAGCGCAAACAACTCGTATGCATATCATTGGACGATGGCAGACAGAAAGAGAAAAATACGATTCTCAGACCGCGAACTTGAAGGCCTCACGGACGAGGTTCAAAAGCATGCCTCACAGCTTTCCACCAAAAATATGACGGCTACAGCCAAAAATCAGATTTGGGGTTTAATTTCACAAGCAGTCAGTGCCATTTGTGTGTGTAAACGCGGAAGACTGCAAACGGAGGTGGAATTATTTGAAAAGACGAACAAAGGAAAAATTGTCATTTTATGTTATGCAAGTTGCAGCACGATGATCTGGCATACTTTTGGGGGAGTGTATAACATTGCCCCACCGGTACGATCTAGGCATCTAAACGGCTTTTCAGGATTCCAAATGTGCACTCAATCACACTGCGCGTCCTGATGTGAGCCCAGTTGTACGCCGCCTCTCCAACGTTGGAAGGATTACGCACGGGAGTCATCATCCATGGCTGAAGATGATACCTGCCGTCAGCTATGATACAAAAGCAAAATATTTTCAAGACCATTCAAATAAACAAAATATTGTGTAGGCTATGTTTTTATTTATTTATAGCCTACCTATATCGGCCCCCAGCCGTTCAATGAACAGCTATAGGGAATGCGCAGTTTCGCGTATAGACTATTATACGCACAGTTTCGTGCTATGTAGGCTATTATAAATGAGTATTATTCATTGTGGGAGCTTGGACTCGCTGGGGACGGGTGGAGAGACGCATAGTCAACTGAGCCTCCCCAGACGCGACACCTCCAGTTGGCTGAAGAGCTGCGCGCTCTGGTGTCCAAACAGGTACCGCTGTGGTTCTAGTGTTAAATCAAAAAGTGACCTTCTTCTAAATATTCTCTCACGAACATGAGCATGCACGCCTGGCATTGCGATGCCGAATTCGCCTCGCAACAATCACTGCTGCCATGATCAGTGGAAAGGCTGGCCGCGACACACCCCTTGCGCTTAAATACCACCACGTTTCTGAAAACGGTATTAATTTCACTTTAACTGCGTGAGGCAATTTGCGCCGATCTTTGTGAATTGGGCGGGTTTTGCAATAATGTTCATTTGCATAGAAAGGGGAACATTCTCCGCCCATATTACCTAATTTAAATATGAGCTAATAACACCGGCGCAGAGAAACGCAATGACGAACGCAACGCAGTTAACACCGTATTTCACCCTTTGCGAGGGCTTTGTGAATAGCAAACATAATTTTTGACTTATTTGCACAGGCTTTGCGTCAGGAAAAGCTGCGCAATCCTTTAGTGAATTCGCCCCATTGAGTTTCTAATGAGAAGCACTGTCACGGCCTGCTATCCATCTCCCCTACCCTCCCCCTGTTACACCCCCCAGACACCCCCCTTCCCCAAGACACCCCCCTTCCCCCGGACCCCCCCCCCCCCCTCCCCCATCCGTCTCTCCCATCTCCTCCCTCACTTGCACCCCCCTTCCTCCCTACCCTCGTCAATCTGGTTGGAAACCATCAAAACGACCAAAAGAGTTCACAGGTAGGCCAGATGTGATGTACTAAAGCAGTTAGTGGGTGACTGGGTGAAACCGCACCTACTCTACATCCTCTGTGTTTATAAATCTGTGACAACATTCATGGCCAGTCCACCCCCCCCCCCCCACCCCCCCGACGTTCTACCCCCCCTGACAAAGACAGGTCCCTTCCCTGTGACTGCTTGCTGTGTGTGTGTCCATGCTTGTGTGTGTGCTTGTGTGTGTATGTGTGTGTATATGTGTGTGTGTGCTTGTGTGTGTATGTGTGTGTGACAGCCATTGATGGCCTCTAGGGTTACATCCCACCACAATCAGTAGCCTGTTAGGAGGTGCAGGGCCCTCCGCTGTCCCACCAAGCGGTACCTGAGACCTGCAGCTAACAATCAAAGGACTAGAGAAGCATAGGACAAGCCTATCTGGTTACCAAGAGAAAAGGAAAGAGAGAGAGAGAGAGAGAGAGAGAGAGAGAGAGAGAGAGAGAGAGAGAGAAAGAGAGAGAAAGAGGGAGAGAGGGAGCGAGAGAGAGAGAAGGAAAGAGTGTATGTGACAGTGAGAGAGAGTCTTCCTCCCACAGTTTAATCGGGCAGCACTCACAGACCACTGTGTGTGTGTGTGTGTGTGTGTGTGTGTGTGTGTGTGTGTGTGTGTGTGTGTGTGTGCACGTCAGGGAGGTGTTGGGGGCTGAACCCTCTCAGCCCTGCAGCTAGCTGTGGTTTCTACATCCTCCTGCTCAGATGTCCTACTGTTCTTCTGTATGGCAAGACAGACATGGATGCTCTGTTTATCTATCTGTTCTGGAACATGTCATTGTTTCTCTATCTGTTCTGGAACATGTCATTGTTTCTCTATCTGTTTTATTTATAGTATATAACACACTATTCAGCCAGTCAACTAACCAGTCAGTCAGTCAGTCAGTCAGTCAGTCAGTCAGTCAGTCAGTCAGTCAGTCAGTCAGTCAACCAGTCAGTCAGTTAGTCAGTCATGCAGTCAGTCAGCCAACCAGATAGTCAGGCAGTCAACCAGTAAGTCGGTCAGTCAGTCAACCAGTCAGCCAACCAGTCAGTCAGTCAGTCAGTCAGTCAGTCAGTCAGTCAGTTAGTCAGTCATGCAGTCAGTCAGCCAACCAGATAGTCAGGCAGTCAACCAGTAAGTCGGTCAGTCAGTCAACCAGTCAGCCAACCAGTCAGTCAGTCAGTCAGTCAGTCAGTCAGTCAGTCAGTCAGTCAGTCAGTCAGTCAGACAGTCAGTCAGTCAGTCAGTCAGTCAACCAGTCAGCCAACCAGTCAGTCAGTCAGTCAGTCAGTCAGTCAGTCAGTCAGTCAGTCAGTCAGTCAGTCATTCAGTCAGTTAGTCAGTCAGTCAGTCAGTCAGTCAGTCAGCGCATGGTTAAAGGGTTAACATTTCTGGACCAGGTGGGCCTGCTGGTCAAAAGAGGGGGCTCGTCTGAGAGTCCAAGAGTTGCCAATTTGTTTGCCGTGTGTTGGAACAGTACAGGAGTTCTGCAGGCTCTAACGGCCAGGTGAGATCAAAGCCGGGGGGACAAAGGAGGCTCAGCAGCGATTTGTCAGGGGAGGGCTGTGGCCCCGGACGGCCCTCTGATCAGCAGCTCTCTATAGAAACCTGCCATGAGAAAAAGTACAGCAGAAAGGGCTCAGGGGTCAGTATGATTGGTCTGGATTATTGGCCCCTCCCATGGCTAGGCCGAGGGGGCGTTGAAAAGGGCCATAACCTTTGTCATGGCGAGAAAAGGAGCCTATTGTGAGAACGTTTGTTGGAATTCGGGGTCAATTAAAAAAGAAGCCTCGAAATTTCCTGGGTTTAATTCATGGCGGGAGAAAAAGAGAGAGAGAGAAAGTGAAAACTTTCTGGGTTCTAGTCAGAAACGCTGCTTCTCTGGTTGGGGTTTGAAACCGTTTTGTCAAGATAATGGTGACACAGTGAGGAGTTTGGTGAAGTTGCAGCATGAAAATCATACTAGTCTTGAAATAATTGAATCACATGCATTATAATATAAAGAAACTAGGTAGGTAGGATGGACAGGTAGGTAACAAGGGAGGTAGCGAGGTAGGGAGGGAGGGTGGTAAGGTAGGTAGGAAGGGAGGGTGGTAAGGTAGGTAGGAAGGGAGGTGTGTAAGATGAACAGGTAGCTAAGAAGACCACCCTTGACACCAATGTACTACAGCATTCAGCTAACTGGGTCCACTTTCTTTCATATTGTGATAACTCAGGTTTACCAAACATATTGAATTTGACAGGATTGCGAAGCTGGCAACCTGAAAACCCTAAAGATGGATATGAACTGTAGTGTTCATATTTTTATATTTGCACACATTGACACAACTACAAGTAGAAATATGCAGTGAGACACATGTCAACTCTGTAACATTCAAGTGTTATCAAACAGAATAGTCAATAAACCACATGGCCTCCAATTAGAGAAGAGATCAATCTTTATTCATCATACACCAACAGCAAAACACTCCAATGGGGGACACATGGTTACACACACACACTCATGAATTTTGAGTCGCCGATAAAATGTTCTCTGCACTTAACCCATCCCTTCGTCCTTCCCCCAAGGGCAGCCGGGAGCAGACAAGGGCGCGTGCGTGAGCCGTGCCTGGGGACCAGTCCAAGTGCTCCTGTCTGTGTTTGCCAGGGACAGATAGCGTTAGCGATTTGTTCTTCTGCATGTTTTTCGTATGGGGTTCTTTATGGGAGAACTTCATGTGAACATGGGGAGAACATGCAAACTCCACACAGAAAGGCCCAGGCATCCCAAGTGGGAATCGAACCCAGGACCTACTTACTGTGCCACCGCAGACTTATTAAGAATGACTTGAGCAACAAGCATTCAGACTCTCAATCCCTCCTCCATGTGTGTGTGTGTGTGTGTGTGTGTTTGTGTGAGTATAGAGAAAGAGAGAGACAGAGTGATAAACACAGAGAGGGGAAGAGAGAGACAGAGAGAGAGAGACATAGAGAGGAAGGGTAGGAGGGGAGCATGTGTGTGTATGGCGCGCACCAGATCGGGGCTGCAGCAGTGATTATTACTGGGACGCTCTGTGGGCGGCTGGAGACGTAATTAAAATAGTTTGAGAGAGCAACAGCAGACCACATCTGAGGTCCCACCCCCTGCCAGAATCAAACCACATCAAGATCCTCTCTTCTGAACTGGTCACCAGAACATAGTATGATATACATGGCCTGGCTGATCGGCCGGGGATGTGTGTTGATTTGTTGTCTGACTGGCAGAGCTGTTCCTATACGGCCCCTCTCCTTCTGTTGCTCCTGGCCTAGAGAGCGACACGGTACCTCCGTGATGTATGGGAGGGGAAGACGAATTAACGGTTCTTTCCTCCCGGGGATTCTCAGGGCCAGCCTTGATAGCATGCGCTGGAGCAGCGCCAAAGGGCAGAGATTTGTAGATGATGGTGCTAATTACGAGAATGGTAACCATAATGCGACCAAGATGGAAGCAATTTAGGCAGTAGTGATTTGAGTGTTGCTCTTCCGCCCACCGGCTGCAAACATAGTCGGAGCCTTTATACCGGGGAAGAATCGTCTGGGAGTGTAGGCTAGGAGTGTAGGCTAGTCTACAACCTCCACCGAGGAAGGAAAGCGCGCGCGTGGGGGATACGGAAGAGTTCAGCACGGAATACGAGTGGGGGACAAGGGATAAAAAAATATAACGGTACTTCATAGTTCAAACTGAAGGAAATATAGGCTATACACTGAAATTCAAAATTGTTCATCTTTGGACAGCTGGAGAATAAACACATTGGAATATAAAAGCGAATGTTTTCTATGGCGAGGATATAAAGATTGCAGGAACCTGCAGCAGACTGGATTAAAGATCATCTGTTTGATTCCCACCGTTCTCTGCCCCGCCCCGCCCGCGCGCTCGTTAGCAGGTTTGGAGATGCTATTCATCACCCCCAGCTCTGGCGGGCTCTGTTGCACAAGGAGCACAGCAAGAGACAGCTTCGAGTTATGGCAAATTACAAATCACCCAAACTTGATGATTGACCTCAAGAGTAGGATAATAACGGGTGCCGCGTAATGTCTGTGGACATGCTAGGATAAATACATTAACCTAGACTATTCACGATATAGCCTAGGCCTAGACCACCCAAATTTCGTCCGATTTTATTTAATTATTTAGATGTATGCAACATTATTTAGATTTGATAATTTGTTTGAAAAAAACAAATGAAAAAATAATAGCCCCAGTGATTGGTTGCGCAGGCTAAGCAAATAGGCCTCCGTCCCTTGAGAAAGGCCTAAGTAGATCATATTCGTTCCATAATTAGCAAAGTAAATAATATGGAAAGAATTTAACTTTTAAAACGTGGAGTGGTCCTTTAGATTAGGTCATATGATTTTAGTGTTTAATTAGATACACCAAACAATAATTATCCTACATGGAACACAAACATTGTCCAATCTCTCCCTCACCTGTCACACTGGTCTGGTAGCTAATGCCCTTCTGAGGCATAATTTGGGATGTATAATTGGTCTTTGGGACGTTTCAAAAGGGGAGTTCAGAGGAAAACCCTGCCCTCAGATGCCTCGCTCTTTGTGATGCGGTGCTCCGCAGTATGTGTAGCGCTGTGTAATTTCATCCACGCCGCACTCTCTTGGTTCACACAAGGCAGATACCTTGTCGCCTCCCCCTCTCCTTTGTCAATTGGTCGGAGTTCAGCCTATTGTCGCCGCGAGCTTCTTTTATATCTGTGCACACTGCCGATCAGCGAAATCTCACGATAGCCTCCAGCCTCCAGCCAGATCCACAGGTCCACAGCCAGCAGTGAGGAGACCAGAGGACCCATGACACCCACCGCGACAGATCCACGCTGCTGTCACCGCGCAAGCCCCCACCGATGACCACGGCTCCACCGGACCACCGCAGATAGACGGAGGCAGCGGGACAGCTCGCCAATGTTTTGTGGACAGGAACACTGCGTTTTGCCACTACGGCGGAGGAGAGCGACAACTCATTAATGGGACCCCAAGTGCCACCTCTCTCTATTCTCGCACGAATCTTCTCACACCTGGCCATGTCACAATGGTTATAATACAGCTCCTTTTTTTGCTGAGTTTCTTGGACCAAAGCGAGCAGGATTCTCTGTCTCCGCGGTTCGCCCGGATCTCCCGAGCCCCGTGCGCCCGGGGCCAGCCGTGTGACCCGAGACAGCGGCGCGATGCTGGGGGACGCGGCGGAGTCTACGAGCACCTCGGGGGAGCGCCGAGACGCAGAAAACTTTACTGTGCTACTAAGTACCATTTGCAAATTCACCCAAACGGGAAAATAGACGGCTCTCTGGAAGAAAATAACCCCTACAGTAAGTAGTTTCCAATTTGTTCGTCTGTGTCATAATGTAATGTGCAGCCTATAGGACCTACTTATGGATAGCCTAAAATACACAAGAAACGTGTCTGCATGCGGGCAGACGAAATGTAGCCTATAGCCTACGTTCAACTTTCAAAGACTTTAGAACATGGTGATTTTAGAGGATAAAATACCGCCATTTCACTTGTTGCATGGTTATTTGTATTACTATTCTATTGGTTTAACAGCACACCATCGGTGTTTAAGGAGTTGCAGTGTGTGTAGCTTCACACCCGGGGTGCATTCTATGACCTTCAGATGTGTATTTGGCTGAGTGGGAAACGGGGGTTTAAAATAGCCTATAGGTCAAGCACGCTCTCTATAATAAACAATGTTATGGAGCAGCCTAGCCTATATCATAGGTGACGCGCTGGCACACCACAGCAACATTACCACGTCCAACTCTTCTCTCAACACTCTTCAACATCTAATCACATTTCAGAGAATTTGAACCAGATAGATGGTTTCATTTCGTCTGTGTGTATTAGTGCATCTGACACTCATCATCAGTGATTATTCAATCGCTTCACAGTCACTTCCCCGGCTATGGAGCGGCCGTTAGACAAACGCAAACACAGAGAAGAGCCTCATTTCCATATGAACGTCAGAATGAACAGGCTTGGCGACACAATAGCTGCTCCAAACGGATGTATTCATCTAATCAAGGCCGATTAGGACGTCCGAAACCTCTGGCTAGTCTCAGACTAATCACTCAGGGAAAATACTCATAGGCTATATAGCCTACAATTGCAGGCCTGTTTAAAATCCTGTCCGCTTTTAATTTATTCATCTGAATTGTTCACAGTCTAGCTTTAATTTCTAACGGGATTACAAAAAAGAACAAAACAGTTTCAGTTTAATTATCACTTTGCCTCTATTTGAATGAACTGTTAAATTTAAAGAAGTGAAAATTATACGGTCTATAAGCCTGTTACCAAAGTTTATTCTTCTACTATAGGCCTAATAGGCTATATCAGATCAAAATACATGAGAGACATGATCATAGCCTACTCTATTAGGCTCAATGTATTTTTATTTATTTATTTAATTTATAATAATGATCACTGTCTGTTCCCATTATAACCTGTAACATTATTTCTCCGCAGGTATCATGGAGATCACGGCGGTGGATGTGGGAGTGGTCGCCATAAAGGGGATATTCTCCGGTAGATATCTGGCCATGAACGATAAAGGACGCCTCTACGCCTCGGTGAGTGTTACGTCACATCTGTCCAGTAAAAGCTCGAGATATGTATGAGAGGGCTCCGGTAACACGCGCATGGCTATTTGATTCCATCAGGCCATTGTGGTGTTTATCTTGCATAACGAGCGCACCCAAATTTCTACCGATTCTTAGAAATTTCCCCATTCATCTGATCTGATAGTGGCCTTGTATGGCAGAAGCAACCGCTCCCCTCACTGCCGAACACAAACACACACACACACACACACACAGAAACGTGGTAGCGCTCTAGTTTGTCATTCATTCCATCACTATAGGCTGTGGTTTGAGTGTAGAGAAAGGGAGAGTGAGAGAGATGAAGAATTATGGATAAAGACTTATCACAAAGAGTGTCATATAAGTTGAAAACTGTCTATAACAATGTTACAAAAGAAGGAAAATATTGCATATTTGAAGCCAATTTGAGTAGCAAGACTAAAGACACATTCACACAGAGACATAAAGACTGCCTGTGATACACACATGTACACCACCATAGAGGAGGGACAGCCTGTAACTAGCCAGCGATAGGAATGTAGTGACCCGTCTATATCTGTGTGACTGACCTCTGCCCCGTCCCTCTGGCCTCTCCCAGGATGTGTTCAACCAGGAGTGTGAGTTTGTGGAGCGGATCCACGAGCTGGGCTACAACACCTATGCGTCTCGCCACCACTCCACTGTCCAACCAGCTGCTGGCGGGGGTGGGGCCAAGCGCCGGGCCAGTGCCAAGAGGCAGTGGTATGTATCCATCAACGGCAAGGGCCGGCCGCGCAGGGGCTTCAAGACCCGCAGCACAGACAAGGCCTCGCTGTTCTTGCCTCGCGTCCTGGGGAACAAGGACTATGAGATGGTGAGGAGGCTGAGAGACAGTCAGAGGGACAGCCAGAGAGACCCGGCCAGCCAGACTGGCGAGAGGCCCAAGAGCCAGGAAGGCCAGAAGAGGCCCCCTGGGGGCCACGGAGAGAGGCGGAGGAGGAGGCACCGCGGCAGGAAAGGCCGCACCAGGAGGCCTGACGACTGACCCCTGACCTTCCTAACCATCCCAGAGAGGGACATCATTTCATGGCAAATAGAACGGACACATCTGCCTCTCGAGGAGGGGGGGGCATCCATCTTGGACCGGTGTTGTAAGCCGTATGTACTGTATGTGTGTTTCTGCTGGACATGTCCTGACCACAACCCTCTATCGAGGCCGGAACAGACACACACAGAGACAGACAGACAGACAGCTGCAGAAGACTGAGCTCCAGAAATTGTAGCAGACTGGCTGTCAGACCACAGACCCATGGTTAGATCTTCTGACAGCCTCACAGAGACACTTTGATGTGACACTGGTGTTTGTTGTGTACATAGAAACGCTCTGATGGGACCATAGTCAACACAGCTGGACATATGTATACATAATTCTTCTCTTATCTCTACAGGTATGTCCAAGAAAATGATGAGTAGCTCTTGAGTTTCTGTTGACATACCAGTCATGTATATTAGCATGTACAGTAACCTTGATATCGTGTTTCATTTATCAACAGTTTAAACATGGTAAATTATTTAGATCTAGACATCCTACAAGTGCTTACAAATACATTCTCAAAAATAAAGATTAGGACCCTTTCTTCAGTTGTACCTGTAAGAGAACCCTCTGAATTTTTGTTATGCTTTTTTGTTTGGTTCTAGCTACAATCGTTGCTTGCTGAAAGAGATCTAGCTGGAAACAAAACTTTTTTTTTTCATGTTTTTTTCATACAGGGTTCCCATACAGGGACAACTGAAGAACTTCAAATGGTTCTAGTTAGCACCTGTTTTCTGAGTGTACCTTTACTGTACCAGACAGGCTGGAGAGAGTGTGGCCTACACTCTAAAAACAAAAGGGTACTATATAGAACCCTGTGTAACAAGTAAGAAGAACTCTCTGAAAAAGGTTCTATACAAACCCTTTCAGGTGTGTAAGGTTCTCTGTAGAACCATTTCAGGTCAGAAAAGAACCATTTAGTGTTCCAAATAGTACCTTATAGTGCTGAATGTTCTATTATAGCACGTTTTGTTTTTAGAGTGTATTAGACAGGTGGTACAACACAGCAAAGCACTTTGTCAATGATCGTAACTCATAGGAAGCCAGATCCAATATGGGAACACTTTTTTTTTTAATGTGATGTGATAGTTTACTATCTGAGGAGTATGTGTATATTTACTAATGATATGAATATTTATTTGTTGTTGTATTTTTTAAGTTATTGATATTGTTGATGAGATTGTTCCTACATGAACGATGATGATGTAGATGTTTAATAGTTTTCACTCACCAATTGTACACTCTACTGTAGCTAGAGTGGTCTGAGCTGGTCTGAGGAGTCAAGACATTACTGTTTGTTGCTGACTGATTCACATAGAACAACTCAACAGAGAACATATATATAAAACTTACTTACCTGATACTCTGTGTGTGAGTGTGTGTTTGGTAACCAGGCTACAGAGGGCTCATGTCCGCCGCAGGGTTAGGGGTGGTCTCCAGGGTTAGGGGTGGTCTCCAGGGTTAGGGGTGGTCTCCAGGGTTAGGGGTGCTCTCCAGGGTTAGGGGTGGTCTCCAGGGTTAGGGGTGCTCTCCAGGGTTAGGGGTGCTCTCCAGGGTTAGGGGTGGTCTCCAGGGTTAGGGGTGGTCTCCAGGGTTAGGGGTGCTCTCCAGGGTTAGGGGTGGTCTCCAGGGTTAGGGGTGGTCTCCAGGGTTAGGGGTGGTCTCCAGGGTTAGGGGTGCTCTCCAGGGTTAGGGGTGGTCTCCAGGGTTAGGGGTGCCCTACCAGCTGCCTTCACTAGGCCAGGCTCCTCTTCTCTCCTCTCTTTTTGAGACTCCCCTCTTCTCCTCTCATGATGACTTCCCTCTCTTATCTCCTTTCCAGGGTCTTTCAGACTTGCTAGGTTGTGTGTAGGATCTCTAGTGCAGACTGGGTCCAAACTGACACACATCACCTCAGCACACACACACACACACACACACACACACACACGGGTAACTTGTACCCGTCTCAACCATCTATCTGTAATTCTTAGAGTGCAGAGGTTGGAAATAAAGAATTAAATATTGATTACTCAGAATAGAATGTGTTGTGCTGTAGTGTTTCTCCAACAACCTCTCATTCTATGAGGTGCAGTAAATGAATGAGTTAACTGGCAGAGTAGAGAGAGAGAGAGAGAGAGAGAGAGAGAGAGAGAGAGAGAGAGAGAGAGAAGTGTGTGCCCAAGGGAGGTCTATTCTTCTGACTGCACCACTGCATGGTTCCTGGGTTAAACTGTGCAGCCCTTCCCTTCATGAAACGGCCCAACCCTGTCCATTTTCCCTCAAATCTTTTTCACTTATCTTGAAATTAAACTGTAATTGGGGTGGTTTGTAACCTTGCTCTGGTGGTGCGGTAGTGTGTCCTGAGACCTGGCGAGGCCCCATTCAGCTGCCCTCGAGCAATGAGAAGCCTCTGGTCTAATGGTCCATTACCCTGGAAAACACACAAACCTCCATCACACAACTTATTTTTGACTTTATAAGGAGTTCATGAGGGATTCAAATAGGAACCTTACGGACAGTGTAGGTTCTAATATGAACCGTGTGTTCAAAGGTTCGTTTAATTAAGAGTATTTTCAGGCTTGACTTGTCCAAATAAAGCGTTAGTTTTTTAACCCCAAGTCAGTATTCTGAATCTGCGAGTGACTTTTTGTGAGTTTGGGAGAGCCCACCTCGGCCTAGCTGTGTAGCGGCCGTCTATAGGAGGGTAGAAAGCGCTGATATTCTATACCTGAAGGGGCTGAAAGCTTCCTGAGAGCCACAATGGGCCGTCCCGGGGGAGACCTGGGAAGCGGTGTCGCCTGAGACCTATCTGCTTTTTCTAAAACACCGACCAAAGCCTAGGATCCAATAAACAAAACCTACCCTCCTGAAAAAAAGAAACTGTGTCATAGAAAGTGTAACACGTTGCTATAGTTAGTTATGAATGCCAAACTCTAATATTACTCAACAGGAATGCGGGACTTCAGATAAGTGGAAGTACTTGAATCATAGCCTTTGTGTCCCCGCTGCCTTATTTTCAACTAGGCCTATATCAGCTGAATCTCTTCCTATAGCGCGATCAGATCAGTCCGGACAGGACCTACCCCTCTCAGTCTTGCTGTCGACCTATAAAGTTTATCTGAGGACAATAAACCTTACATTCAGATGCAATATCCGCTGGTTGATGGACATTAATGATAATATCCCCCCAGGAGAGCATTTGACAAGGATTACATAATAAATCCATCATCACTGTGACCTCGTCATTGAACAGTGATGGGAGATGGCGAGGATCAATTTCACTTCATGACAATATTGGATTCTGCTGGGATTCTGCAGTGACACAATTATTATGACAACTAGTTCCACTCCTAGTTCTGTTGTTCAATCATATATTTCTGTTGTTCATTGAATAGCTATGAATGAAACGACCACATAGCCTATTAGACAGCACATGACATATGACAAAACATCCAGCCTTTCAATTAGAATCTAGATTCAAAGAGAAGATAAGATCTACAATCGTGTGATTTAAACTAAAGATCTGAAGATAATCTCATCACATTTAAATTTGAGGTTAGCCTGCGGCTCCCACATAGATCATGGACTCTCCTGCTCCCCGCTGCGCGCGCAAACCCGTAGAGCCTCGGGACTTATTAGTTCAGTAGCGTTCAGACGACCGACTTTTATCGGTTCAGACGAGTCAACAAAAGGCTCGCTAGTTAGTGTTTGCATCTTGAGGTCTCGGGCGGGCGTCTTCTGTTGACCCGCGCGACACAATGATGTGTGTGTCTGTCGCCACGTCAAGGGGAGAGCTGCTCATTAGCGCGCTGTGCCAACTCTCCCTCCCTCTCTCAGTGGACGCGCCAACGGCAAGTTAAAACCCGATAATGACATAGGCCTACAGCGATTGAGGGCATTGTGTTCCACTAACGACAGAGCGAGCTCAGCCCTATACTACAGGTAACAGGAGGCGTCCCGGGAGCCCGCGAGGCGCTGGCGTTAACTTGTAGACAGTGCACCCTAGGGGTCGGTAGGTATCGGTTGCCTGATAACACAAAACACACAGTGAAGTATACAATCTATCATTATACGGAAACGTTTTTCATTAATTAAAACTGCACAATGAGTAGGCTATGCCCCCCAAAAACATTAGAAAGTCATGCAGAGTTGTGTGGGAATGTGATCTAATTCAATTAATATCAGAAAAAAGTATGATGGTTGCTTGGCAGCTTTTGCTTCTGCTGCTGATGCCTTTCCCCATGCCTCCCGCGGGTATTGCCTGTCCCTCTCTAGGTGAATTAATTACTTGGAATAGTCAACCGCAGGTCTCTCTGACGGGCCCTCTTGAGGATCTCCTAGCCCTTGTGTCTGGTGTGGTCAGGAATGCCTCGCGCACAGGTCTTCTCTGTGCCATCTGCAGGCGCGTACACGACTGACCATATAGCCACACGCACACACGCACGCACGCACGCACGCACGCACACAAGCACACACTGACCGACCATTACGCTAGGCAGTCTGCTAAATGACTGTAATGCTTGGACACTCCAAATGTTTTCTTAGTTGAGCATCTCAAGCCATTACATTAGCTAGCCTACAAAGTGGCATTTTGTTGTGAATATTTAATGGAGCTTAGTCACAATTGGAGAAGAAATAAACTTAAACACTGCCCATACAAATATTCAATAAGATAGGCTATAGGCCTAATTTGATCCAAATATAAGACTAGCCTACATTTTGTGATTTACAGACAATTAACTTAATAATTGTATATAGGCTAATAATCCCAACACTGGAACATGCATTTTGGTCATTTACATGAAATCAAATCAAACATTAGGCTACATTTCGTTGAGGTGGAATTATTGCATTCGTGGCTATTTAGTTATGTCTAATTAGCCTACAAAAAAACAAAAGCTATAGCTTCAAGATTTAATCAAAATCGATCTATAAGCCTACACTCTATATCTTTTACATGATGGAATTTAATACAGTAGCCTATATTAGAAACGATAGAACATAGGCTAGTTATTAGATTCGATATATCAATCGAACAATCGATAAACAAAACAAATAATGAATGAATAGACCGAGCTTGAATCATGTGAATTATCCCACACCGCACCGCCGTTTGATGATCCAGCATGTCTGTACAGTACCATGGAGAGCGGCATCAGATCCAACGCATTAGAGAGAGAGAGAGAGAAAGAGAGTGAGGAAGAGAGACACAGAGAGAGAGGGAGAGAGAGAGAGAGAGAGAGAGAGAGAGACAGAGAGTGAGGAAGAGAGACAGAGAGAGAGAGAGAGAGAGAGGGAGAGAGAGAGTAATTCACAGGAGGGCAAAACATCAGACATCGGAGGTATACAAAACAAAGTGCAAATTTGCATGAGCACACAGCGTCTGAGCACGGTGCGTGCCATGGAAATTACACTCCTTGATCTAGCTCAGTGATTGCTAACACAAGAACAACATGTCACTCCAGCGACCTTTTTGATCAAGTTAAGGTCTGACACCGAGACGCAGAGAGATCAAATGAACCGCCTGAAACAGACGCGTCCTGTATGCCATCAGCAGGCAGCATTTAGTGACGCGGCGAACCTTGCTAGATGGGTCGCCGGGCTAAAGGTTGATTCTCCAGACCTGACAGCATTCAAACCTCCGCTGGGCGGCAGAGATGGGAATGTGGGTCTACATTGAAGATTAGCCAAACGTGAACGTGAGAAAACGTCTCCATGCGAATCATCAGCGAATCCGGGACCCACCGAGAAGTTCCAAAGCTTTTTGTCTCTTTTGGTACATATTAGGCGACCAGAGAGGGCAGTGACATACGGTGGTGTCTGGTATAAACGAATAAAGGTTTAAAAGCAGCTTCGTCTGTGATGTTAAGAGGCAATGCACATGAACATGCACATCATTGACATTTTTTAGACCAAGAGAGATTCGATTATATAGGCTAGTCCACTTTTCCTTTCTATACCCTATATTTATGTAGGCTATTTAAATGACTGTCTTATAATTTGAAATTATTGGTAGCCAACGTGGCATCTAACGAAATATGGGTAGGGTGCGGCTACCATTAGGTCTACTGCTAATCATTGCTCAAAAACAAATTGGAAAGCGACTGACTTACCTCCTGCATTGCCAACCACATCACTATGGTATGGTAATATAGCCCAGTTATATCACCATGCAGTGAGCAGTTTAATTGATTTCCTTATGGGTTATTTGCCTAGCAACGAAATTAATTATGAGATCTTTCACTGAGCATCTCGGTGTGAGAAATGGAGCAGGTGGACAGGCTGGTGACCACGGTGCAGCCAGAGGGTCACCACATCCACAGCAGACAGACTATCAAACATTATGAGACCAGAACAGCAAACTTCTTATGCTATTATCTCCCCCGCGCAGACTATCAGAGAGGTCATCTATCAGCCTTCTATTCTATTTAGTCTCACCATTGTTCTCTTTAAGAACCGGGGTCGGGTTTTTTTCGACAAGTCCTAGTCTAGCCTATTAGTTGTCGTTCTTTTTCAATTCGTTGAATTCAGCTTTTGTTTTTTCCTGTTATTGTTCACTCCTGTCTGACACTGCGGTCTGTTAACTTAGCTATTTCCGATTCTACATCCTCTCATACATACATTATTTTATTCCATGTAGACTATGATAACGAAGGGATCTTTACACAAAGCTACCTTATTGCAACGTCTTTATCTTATGTTTCCAAAACCCTGACTTTTCTGTAAGATAAGGACCATTATTCTTATTCAATAGCTCCCCACAGCGTAGCTGCGCTGCTTCAACGAGAGTAAACATCGTTAAATGTGTTTTCGTTATCTGGGAAGGCTGAGTTTTGACATTTGTTAAAATGTCCCCCTCCCTCCCCCATGGCACCGAATATACGTGCGCGCATTAGTGGTCTCCGTGAGTTTGGAGTGGCTGAGAATAGGCTGCTGCCCCGTGATGCAGGAGCTGGTCGTGATGTAATTTAACAGCAGATATAAATATCGTCGGCGAGGGAGCAGCGGCATGGCTGAGCCGCGCTTACCCAGACGGCCAACACTTCTCAACTTATCCTTGGACTCAAAACAAGTTGCCCGTGAATGTGTACATGCTACATGGGAATGGACAGTCCTATCAACCACGGATCATCGTCTCTCCAACTGTAAACCGCATCTTCGCTTTGGAATGAACGTTTGTAGCTGGACTTTTTTATTCGTTCGTTTTTTATTCTTCGGAGTTCCACGTAAAGGCCGGCACAGGGGAGATATTTTTAGTCCCTTAAGGCCCCTTAACAGACTGTGTGCTGCCGTGTCGCTCAGGATGGCCTCTCGGTCGGCTCTCTTGCCAGTGCTGGTCCTGGGGCTGATGGCCTGCCTGGTGCGCGCTGCGCCCTTCCCGGGGAGACGGAACGGCACGGTGGAACGGCACTGGGAGACCCTGTACTCGCGCTCTTTAGCTCGGATCCCTGGGGAGAAGGGAGAAACCAACCGGGACAGCGACTATCTTATGGGGATCAAACGGCTACGGCGTCTTTACTGCAACGTGGGCATTGGGTTTCATATTCAAGTTCTAGCCGACGGGAGGATCACAGGAGTGCACAACGAAAATCGATACAGTAAGTCTGCGAGGCTTATAAAAGCTTCTAAGAGGCTATATATAAAAAAAGAAATAATCAAAAATAATATTAAGTAAGTAAATATCTGCATTCTGCCTAAACAAATATATGTTCTTCCCATCAAGTTGCACAATTATATTATGTTATATGTAGGCTATGTAAGCATATAGACTGTTTATTTATGTAGGCTATTGAAATACGCATGAGGTACTTTTTTTGTCATAATGTAGGCTATAATGTAGGCTATAATATCAGGAGATTGGTATGAAGAGAGGTGTATCAGTGTTAATTGAAAGGCAGCCTATCAATGTGTGGGCTTGAAAGAGCATAATTGCGTCTCTTGAATGGACGGCCTCTCTCATCAAAACTAGACAGCCTATCATTCAGATGAGGCATTGCTGTGCTCTGTTTTCCCTGACATGTAGGCCTAGGCTAATATGTAAACAAGTAAATGGTAAACAAGTGTCCTCCATAGTGTCACCGCTCTAAGCTATAGGACTACACATCTGGAATCTAACATTAGGCATATAGGTGCTTTCCACTCTCCTTAGAGCCGTGTTTGAAACCAGACCCTTCAGCTCGGACCCGAGCCAAGGTCCAAGGTACGGAGATAGACCCATCCGTTCTGGCAGATTAACCCCCTGGCCCAACCGACCTAATTAACGTTTGCCCCAGACACTGCCATACTCCAGGACATTTGCAGACACGAAGAATAACAGTCGTTATTTATTTGTCTTATGGCAAGTGCAGCCTTTCATGTCCCGCGTGTGACAGGGGGTTAGGCCTCTGGTCTGGACCGGCGGCCTGTCTGACAACTTAAACGCTGTTTTGTGTTGCCTTGGCCTATTTTGAGACACGACATAAAATGCAAGGGAGATACATTACATAGATTATCTTTGAAAAGCTAATAGTCGTCATAAAAAAAACACATTTAAAAGCAGGGCTTCATTCCCGACTCAGATGCGCATGACTGCGGGTGACGTGAGGGTCTGTAGCTCCGGAACGCTTCACCTGCGTGGTTCCACCTGTCTGCTGTGAGACATGAGCGCGAGTCTGTATGTTGATCTCGCAGGATGTGATTGTCACCGTAGTGTACGAGGTGTAAAAGCAGTGCAGTGCTGCTCACTCCTGTCCCCATGCAGGAGGATGCTCATGCCTCCAAGCAGATGGTGACGCGCGGTGTATGAGAGCTCGGGCTGTGAACATAGTTGTTTGTTTGTGTTCCTTCCTCTAGGCCTGCTCGAGATCTCCCCGGTGGAGAGGGGAATCGTGACAATATTCGGCGTCCGGAGCAGTCTATTCGTGGCCATGAACCACAAAGGGAAGCTCTACGGATCTGTGAGTGTACGAGATGATTTACGGTTGATTTCCGCTGGTATAGATGTTCTTATCGGTGTAGCCATTCTCGATGACATATCACCTCTTGAGTTGTAACGACCCCTCCCTCTGCGGTACCGCAGCGGCCCTGACAACCCCTCTCGCGTCACATTGTTGGGCTGGGTCATGGCATGCCTCCAGAGCCAGGCCGTGTTTTCTTTGTAGACCGGATAAACCCAGGAACGGTAGCGCAGTAGATCATTCAGACTGCACATTCCATTCCTCGCATTGCCAGCCACCACATGCACCTACTGTCCTTCCCTGCGCAAAGATGAACTGGCCAGAGACCACCCACCCATCTGCACACACGCACACACACACACACACACACACACACACACACGCACACGCACACACGCACACACGCACACACACACACTCTCCCTCTCCCACTTTTTGTTTCTCTAGCTTTATGGATTTAAACTCCAAACCACGCAGACAGATGAGAGCCTAATGTCACGAGAATGAGGCCAACAAAATAATTGAAATCGACTTGAAATTAAATTAGGCCTATTTAAGAGTGAATGGTGAATCATTAGAAATGTATGTATATGTAAGCCCTTAAACGTGTGCAATATTAGCCTACTGTTCAGTGCTACTTCAACAAAACAATAAAAGGTTCTAAATGTTAATATTTCCTCTATTTCAGGGTCATTACAGCAACGAGTGCAAATTCAAAGAGAAACTCTTGGCGAATAACTACAACGCCTACGAGTCGGTGGCGTACCCCGGGATGTTCATCGGACTGAGCAAGACCGGTAAAACAAAAAGAGGAAACCGAGTATCACCGGCCATGACGGTGACGCATTTCTTGCCAAGAATCTGAGCGACTCCGAAATAGACTGAAGCTCAGCACGGTGGGGGCGCGAGGGGGACGCAAAAAACGATGCACTTTCAAACTGAGTTTTATGCAAGACGACTAAATAAGTGTATCTTGTTCTAATTTTATGTATCAAGTTTGTAAATATCAGTTTATTTATAATTTAACACTTTTGTACTTGGGGAAACCCCTCATTTCAGGGGGAAAATGAGAGATCAACGTTTTAATTTATGTTTTTCCTTTTTTTATTTTTGTTTATTTATGAGGGACGTTTGCTGCTATTTAGTGTCGGGATATGACGGCCTGCCTGAAAGGTGGGGTTCGATTGTAGACGACACATTCTACAGTCACGGTGCAAAGAACAGATTTATTTTGTTCCTACTTTTCTCTCCAGGCCAAAGTTGCCAGAAGTGAGACCACGGTATCCGATTATTGGTGTTAAGAGCAGTATAGTGATGATCCAATGCGGGCTCCTTTGTGCATCGTTGGAGCCTAATTGAAGCAGGATCCTCTTACGGCTGGTTAGAGCGAGTTGAGCTGAAGCCCCCCTGTCTGTTTATAGCTCTGCCAGGGAGCTGAACTCTGAACTTTCCTGCCGTCAGTCTCAGTCAGGTCCATGGAGAGGGATCTTCCTCTACAATTTATACAAGCAGAAACTCCAGGAGTTTAAAGGCCAAGTCTTGAGGAGCAGGACACATAGCCTTGACTCTAGAACACACACACACACACACACACACACACACACACACACACACACACACACACACACACACACACACACACACACACACACACACACACACACACACACACACTCACACACACTCTTACATGCAGGAGGGACAGGGTCTCCGAGGCTGATGTGTCACTATCACTTCAGGCTCACTGCCCAGACTAACATTAAAGCTATGGTGTCACAGACCTTTTGTCCTGATGCACTGTCACAGGAGGAAGACTCCTCTCTCTCCTCCTCTCCCCTCATCTTCTTTTCTCTCCTATCCTCTCATCTCTTCTCTCCTTTCTTCTCCTCTCCTCTCTACTGCCTGTCCTCTACCTCACACTGTCATCTATCCAGGAAATGACAGTCTTGGAGACAGCCTTTCCTATAGTAAAAAGTCTGTCTGTCTGTCTGTCTGTCCAACTGTCCCTTTTTCTGTCTGCCCATCTGCTGGTCTGTCTTTTTCTCCGTTTTCCTGTCTGCCTGTCTGTCTGTTCGTCTGTCGGCCTGTCTGTCTGTTGGTCTGTCTGCCTGTCTGTCTGTTGGTCTGTCTGCCTGTCTGTCTGTTGGTCTGTCGGCCTGTCTGTCTGTTGGTCTGTCTGCCTGTCTGTCTGTTCGTCTGTCGGCCTGTCTGTCCCTCTCCTCTACCGACTGCAGACCCAGCAGCTATGTGGTCCTGGTTGCGCCTTGTCACGTTTGAGCTATCTTTACCCTGTGATTTACTTTTAGAAATGATAATCATGAGAGAAATATTTACAGACAGCTGTCAGACTGCACTATATGCTGGGCCAGTAACCCTATATTTTTCTTTATATATTTTGTAAATATAACTTCTGGTGACTGGTGAGACCCAGAGAATCTCCTCCTGTTCCACTGTGAACCCCGAAGGAGCAGACCTCTGTGTGTGGAAATACCTCCGGAAACACTTACACACCTTTGGGGTGCACCTGATTTATCTCACCTTGTGTGATATCACCAATGAAATCACTCTGGGAACCCCCACCTGTTGCACTGAAATAAATTAAATCAATCACACTTAAAGTCACTGAAAGTATCTCAACAGCTGGCTAGCTGTCAGGTGTGCGGTCATGGTCTGAATGCTCTCTGTATAGGTTCTCGTCTCTGTTTCAACATTCCACAAACCACAGCAGTTCTCAACGTACAGGGTTCTCATACTGTAACTAACAGGACTCAAGGGCTCACAGTATTGAACTTGTTATCAGAATAACATCTTGTCCGGATCCTTAGTGTAAGCAGAATAATGACTGGTCACGCAGTGCTAAGCAGACCGCGGTGCTGTCTGGCAGACCCCTAACTCCACCCCTACCCCAGCTGTGCTGAGTGTTCACCAGCTGGGCTGATTTGCATAGCCGATGCCTCTGTTTACAGAAGCCTTAATAGCCACAGGCAGATCTGCCTGACCTTCCCACTGACTCAGTTCCACCCCTCCACTCCTCTGCCCCTCTATCCCTTCACTACTCCTCCACTCCACCTCTCAATCTCTCCAGCCCCTTAACCTCTGCACCTCTCCGACCCTCCACCACTCCCCCTTCCCAAAACCAGTTCATTTGTTTATATAGCAGCACTGATACGGTCTGCAGCAGCTGGTGGACTACAGGTTCAGTCAAACACTCCATCACTACAAACTGTATGACACGCCTGTGTGAAGTAAAGCCGTCTTATTTTGACATGTTAGTTGGTACAAAAAGAACAACTTTTAATGAAGTATGTTCTGTCTATCTGGTCTCATATGAATTGTCATATTTTGAAATGATGGATGAAATTACCAATGTTACAATTTTCCCAAAACGGTGAATACTGACAGTGACATTTACAAGAAGGTCAATTATCAACATTTGCTCAATGTTGCTGTGATGGTTGGATTAGTGGTTGGAGCTGGGGAAGCCAAGACTATTACTAGATCCCCAAGACAACAGATGCTCTTCTTCTCTGGCTTGGCTTGTCTCCACCTGCGGAGGGCTGTGAACACAGACCATCCTGGATTCTGACTCGTGTGGTCCTGACTTGTGTTTCTTATTTGTACTTTTACCAGATGTTCTGTAGTTTTATACAGGTCCTGTTGAATATCACTATGTGTATGTGCTGTGCACATGACAATAACCTAACTTAAATGGAAGTTAATAAAACTCTGACCCAAAGTTGACAAATGCCTTGTTTCTAAAGTCTCACTGGGAAAACAATTACTAAGATTTGAGAGATTTGAAAAGAGTTGTTTTTATTTTGGGTGTAACCTACTAGCATCATATCCATCCTGACACATCTCCTGACTGTCTGCCTCTCATGGCTGTAGACAAGTGTTTTGTGTGGCTGTTAAATGGTCCGAGGTGCAGCTTGTCTCTGGGAGGAAGAGGCTGGCCTTGGTGGAGCAGGACAGGTGGAGCTGCTCTGTCTGTGTATTTCTGTCTCTATACCCCTGGCTAAAAGGGGCCTGGCTGTTCTCTGAAAGAATGACAGCTTTCTGCTCCAGTAAAGCCAGCCACCATGTTTAAAGGCCATAAACCATCCCTAAGAATAGTGTCTCCCTCCATCTATCCGCCTCGCTCCTTTGTCATACAAAGAAATGTACACACACACACACACACACACACACACACACCTATGGGCAGTGTGGCATTCTATTTCAAACCTGCCTTTCATGTTGGGGACCGGACCAAGGTCTCTCAGGACCCCAGCCCACCAGGGAGCTGACAACTATGTTTGAGCTAACGGATGGAGCTAACAGAACAGGAAGCTAACACAAGAGGCTAACTGAGGAAGCTAACAGGGGAAGCTAACGGAGCAGGCTAATACCAGAGGAGGCTAACACTGGAGGCAAAAGGAGGTGGCTAATAATCTAGCCGATGGAAGGTTTAGGTTAACAGACCACCTATAGTTGTAGTTTACCAGGAAGATAGGGCAGATCAGATTTGAACCATGGTCAAACAGCAGTCACCACCTCTAGAAACCACACCCAGATCCGCTGTCCAGATACGCACTGGTGAGGGAGTGACTGATAGAGACATCATGTTTCAGTGGGATATTCCCACCCCTGGCTGCCCCACTGACTGACTGGCAGGATCACTGTGAACCCTCAGTTATCCCAGACCCCCAGCACACCCCCAGCAGGCCTCCTCCACAGCTCAATCCTCCCCAGCAGATCCCACCCACCCGGCACCGCCTATGCCCAGCATTCTGGCTCACCCTGCCTTAAAACCCCACTGGACTCTTTGTGTTTATCACCCACCGGCCAGGATGGAAGGAGAGGACAGGACTGGAGAGCAAAGAAGAGGATGGGATATAGAGGGGAGGGAGGAGAGAGGTGTGGGGCGTATGACAGGGTCCCCCTATGCTGTCAAAATAAGATTGTGGGAGGAGCATTTCTGAGTGAGGACAGAAGAGTAGAAGAGGAGGACAAGGGGACAAGAGTACAGGAGGAGAAATAGAACAGGAGAGGAGGACAGAAGGAGAAGAGGACAGGAGATGAGGAGAACACAGGGGAGAAGAGGACAGGATTATAGGGGACAGCGGGGTGGGAGGGACAGATGCCATAACATATAGGCTACTGAGGGGTAAATCTCTGAGGCTCAGGGCCTTTAGAGGGGATTTCTCTGCTAATAGCTGTATTACAGCTCTGGCTTTCTGCCTGGGGAGCAAAAGCCCTACTAGCCAACCACTATAGCCTGTTGATTCACTAAACCATTTACACCTCTCACAGGGAGGGGCGAGGGCTCAGCACATTGCTATAGGCATAGCAGATATAATGTTTTGGCAGCTGTGTATGAAATGTTGCCAGACATTCCGCTGTAGTGTCTTTTTTGTTTGTAGGCGATAGCCGTAAATTCCGAGCCACATCAAAAGGAGGCACGATCCAACCTCCAGGAGAGACCGGACCGTACCCCTCAGAAGACCCATCGCTAAGACTTTTTCTGTCTTTAATTAATTGAGACCAGTACTGCTACAGCGCTATTTTTGCCTGCTCCATGGCCTCCTGAATCCTGGTTAAGGCGAATTCAATGTCCAACTTTTTGTTTGTGGTTTATCGTTGTTATGTTCTAGCTGTAGTAACAACGTTTCGGCCGGCGTGGCCTTCTTCAGGGGGCACCTGAAGATTTGAGGAGTGAGTTTAATCAATTGAACTCAGTTACATATACGACAGAGCCGAGGGCTGGGAAGGAGGAGGGGGAGAGAAGCTGGGGGGAGAGAGGAAGGGAGGCTGGGGTAGGGAGGCTGAGAGGGGGGAGAGGGGAAGGGAGGCCGGGGTACGGAGGCTGAGAGGCTAGGAGGGGGAGCTTGGAAACTGGGGGAGACAGGGAGAGAAGCTATGAGAGAGAGAGAGAGACTGAGACTGGAAGAGAGAGGAGAAGAGAGGCTTGGGGTAAGCGAGGTCAGACAGCTAGGAGTCTGAGAGGCTGGGGAGAGAGAGGCTAGGGAGAGAGAGGCTGGAGAGAGAGAGGCTAAGAATAAGAAGAAGAGTCCTAAGAAACCCTCAGGAGAGCTCCCTTCATCACCCCCCCCTCCCACCCAGCCCACATGGCTAACAGCCGGATGCAGTGTAGGAGGTTTGGAACCAGGCCCTGATTATGAGGTAACCTTTCGCAGATCACATCCCACAGATAGTTGGTTTGTGGCTGAGAGCTGCCTGCCAGCGTATCAACTGACCTGATGAGGGAATGAGACCAGCGGCATTATCACATCATAGGTCAGGAGAAGTCATTGATGTGTGAAGGTCTCTTCTGCATCCTTTGTCTGCACACACACACACACACGCACATGGGCGGGCACTCACACACACACACACACACACACACACACACACACATAACGGCCTGGCGTGCTCTACAGCGTGACATCACTCTGGCCAGTCTGAGGGGTCTCTGTGGTCAGGTCTGGCAGCTCAGGCAACACAGCAGCAGATGCCAGCGGTGACTCAGGAAGTCAAGAACATGACTCAGGCAGCATTGCGGAGCACAGAACACTGACCGACTTCAAATGACGCCATCAGGCCAAGTCCTCTCTGGCAGCTCAGGCTCAGTCCTGACATCTCTGACTTTCCGATCACACTGACGAATGTTAGGTCTGGGTCTGAACCGCCGAACCCCGTCTAAGCCCCCCCCCCCCCCCCCCCTCTACGGGGGGGCAGGCAGCAAGAAGAAGCTTATTGATCATCATAGGCTAGAGTTGGGTCTGCGGCTTTGACATGGAATGGGATATGCTTCCTGATATTCAGCTCAGGACTGATCCAACACCTGGAGGCATGGAGCAGGTCCGAGCTGGCTGGTGGAGAGCGCCATCTGGTGGCTATCAGGTCCATATCGACAACCGCAGAGAAATCTGTATAGACTTTATCGACCACATCTGTTCCAGAGCTAGTCTATACGCTACTCTTACCGCAGACAAGTTGCAGGCTATTCATTGGCTTTCACTTTTTTCTTACCGCAGGTATATCAATAATGGTAGGACACTGGCTCACCGTGATGGTGTGGGTAGCAACACAGCAGTGGAGTCCTCAGATAGGCTACAGTCTTTTAGCGCTCTGAATCTCGGACCTGAATTCCAATTTCATGAATGGGAATATTTACTCAAAATTACTGTTTAACTTATATGTAAATAATAGAGTTAGGCAATTGACAAAAAGTACTCACCCTGCAACGGAAACACTCGGTCAAAATCAGATAACGGCGGGAAAAAAACGTGTTATTTGTGCTACTTGACCCAGTCGGACAAGGACTATCCTACGCCTCTGTGCCAGAATCGGGCCTGTATCACTCTATCTTAACCCCGTGGCAGGGGTTATTGCAAATTAATTTGGAAAAATGCAACCTAATTATTCCACGAGAGTCGAACCAACGTTATACATACAATATGCATGTAGGCTTATAGGAAGCCTACACCTTTTGCACAATGCCTCCTAAGACTTCACAAGAGATGCATGGTCAATGACATATACCTTCACCAAATTACCTCCTGCACTTGCACCGTTTGTGACAAGGACGTCTTCTATTCGATCTTGATAAGGACATCTTGTCTTCGTGGGGGAGATTGCTAAGGTGAAACCTTTTCTCTCCCAGGCTGGCATTGAAAGACCAATGCATGCTTTTATCACTAGCAGGTTGGATTACTGTAACGCTCTCCTATCTGGTCTACCAAAGAAAGCTATTAGTCAACTTCAAATGATAGCCTACAAAATGCGGCAGCACGTGTCCTCACTAAGACCAGTAGCCTAGGAGAGCACACATCACACCAGTCATACAATCACTACATTGGTTACCTGTCAGTTTTAGAATAGATTTTAAGATAGTTTTATTAGTTTATAAAGCACTCCATAGTCATGCACATGAATACATGTCAGGCATGCTTCTACGATATACACCAAGTAGGTTCCTGAGGTCCTCTGACACTGAACTCTTAACGGTTCCTGTAGGACCAAGAGATAGAGGCAGCCTTCAGTTTTGTATGCCCCCAGCCTCTGCCAGTAAACCTAAGAATGGCTGAAACTGTGGGAACTTTTAAGCGAGATCTTAAGACATAGGCCTATCTTTTTAATCTCGCGTTTATCATGCAGATATAGCCTACCTGTGTTATAATTACATGTTTTTTTGTTTTTTTTTATTACTAAGCCTATTTCTTATTTTCTATTCTCTATCATAGGCCTATATTATCCGTCCTGCTTTATTTTCTTATTTTGTGCACCATTTAGGCTAGCCTACTAATTAACTGTTTTTATTTATCTTTTCTTATTCCGTAAAGCAGTGTGTGCTACATTTGCTTGTATGGACATGTGCTATATAAATAAAATTGACTTTGACCTTTTATTATGATCACAATTCGGGTTATTAATGGTCAGTTGTAGTCAAAACCAATATCTAGGCTACATTTGGAATCACACCTATCTCAGCCACCAATGAACTGTGATATTGTTGGATGTCTGGCAGAGGGGTGTGTGCTGTTGAGTTTCACAGTACTGGCCAGGGGAAGAGACTTATCGATTCAGCTGATAACAGACCCTGTTTAAAAGGCTAGGACGTCTGCTTACTACTAAACTGCAGCTGGAGGAGAGAGATACACACAGGGATAACGGATTTAACGTCTAGGAGCGCATCAGAGCACAGCGTTTGACATCAGAAACAATGCCGTTAACGGTGTTCATAGCGGTGTGCAACATACTATTTGCCTTTGTTGTTGTTTGTCTGCCTCTACCGGACTCGGGGCCACACCTCGGCAACGGATGGGGCCAGACGGTCCGACTGAGGCATCTGTACGCAGCCAAGCACGGGCTGCATTTGTTGATCCGCGGTGATGGCAAGGTGTACGGCTCGATCGAGCAGAGCCCTCACAGTGAGTCTAGTCTTCAGTTCAATTCAATTGGCTTTATGGCATTAGGCTACTGTTCTGAGAGCAATTTTACTAGAGCATCGTCTTCTATCGCTCAAAAAACAGCGCACAACCGCATAGCTCTAGGATTCGAGTTTTGTTTTTTAAAATCATTTTCATGCTCGTAAGGTTCCACGGAGATATAATCTCTTTCAGGTCCACAAGCCGCAGTTTTCCTAAATATTTCTTTCTGACGTAGCCTATTCCTAAATGGTCCCGTCTAACCTGAAAAGGGACCTTATTCAGACGGTTCCACTACGATTACAAATATTCTATACAACACTTTCTTTTGTTTTTGTTTTGTTGAGTAGGCCTATTTGGTGCCCTAATCGTGCAAGGTGAAAGTGATTTTATGCAGTGTAGTCCTGTCTAAACTTAATTTACTTTAAATCTCCCATTGGTGCAGGTCTGGTGGAGATCCGGCCAGTGGACACGGGTTGCGTTGCAATCAAAGGAGTTGCAGCATCTCAGTATCTGTGCATGGAGATCGATGGAAGGCTGTTCACATCGGTAAGAGCGGTTCTCACATTCCACAGGTGATGGAATAGAAGAGACAGCATCAGGCAATTCCAATATCCACTTCATCCAACATATTTGTTAGATAATTTAAGGAGTTCAGCCATTTGGAGAGATGAAGCCAGACCTCAGCTTCTCAGCAGAGCTGATCAATAGATTGCTTCATGCATTGAATATGAACAAACATGGACTTTTATGGATGCCAAGTCCAACAAAAGCTTCAATATGATCACAGCTTCTGAGGAGCACTAATCGTCATGATTCTATAGGCGAGCTACTATAGTAGCGAGAACACAAACACACACACTCTCACTCTCTCTCTCTCTCACACACACACACACACACACACACACACACACACACACACACACACACACAATTTGCCACACATGGAAAGACTACCATGACACCGCTGATTGAGGCAGCATGAACAAAGCCTTTCCATGAAATATACTGGAGATCTCTAGAAAAAAAGCAGTGGTGTTCTCTGTCAGAGCAGCAACCTTTGTCCACGGGTGTTTGACGGAGGGCAACAACAACCTTGGCCTATGACAGGCATGCGAGCGTTGAGTCAACAGCTCTCCAGGAACTTCAAGCAGGATGTACGCACACACCAAGATAAAGGAGGGTCTCTGGCCTGCAGAGGGTCTCTGTACCCAGGACAGTGAACGAGGAACAGCAACAGAGAGCTAAAATACAGGCTTGGGTAGTCGTGTGATAGACATCTTGTTTTCAGAGCCAGAATACACATGTTCATAATGTGTGTTTCTGCGTGCGCGCACACACACAGACACACACACACACACACACACACAGCGGTCTCTTCCTGATAAGATTCTCCACAACTAACTAAACCTTTCTCTTCTTCCCCCTCCTCCATTCGTTCCTGTCCTCTCCTCCCCCCACAGAGAACCTACAGAGAGGACGACTGCTCCTTCAGAGAGAAGCTTCTCCCAGATGGTTACAACATCTACATCTCTGAGAAGCACGGGACCCTGATCAGCCTGGGGCCCCACAGGCAGAGGCAGCAGGGCAGAGACAGGAGCCTCCCCGCCCTGGCCCAGTTCCTGCCCAGGATCAACACCCTGGTCCTGGGGAGAGCTGCTACAGAGGTCCCCCTCCAGCAGAGCTCCACTGCCGGCCTGGACACAGACACACTCGAGGCGTTTGGCAGACTGTCCCAGTCCCTCCTCCACAGCCCTAGCTTCAGCCACAGATGAGGAGGGGCCGGAGGGCTTGAGGGATCAGAGAAAGGCATCAGAGATCTCATCATAGGCTGCACTCCTCCCCCCCAGCCATCAGGAGTGGTGTGACCGTGGACTGGAAGGAGGTCTCAGATCTCCTGTACCAGGCTAGGGTCATAAGGGGGAGTGAACTAGAAAATGAGTGGACATGGGGACAATTGTATATTTCCCCTGGCGAGGTGGAGGGCTAGGCGAGGGTGGGCGGAGCCTCCAGGACTGACAGGTGGTTGGTGCTCGAGTAGCTCTTCCACCATTCTAGATGTGCAGGCCCAAGGAAGGTAAAAAGCAGGGGTAACACTTTACAATAAGGGTACATTAATAAGCGTTAGTTAATGCATTATTAAGCATTGAGTAACAGTTAACTAATGTCTCTATTAACCATTTACTAATGTTATTTATGTTAACTAAGGTTAACTAACCTAACCCTAACCTTAACTAAGGCATTAATTAACATTAGTAACCTAACCTAACCCTAAGTAAGCATTAGTTAACAGTTAACTAATGTTTTTTGTGACCCTTATTGTAAAGTGTGACCAAAGAACGAAGCATCAGAGACTTCATAAGACTCACATTCTATTTGGAATCACTGCTGCACTGAGAGCCACAGTGGATTCCATAGAAGTGGCTCCCATGTCATGAGCCAGTTCCTTTTTTTAACGTTCCTTGTACAGGCCAGGAAGACCTATTTATTTAGTTTTGTAATGTATATTAACATATTTAATAGGGGTGTGATGATAAACTCATCTCACGATACGATACACGATATTGGGTTCATGATATCTATACGATCCAATCTTACAACAGTATTTTTAACTAGAAATGGTGCTCAGAGAGCACAGGCGTCCACCCCTGAATGCATTTCGTGGCTCTGTGCATGCCAAAATGTAATGGGTTCTAAATTGGCCCATGCTACACCCCTCCACCAAGTTTCATGAAAAGCACTCAGGTAGTTTTTGCGTACTCCTAGTCCAAATATGAATGGAGGTGAATGGCCGTCCGGGCCGTGTTTGGGCGGCTCGTGATTCACTGGGGCGGAGGTATAAATGACTGGAAGTGAATGGGTGGCTGTATTTGTCTGGCTCTGTGGCGCCCCCCTTGGGTCACAGCCGGCATGGGGCAATGCGGTGAACTCCGGGCTCTTCCCCAACACACCCCAGCCCAGACCCTGTGTCTCTAGCACCCCCACACAGGGAGCTGGCTTCATTCTAAGTTTTGTTTTCATTCATGGATCCGGCCCGTGACTTGGATCTGCTCCAAAGTTTTACGGGTTCTAAGGTGGCCCATGATACACCTCTTCACCGAGTTTCGTGAAAATCGGTCCAGTAGTTTTTGCTTAATCCTGCTAAGAGACAAACACACACCTGCCACCGAAAGCCTTATCTCTTGCCCTGTGCTGGGGCGGAGGTAACAAAACTTGAATGATGAATATATGACTGAAACATTTTTATTTTATTCGAAAAACACAAAATGCAAAACAATGTTATTTGCTTCATAGTTCCATTTTAAAATATTTGTATAGCGCTTTTCTGGGTACCCAAAGTCGCACCCGAAGTTTTTCAATGCAACAATGCATATCCTTGTGTTTTTATATCACAATATCTCGTGGCATGATGTACTGTATTGTCACACCCCTAATATTTAATGGTATAATACTGGTAACATTGTTTTGTAGCCTTGTATGCACTCTTTTCAATGTTTTGTAGATTTTTTGTAAATACAAGGAATGTATATATTTTCATAGTTCACAAATGTAACCTGAAACTTTTTTTTTTACCTGAATGTAGCCTACACAATAGGTTAATGTTTAAATATTTGTTTTTCATACACATATAGTATATATATTACTAACATGTGAGAGTTATCATTCACTACCATGTTGAAAATAATTGTAATTAATTGTAATTGAAATGATAATTAATTGAAGTTAATTGTAATTGAAGATTCCATCATCAATAAACATATTTGGAGACAGTTCTGCTTACCGTGTCTGGTTCTTACGAAACGCAAACCTCCACTACCACCAGGGATCAAACCCACTATTCTCCCGCTCACCATCTCAGCAACCACCATTAGACCAGGAGGAGTCATGAGGATGGAGGACTCTGTGCTTCCAGATCACCTCCACAACAACATGATGCATCCTCTATCCCAGTGAATTTGAACCATGGTTAGCCCCATGCAGGATCAGACATGGTCACAAGTGACAAATACGCCATGTCCATGTTCAATAGTCCTAGTGTACCCTATAACCACAGAGGGTAGGCTGGGCTTCCCAATCTTCCAATCTTCTTGCTGTGTGACATCGACTCTCAGCCAGACTGTGTTCTGGTGTTCAGTGGACTTTACGCTACCTCCAGACAATCAACATGACAGAGAGGTAGACTTTGGAGGATGGGGATTGCAGGGACAAGCTGAAAACAAAATACATTTTTAGTCTTGTTGCGCCCTCTTCTGTTGAAACAGGTATAAAGAGTGGTTTCCCTCAAACAAAGCACAGTAAGGTAGCCTAACATTACAGGTAAGGTCAGTTGTTATTACTCTATAGTTTTAACAATGTTGTGGTTGGCTACCGTGAATTCATCAATTGGTGAGCTGTTTGCATAAAGATTTTGGTTTGTAATATGAGCTGTGTTGTACAAATGGTGATACGTTTTTTCTTCTGGTTTGGAGAGGAGGGGACTGACACCTTCATTCTCCGAGGTACCCATTAATTCGGGGTATGTTTTAAATTCTAAACATGATTTATTTACAACAGACTATTACATTACACCAGGGATTCTCAACCTTTAGTAAGGCCCACTTCTGATTGTTAAAATTCTGAGGACCTAATTGAAGCAGATCGTGATCCAGCCCTTGGTGAATGTTTCACTGTTTACTCCATTAACTAGACATTAAAAGAGAAAACAACACTACCTCTGCACTTGTTTTATTCCAGATCACAGGAACATAGTGGTCGATGATCAGCCCAGACAGGAATGAAGGTCACATGTGGGAATAATGAAGAAATATAATATATAACTAACAGAAATACTTAGACAAAAAACTAAATAGTCTAAGTCAAATACTCATTGAATTGCTGTAATTGAACAAGGAACACAGTCTATCTAAGCCTGTTGCTCCCCTCCTCTGGCCGAAAATGGTAAATGCAGTCTATCACCGGTAATGCACGTTTGGAGCCAAATAACAAGAACGTGGACTAAATCATACTTGGACAACAGAACGTAATGAACATAAAAACAAACAAAGTACAGTTACTCTTAGCTACCAGCAGCCTATAACCAGAGATTACATGATAATAGTAGGAAGAAGCTATCAAAATCCCTACCGAAGCCATAGCTAGCAACATAGGCCTAACACTAATATAGCTAGCAACATAGGCCTAACACTAATCTACCGGGCATTTCTAAGCAATGACAAAACATCGTGGTAGTATCTCACCATTAAGGGATTGAACCAGTACACTTTCATCACCTTGTTCAAATATAATTATCCCTCACACTGTAATCCATCTCTATACTAATAAAAGACTTACAACTAAAGAGCTACAACACAGTAGCTGGCAGCTAGGCTAACGTTACATTAGCTAGATAACAGTAATGTGGCCTGAAGTCTGGGTAGGTGTGGCCTCGGTTGGGGGGGCGTGGCCTGGGCTGCAAGCCTATTACCAGCCACCGGGCGCGCGGTTCGAACAAACATTTCCTCTATGTGGGTTGGAGTCCCATGGTTGGAGTCGATGCGGCAGCCTGGCGCAGGATAGGTTGCCAACTTGCAGAGGTATTTAGGCTTTATTGTTTGTTTATTTTTGGTTCCTTGCTATGTCTGATCATATTGTTTTCATTCTTATTACTTTGCAATGTGTTGTGATTTATAGTGTGTGTGGGTGTTGTATTTTGATTTATTATTGTAATTCCTGATGATTGTGGTGTGTGGATGACGGAATATGTTTGTCCTCAGCGCGGCGTAGGCTGTCTGAGACCATTCTGCTGGGACAGGGTGTGGGGTGCGCATAGTCCCTCTCGGCGGGAGAGCACAGGAAGTAAACCTGAAGAACACAACACACTGTCCAGAGACCACCTGATGAGATGCATCACTATACCATACAATAGTTGTTTATAGATTAGGACTGAGATGTATTATCTGAGAGGGTGTTGGTTGGAACCCCGGCTCTTCAATGAGCTTTGAGGTGAAGACGAGAGCACCACAGAGGGCAGTTTGGTCTGGCAGGATGGAAGGGTGTAGCCAAACCAAGCCCTCCTCTCCAGCCTACACCACCTGGCAGCCCCCCTCACGAGTCTACACCACCTGGCAGTCCTCCTCACCAGCCTGGCAGCCCTCCTCTCCAGTTTATACCACCTGGCAGCCCCCCTCACCAGCCTACACCACCTGGCAGCCCCCCTCACCAGTCTACACCACCTGGCAGCCCCCCTCACCAGCCTACACCACCTGGCAGCCCCCCTCACCAGTCTACACCACCTGGCAGCCCCCCTCACCAGTCTACACCACCTGGCAGCCCCCCTCACCAGCCTACACCACCTGGCAGCCCCCCTCACCAGCCTACACCACCTGGCAGCCCCCCTCACCAGTCTACACCACCTGGCAGCCCTCCTCACCAGTCTATACCACCTGGCAGTCCTCCTTCAGTCTATACCACCTGGCACCTCTGTGACAAGCTGACTGCTTTGAAAACAGTCTTTAATTGTGGCCTGTTCCCCACCATCTGATCAACTATAGAAGTTTGTGCCTAAAGCCTAGTTTTCTCAATCCATGCTCAAAACATGCACGGCTGGTATACTTCCATCCACTCCCGTCTCTTCCTGGGCGCAGCACAACAGGAATGAGAAAGAGGGGGGAATGGGTGAATTAATTGGAATGTGACGCCCTCTAGTGGTGAGAATTGTGAGTCACATACTGAGAACCTAGGTCAAGTACACACACTGTACATTTGACTTGAGGTGCATTAGATTTATCTCTGAGTTTGAGGCCCAAGTATGAGAGAGCTAAGCGTCTTTTATCCATATCTGGGCAACATAACGCATGAAAGAAACATGAGACAACTTTAAAGGTTATGTACATTTATACAGTTTCACAAATACAGTACGTCATTAACAGTAATGTCACATGACACACAGACATTCAGATGTGGAGCAACATAGAACCATTTGGGGGAGTCGATCGCCTTGTTGAGAGGGGTCAGGGAAAATTTTTACAGCTCACTTATCTGGCCACCGGGTGATTACTGTTTTTTTGCTTCGCTATGGAATATGTAGAGGTGGGTCGTATGCCCACCTCCCTTGTTCTCTGTAAAGCGCATTGTGTTGCCTCTGGGTATGAAATGCGCTATACAAATAAAGCTTTGATGGAGCAAGCTCCTGGAGTATGTTTGTCTACCAGCTAAGAACATTTATAAAGCAATAAATTACATTTTCAGAGTAAGAGAAGCTAAAAACAACATAGGAGAGACATGGCAAATACTGGTGTGTGTTTGCTATGGCCCAGGCCTAAAGCCAGAAGTGGGCTGGTGTATGTCTGTGTGTACGTGTGTGTGACAGGAAGTCCAGGCAGCTCACTGAGCACAGTCGTGGGATGGGCACTGATTAGCGCGCATCAGGATACAGTGGAGATAGAACCCAAACACAGGCAGAGAATGTTCAGAGACTTTATTCATGAATGAAATCAGTACAAGCACAAGACATAACAAGTAACCCCAAACTGAACAAACCAAATGTTGAGGCCAATGGGGTAGATGGTGATGGTCTAGATGACACGTCTTCACACACCCTGGTCCAGCATACCAGAGTTTAGTTCATCAGCACTGTAGCCAGGGTGCTTCCTCAGCATGTCCACGTATGTTGTCTTTTTGGTCGGTCTGTCATCGTGGGGTTATTTGTTATGTATTGTGTCTTGAACGTCTTGTTTCCGGCCAGGCTGTTAGCAGGATGTGACCTTGGATTTTTCCTGGTTCAGAGCCGGTAGCCCATGTTCAAAGATTGCAAGCTTTCTTTTGAACGCTTGAATAAAGAGGCAACTCGCTCTGACAAGCGGGTCTTGGACACAATCAGGTGACATGTGCTGACGGGACTCTTCACTGCGAGCCACCTCCTTCAGCCTGTCCGGCAGCAGCATCCCAATGATGCGGACTATCAGGATGGCTCGTCTCCACAGCCCACGGATGCGCCTCCGACGGAGAGTCAGATCCGGACATGGCCTCCAGTGGGGCTTGGGTGATCGTGAAACGTCCGCGTCAGATTGTCCCTTTACCAGCACACCACTAGACGCCATGGGGGTGGTGATCGCGAATGGTGGTCTAACAGATGGAGCTGTGATAGAAGGGACCGGGTCCGATGGACCTGTTACAGACGGGTCTGAGTCAGGTGTCCTCTTCATCAGAGAGTCCGAGGTAGAAGTGGTCGCTCCTTCACAGACTTCTTCCCACTCCTTACAAATGAGCCTCCGACGCCGAGAGAGCTCCAGATTGCATCTCCAGTGGGGCTCGGGTGATCGTGGAACGTTTGGCTCAGATTGTCCCTTTAGCGCCACCCCACTAGACGCCATGGGGGTGGATAAGGCGCTAGTGGGGCTGTCGTCTCTACTGGTCCTGGTCATGGAAAGTGGTGGACTGACAGATGGAGCTGTGTCGGATGGAGCTGTGTCAGGAGCCCTCTTAACCATAGAGTCCGAGGTGGAAATGGCCGCCCCTTGATAGACTCCCTCCCACTTCTTGCGAAAGAGTCTCTGACGCAGAGAGAGCTCCAGATCTCGCTTCCAGTGGGCCGTGGGCGATCGTGGTACGTCCAGCTCAGATTGTCCCTTTACCACCACACCACTAAAAACCTTGTTCGTGGATAGGTGGCTAGCGGGGCTGTGTCCTCTACTGGTCCTAGTCATAGAGAGTGGTGGACTGACAGATGGACCTGTTACAGACAGGGCTGTATCAGGTACCCTCTTCATAAGAGAGTCCGAGGTAGAAGTGGTCGCTCCTTCACAGACTTCTTCCCACTCCTTACAAATGAGCCTCTGACGCCGAGAGAGCTCCAGATCTCGTCTCCAGTGGGGCTCGGGTGATCGTGGAGTGTCCGGCTCAGATTGGTCCTTTACCAGCTCACCACTAGATGCCATGGGGGTGGATAAGGTGCTAGCGGGGCTGTGTCCTCTACTGGTCCTGGTCATGGAGAGTGTTGGACTGACAGATGGAGCTGTGTCAGATGGAGCTGTGTCAGGAGCCTTCTTAACCATAGAGTCTGAGGTGGAAATGGCCGCCCCTTGAAAGACTCCCTCCCACTTCTTGCGAAAGAGTCTCTGACGCAGAGAGAGCTCCAGATCTCGCTTCCAGTGGGCCGTGGGCGATCGTGGTACGTCCAGCTCAGATTGTCCCTTTACCACCACACCACTAAAAACCTTGTTCGTGGATAGGTGGCTAGCGGGGCTGTGTCCTCTACTGGTCCTAGTCATAGAGAGTGGTGGACTGACAGATGGACCTGTGACAGACAGGGCTGTGTCAGATGGACCTGTTACAGACAGGGCTGTATCAGGTACCCTCTTCATAAGAGAGTCCGAGGTAGAAGTGGTCGCTCCTTCACAGACGTCTTCCCACTTCTTACAAATGAGCCTCTGACACCGAGAGAGCTCCAGATTGCATCTCCAGGGGGCCTTGGGCGATCGTGGAACGTCCGGCTCAGATTGTCCCTTTAGCGCCACCCCACTAGATGCCATGGGGGTGGATAAGGCGCTAGCGGGGCTGTCTCCTCTACTGGTCCTGGTCATGGAAAGTGGTGGACTGACAGATGGAGCTGTGTCAGATGGAGCTGTGTCAGGAGCCCTCTTAACCATAGAGTCCGAGGTGGAAATGGCCGCCCCTTGATAGACTCCCTCCCACTTCTTACGAAAGAGCCTCCGACGCAGAGAGAACTTGGAGGAGGACGGGGCTGTGTCAAATGAACCGGTGACAGACGGGGCTGTGACAAATGAACCGGTGACAGACGGGGCTGTGTCAAATGAACCAGTGACAGACGAGGCCGTGTCAAATGAACCGGTGACAGACGGGGCTGTGACAAATGAACTGGTGACAGACGGGGCTGTGTGAAATGAACTCATCTCAGACACCGGGTCTTGTCCACAGCCCCCCGGATCATAGGAGTCAGAACCTGGATCGTCTTGACCTGGACAGTCCCAATAGCTCGCATGCATCTTCGCATGCAGTCCCAATGGCTCGCATGCACACATGCACCGGGCTGTCACACTGTCCAGCTGGCGATTTCTCCATTTATCTAATAGCCAAAGCGCGATCAGGATCTCATAGAGCGCAATAAAAACTACCGTGCAGAGGAGTTTCACATCAAGATCCAGGAACGGGGTCTGAAAGAACATATTGGCAAAGATACATCGCAACATATTCCTCTCATCGCAAACACCGCACTGAGGCTTGTCCACTTGTTAAGGCAGGATATGTACCTTGCCGCTGTGACGTGTACACGTTACGCCGTAGTGCCCGTGATGTCACAGACCGGATATAATTCTATCCGGTCTGTGACATCACGGGCACTACGGCGTAACGTGTACACGTCACAGCGGCAACACTAACTTGACGGCTAGTCCAGGCGGCCAGCTAATTGAAATAAATGTATACTAGATTTAAATAGATTTAAGCTATTTTCTTTTTGCTTGAGACCCAACGATACCCCCTCACATTCAGAATTAAATAGGTGCGCTTAAAAGGCTGGTCGGAATCAGTCCGTAAAATCCAGTCGTTAATTGTCCACGTTTTCGATAGAGATGGATAGGCATTATTGGCGAAATTAAATAAAGAGTAATCGCTCTCTATGAATCATTCATATTCAAGGGCGTTTTGTTATTTTGAAGACTACTCGTAGGCTAGCAGTAGGATTTGAAAGGAGCCCAAGACAGAGGCGCGCTGCGCTCCTGACCCCGAGTGCACAGCCCATGATCCGATGAGAGAGAGCGGTGTCGTGTGGCCGATTTAAGCCCCCCGGGTCCTGTTATTCTGTTCATAAAGTAGCCTACTTTGAGACACAACCTCAAAGTGCTGACGAAACGGTTTGGCTACTCGTTCCGTTAACATTAGGCCTACCTCAGTCCCTGAATAGCCGCGAACCCAACCAAAACATAGTTTTGATGAAGACCGCGAACCCAACCAAAACATAGTTTTGATGAAGACCGTTTGGAGACCAGTGCTATGGATGTAGGAGCACCTACTGTATACTATTGAAAATTACCCATTTCTCATTCATGTTGTAAATAACCCTTAGTGAGGACTATTTATTAAGTAGTTACTTCATGCAAGCCTTTATTTTTCTTAGTGCTGTTTTTTGGTTTGTTCATATTATGAGACCTTTTGGTAAACTAACCTTCTGTATTTGCTCCCTGTAACATTTTTGTTACCTGTAACCCATTAAGCACCTAGCTGGAACGGGAACAAGGTATTGTTTGTTGTGTGATTTGTTTCGATCTAACTGTTAAGAAGTATTTAATTCAATTGATGCATTTCTACCGCAATGGCATGCTGATGTTAGCTCCTGATGTTAGATGTAGTTGAAATGAATGGCTGTAACGCGACGGTAATGCTAGCTTTCTTATACACCAATTTATATGGTCTACCGTTTAAGTTTGTATGTTGTAAGAGCTCATTTTATTTCCATCATCTCTCCTGTAGCTCACGGTGTTTCTTGAGGAAACTGCAAGGAAGGCATTGTGTTCAATATAAGGACGGCTGAACAATAAAAGGCTTCTGGAAACATCAGTCCGCTTCACCGCATTATCTAGCTAGGGTTCTACACTAAGAATGATTTCTGAAGTGTATTTCACTCACAAAAGTATGGAACGTATGACTTGGAGAACACAATCCTGAGACATGCGGGCCTCATTACAGAAACCTACTGTCTTATCTCAGTTTAGGACCACATTTAGGATGTTTGCTATTACAGAAACCTGTTTACAATAACAATGTGCCCATAGCAATGTTTATCGTTGCTAAGCAACCTCATACCAGCTGATAGTTAAGCACAGGTGCAACAGAAAGCTAGCAGCTAACTTTATTAACTAACACTACTACATAGGATAACGTTACATTGTTCTGTTCTTGTGTTTCTTTGACAGAAGAAACAACAACTGACGAGTTGTAATCAGACCAATCGAAAGTCCACTGTGAGCAGTGATGCTTTTACAGATGTCGTATAATAAATAATCATCTGAAAACAAAAAAACGGACTACCAGGCCGTCTGTACACCCCACTAATGTTTGGCGCATTGCATCCAATCCTTCCGCTACCCTAATACCACAGCAAAGTTGATGCAAATTTGAGTGAGCATTATGAAATTATGGGCTTTTTGTCACCTCACTCCTATCCAGACAGGCCTAATTTGGCTCTTTTTCAGATATTAGGGTAGGTCTAAAGAATAGCCCAAAAAACGTATTTCCCACTGTAGTGTATTTTTATACGGTATTACATCAATACATTTGGATACACTCATTTAGTAATCATTTACTAAGAATAAGGAATAAACTCCATTTTAGATAGAACTCTGTAATTACAAGCAACTTCATTGCAGTAGGAACTTGGTTAACTTAATTAGTTTAACATGTAGATGACAACATATTGTCCTTTCCTGAGTCAACATTCCTTTGCCCCTGAGGAACAATAGAGATGGCACCTCTGAAGAAGAAGTCAGGAAGCCTACAGGTGATCAAAGCAGGACCGGAAAAACCCCAAGACTGCCCCCATGTCCGGAGGGGGGGCAGAGCTCAGTGACACCCCTTGACCAATTACAAGACTAGTTGTAAATGTACCTCCCTTGTATGCAAATTTGTTGTCATGTGATTCCTGGCTTGAAGCCAGTTTAAAAACTGAAGACACGATACTGAGAATTCAGTACCGCTGAGATTTGACCGAATGGCGTGCTCAATAAATTTGGTTTAAACTGCATTTTTCTCCAGAAGATTCTTTCCAAGTCAAGACAAAAAGATACGACATATTGGCGATGGTGATTGGGATGGCGCGCTTATAGCTCCCGATTTCCAAGACCCTTGAAAGACAGCGAGATCAACTAAACTTTTTGTGAACCTAACGGCCAAGGAGGACAAGAGGGAACGACCTCGCGAGTCTTGATCGAGGTAAACCGTCTTGCAAATCATTTTATGCTTACGCCATAAAGAACTTCCAATAAATAAGGAGAAATAGATTAAATTGTGTACGCATTGTTGCGCTGAGTACTTGGTATTACTTGGTATGGGCATTGTCTTAGAAAGACGCATACAAAGCGCAGAGTTCAGATAAGACGGGAGCTCCAGAGTGGGGTTCCAGGTCTCTAAAAAAACCGGTTAAATTAAATGCATAGGATTGCATATTTTTGTTAAATGTGTGAGGTACCAGTTTGTAAAAGCAGGCTAAACCGGAGTCCTGTATTGTCTCGTTTTAAAGTACGTTTTTAGCAGTCTGCTATTTGGTCCTGTTTCTTGTAATTGTGTAATGTAGATATTCTTACTTTCTTGAATGAATGATTGAGGAAGGAACTTTCCTTGTTGTCTCCTCCACGTGGGTGATTGATACTGTAAGGCCTGTGTGTGTGTCTGCCAGCAGCCTTTGTGTGAGGAGACGGGCTGTGTGAGGTGTGAAAGTTGAGGTGTGAACGAGAGAGTGAAAGGAGAGCGTGTGTTGTGGGTTTTGTGCTTTAAAGTTTAAAAGTTGAGATTGTGTGTTTGTTGGTTTTATACATTGTAAGGTTTGAAAGTTGAGTTAATGTAAATAATATTGGCTGATATTTCCTGTTTAATTGTCTTTTGTGGGTGAAGCAACTCCCTGAGTTGTAAATTCCTAGCCCTCATCAAACAGCTGTGAAGAGGGGGGGGTCGGTGAAACGCGTTCACTGGCCAGGGGGGTTGTGCTGTGGTTTGTAGGTGTGAAGTCACCCAATTGTGTTTCTCTCTCTATCTATCTCTCTCTCTCTTTCTTTCTCTCTTATTTCTCTCTCTTTCCTGTCTTTAGAAATTAGGGACAGATAATTCATCCAGTGGGTCGTGCGGTGTATGGGACGACTGGATTAGATAAGAATAGTTAATTTATAAAATTCATAAGTGGATGTTGAATCCCTAGCAGCAATCCACTAGTCATTTATAACTTTAGCCAGATTTTAGGGATATTAAGAAATCTTTCATCCTTCTCACCTCTGTTGTCCTATGCCTCCATCTAGTGGCGTTTAATAGGTTGCAGTTCAAGTTGGTTTTGATTGTATGGATTCAAGTGTATTAGGTGGTTCAATGCTGCCATCGTGTGGCCGTTGTTAGATATGACCGCTTTCTATATTTGTTTTGAGTATTCGTGTGTTTTATGACAGTTTGACTTTAGAATAATGGGTTGTTAATAGCACATTTATTTTTAATTATAAATGCTTTTTATTAATTGGGTTTTTCCCCTTTGAGTCAATCTGTTTACAGTGATATCCGGAAAAGCTTTTGTCCATACCAGCCATCCATCCGTCCACCCATCCATCACCTGCTTGAAAAGTAAGCCTGAATTGCTGATTAATGCTCATTAATTGAACTAGACTGATCACCTGATTTAATTGTTTTGAGTGGTTGACCTGCATTTGAGGCTTGGTGTTTTATGATAAGGTGATTGATTGGTTTGGTTACTTGATTTGATAATAAGGATACATGGTTAGTTTATTAATTGATTAACTCTTCAATATTTTATTGATTACTTGATTAATTATTTATAGTTATTCAACTTTTTGTTATTATAAATATTATATATATAATAATTCTACTTGATACTGGATATAAGTGGTTTTGAGGGTGTTTAATTGTTAAATGGATGTAGATGGTTTGGTGATGAGCTTTGGTTTTGAGTGATTGGTGGTCTGTTGGATATCTGGTTTAAAGGTGTCTTGGTTTTTGATAGAATAAACATCAGTTTAAGGGTTGCTTTAGTAGAGCGATATAGACGTACATACATATATTACGCTTTGCATTGTGTGTGTGTGGAGTGAAAGGACTGAGTGAACGGACAGTAGGACTCAACTTGCTGACAGGCAAAGTGGTGTGGACATTTCGATGTCTACGTCAAAATATTTTTTATTTTAATTCATTATTTTCTGGCATACAGCGATTAATGAGGGGATTGTCCTCTGGTGCACAATACCCTAAGCTTGCGTCAAACCGGGCTTTGTGGTTTTTAATTTGCAAAAATTAAAAGTGCTTAAATGGGACCGATCGCTCCCTGTGCTGAAGACTAGGGTTGAGATTGAGCAAGAGTATATCTGGATAGGCAGTTTAGGCAGAGCAAGAAGTGTCCTATGTCTGTGAGTGATTGAGTGTTCATTTCTTTATTAATTACATAATTGATAAAGCTTCATTTTTATAGTGTTAGATTCTTAATAGGCTTATTGATAGTTTGAATTGTTAACAGTTTATTAAGTTATGAGGATCTTAAATAGTCTTGACGCTGTTCAGTAAAGTGGGACGGATACAGAACACAGCATTAGAAGCAGTAATTATAGCTCCAACCGAAATAGAGGAAGTCAACAGCACAACGGACAAGCTGTTGAGTGAGTGATGCTCTGTTCTCCCACATGAATTAAGTTTTGACTTCGCATCCTTATGAAGCTCAGACGGAAGCTACTAAGGCTTATCCACAGCTATCCGTGCTAAATTCTGAGGGAAGATATGTAATCAGAGATGATAATAATGATATTATGCAGAAGGGAAATGCCAGGACGACTGTTGTAACTCATCTTGATGTGAAGCGCAAAACCAAGAAATTAGATAAGCATCTGATACCAGCTGAAAAGAAGAAGAAGTAGATGAACAAAAAGGGAAAGTGGAAGCGACAGTGACTCTTCTGTAGATGAAGGAGTGGATATTGGAGGATATGATGAAAGTATTAGTAAGATTATGACAGGTGCTGTATAGAAAGGAAGTGTTGCTAATGAAACAGACTAGTAGTACTAGTGAAGAAGTGAATGAGCGAGTCTGACTCGAAGGAAGATGATACAACATGGACCAAGGATGTACCAGATTAAGAAGAATGAAGGAAATTAGGAAGTAGTTGAAGGAGATTAGGAAGTAGTTGAAGGCAATTGGATAGAAGAGGAGTAGAAACAAGTTGTTTTGCAGAACAACAACGACGACAATAACCAATGATGTAATCTTCATTCCCGTTCCCTGTTTTCCAACAGCCTCAGACAGGGGGAGATTATTAATTCTGAAGAATTTAAAAAAAAAAAAAAAAGGGGGGGTGAATAGGAAGTTGAACATGTCATTGGCTAGATGTCATCAGCAATTTACAATACAATAAGTATTTCTTACGTTTTTAGAATCAATTTTTTAGGAGAATGATAGCGGTGATAACCTACGTTGTCACCTCTGAGCCTGAGTTCATTATTGAAGTTGAAGTGATGAGGAATATTCTTATTACATCTGTGACATTTTGGAGAAACACTTGTCTCCAGAAGATTATTATAGAAGCAAACTAGTTGAGTATGGACTCCAGAGTATGAACCATCTTTTTGTACAGAAAAACAAAAACAAAAAGTCATGTGTGTTGAATGGTTATCAATGATTTGATGCTAAGTTCAGTTTATTACAGGAATTTCATAATAGTAGGAGTATTCAGTTATGGTTTCATATAACATCAGTTTAGATAATTGGTTTACAAAGCTGTTTAGTCAATTCAAATAGGTTATGTTTCTCACTTTGATTTAAGAGTTTGTGTTTCAATAGTTAATGAATGGCCATAAGCTGTTCGTTTATGCATTCTATTGAGGAGTTGGCTTTAGGCCTCCCCCTCTGTCATTAACCTCGGTTTGTGTTGAGTGTTGTTTTACAGGTACCGCGGACCCTAGGGGCCGGGCCCTAGCCATGCCTGATGTATGCCATCCTGGGGGCTGACGGTCATCTGTTGTCTGTATATTGTTCTCTTGTTTAATCAGGCAGCAGGGGGTCGTCTACATTTCACCTGTGTTTTTGATTCAGGTGTGTGTACACGTCTCCTTGGTTGGATTGTTCTGTTTTGTAGTAATTTAGGTTTGGTCTATGTCTATAGGATGTTCTGTTTTTTGTGTAGTTCTGTGTTGATGTTTTCAGACTATCCTGGAGTGCATTTAGTGGGCTACCAAGGCGTGGTTGCCCCTCACCAGCATGAAGCTATGAACTGTGTGGAGTCACGGATGACTTGAGGGTCATTCTTGGACATTCCTGGAGTGTTCTCCCTGTTTCGGACGGGGTGAGCTTGCCATCTTGCTACGGACATTGTTCTCTGGGTGTCAGAAAGGATTGCGACACCTGGGGGTTTGATGTCTGAAGATTGCTCCAGCATGGAAAGAGGAGATGAGACAGCGCTGAGGGCTGTTCTCCTTCGGAGGGGCTAAGTGCTAGTAACCTCTGGCCCCCGATTTGCTTTGTTGTTGTGTGATGATTTGGTTATTTGTATGTGTTTTGGGGAATTGTTTGTTATGTTTAATGTTGTTTTGTGTCGAGGCGTTAAGACGCCTCGAAGGGGGGATATGTAGTGTATTTTTATACGGTATTACATCAATACATTTGGATACACTCATTTAGTAATCATTTACTAAGAATAAGGAATAAACTCCATTTTAGATAGAACTCTGTAATTACAAGCAACTTCATTGCAGTAGGAACTTGGTTAACTTAATTAGTTTAACATGTAGATGACAACATATTGTCCTTTCCTGAGTCAACATTCCTTTGCCCCTGAGGAACAATAGAGATGGCACCTCTGAAGAAGAAGTCAGGAAGCCTACAGGTGATCAAAGCAGGACCGGAAAAACCCCAAGACTGCCCCCATGTCCGGAGGGGGGGCAGAGCTCAGTGACACCCCTTGACCAATTACAAGACTAGTTGTAAATGTACCTCCCTTGTATGCAAATTTGTTGTCATGTGATTCCTGGCTTGAAGCCAGTTTAAAAACTGAAGACACGATACTGAGAATTCAGTACCGCTGAGATTTGACCGAATGGCGTGCTCAATAAATTTGGTTTAAACTGCATTTTTCTCCAGAAGATTCTTTCCAAGTCAAGACAAAAAGATACGAAACCACAAAACTAAAGTTCCACAACCCATCTCATTAATGGGACACATAGGGGATATGAAAAAACATGGTTGTGTTTTGTTCTAACTCGGGTAGGGGTACCTCAAAATCTGAGGGCCCCTCCTGCTGGACTATAATACCAGCTTTCATGTCACAGAAGGAGAGGAGAGGCAATGCCTTAACTTCACCCAACAGTAGCTGTACTCGTGACCTGGTAATCACAAGTACGTTAGCTCAACTCAGCTGTATTTATACCACACATATAGCAACGCAATTAGGGTCACGGTTGGTAGTATAATTGTCATTTATACTGTATTAACTTGATTATCAACTAGACTATGATGTTCTATTCCTCATTTTCTTATAGGGACACTGGCGCAGGTAGACAATCACTTCAGTACAGGAAACAAACACACAGAAGCAACCAAGACGGTATACGACTAAAGACAAGAGGAAAAACAAGTAAGTGCAACTGATATAGCCTACTGTACAATAACATTTTATATGTTTTCACAGTCAATTTTGATTCTGTTAAATGTATACCTTCTCACAGGTTTGTTGGTATGTAAAAGGTCAACGTGGGTTGGGGATGGGGGACACTTCTGCCACTGTACAGTATCTAGTTCTGAAGGTGTAACATACAGTAGACCTACAGGTCAATATTTCTTGTTTTCTAATAATCCATCATTAAATCATGCAGTAATCAATCAATGATCATGCTACCAAGGTTGTCACAAACATATTTACGAAATAGTCCTCTAAAATGTCTTTGACACTTGTTTTGAGCCTTTATTCAAAAGATGGTCAACTTAATTTCCTGATTCCTGCAGCTCAAAGAGCTGTCTTTGAACAAACAGGAAATGGCTTATTCCCTACACTCTGATTCCCTCTTGTGTCTGAAAAAGAGAGGTGTACATTTGTTGACAAGAAGATGCTCAGCACTCTGCTTTAACAGAAACGAGATGGTGCTTGAGAGAGCACAGACCTCCGCCAATTAATGCATTTTGTGGCTCTGTGCATGCGCACGTGCGAGCAGTAATTTTTGGTATTGCTGCATTCATTAGGTCGATAGCTTTATATCCAAACTCCTTGTCTCTGTGACATTCCTACGTCGAGATATGTCCATTTCACCCCCCCAGCATTGACAATGGATGGGGAGAATTTTTCACTCCTGAGCCACATCTGGCAAACTGCTGTGTGTGACAACCTACCAATATTAGAAACATAACGTCATACCTTACTGCAGTCTTAAAGAAACTTAACTTCAATTCAACATCAATTCAATAAAGAAACATAACTTCATACCCAACTGCAGTCGTAATTCATAAAGAAACTTCACTTCATACCTAACTGCAGTCTTAATTCATAAAGAAACTTCACATCATACCTACTGTAAAAGCAGTCTTAATTCCTAAAGAATAAAAACCTTAATCCAGCAGCACAATTGTATGAGAAAGAGCCATTTTAGCTTTTCCCAGAGATATTGGTGATAAATGAATAGGATTGAATAATTTGTGACCAGCCATATAATTCTATATACAATATAGATGTAGTCTGATGGTCTGGTGTTCAAGAGCTCCCCCTAGAGGCAGATCCTACACACAGCATTTTTTATGTGGATTACTGTAATATACTATCATAAATACATATACTGTAGATATGGAAACAGTCATAAACTGCATGTGTCAATGTTGTTGACACAGTGATTAATGTTTTTTTTGCTTCCCTCTGGAATATGTAGAGAGTGGGTCGTATGCCCACCTCCCTTGTTCTCTGTAAAGCGCATTGTGTTGCCTCTGAGTATGAAATGCGCTATATAAATAAAGCTTTGATTGATTGTTCTAAAGTGTCATGTGTAATGTTATTCCAGCCAGGTGTTAGCCCTCACTAGTGATGTTCGACAAGTCTACCCAGAGGTTTGTCCGTGTAATCCAGGGATCCAACTCAAAGGGAGGTCTTATCCCCAACACCCGACTCAACGACTCCAGCAAACTACTGGATTCCACCAGGCTGGTTATACAAACCAAACCCAGATGGCCGATATTTTCCAAACGCTTGTTTGTACGTTTGTTACACTGTAATCCAAGTATTTCCGTCCTGTTACAAATGGCTGTATTCTAATGTTGTTCTACTGAGTAGCTTGGCCAGTTGTTGAAAAAATAAACATTCTTAAGTGCTTCTTTTCTTTAACGCCGGCTCCTGTCTGTCTGTGATTGAATGAGTGCTTGAAAAACATCACAGACCAATGTTGTGGATATACTTAATTTTTAATATTTATTTTTTATTGTGCTCATGTATAGAAAAAAAGGCAAGGCAGATGGAGTATTATATGTACATTGATTACCCGAGTAACAAAAAGACGATCTGTACACCATGCAGTCCCAGGATGAGAAGGTCAGAGGTCAAGTGTGTGATGTAGCAGTGATGCAGTCCCAGGATGAGAAGGTCAGAGGTCAGGTGTGTGATGTAGCAGCGATGCAGTCCCAGGATGAGAAGGTCAGAGGTCAGGTGTGTGATGTAGCAGCGATGCAGTCCCAGGATGAGAATGTCAGAGGTCAGGTGTGTGATGTAGCAGTGATGCAGTCCCAGGATGAGAAGGTCAGGTGTGTGATGTAGCAGTGATGCAGTCCCAGGATGAGAAGGTCAGGTGTGTGATGTAGCAGTGATGCAGTCCCAGGATGAGAAGGTCAGAGGTCAGGTGTGTGATGTAGCAGCGATGCAGTCCCTCTCGGCGGGAGAGCACAGGAAGTACACCTGGAGAACACAACACACTGTCCAGAGACCACCTGATGAGATGCATCACTATACCATACAATAGTTGTTTATAGATTAGGACTGAGATGTATTATCTGAGAGGGTGTTGGTTGGAACCCCGGCTCTTCAATGAGCTTTGAGTTGAAGACGAGAGCACCACAGAGGGCAGTTTGGCCTGGCAGGATGGAAGGGTGTAGCCAAACCAAGCCCTCCTCTCCAGCCTACACCACCTGGCAGTCCTCCTTCAGTCTATACCACCTGGCAGTCCTCCTTCAGTCTATACCACCTGGCACCTCTGTGACAAGCTGACTACTTTGAAAACAGTCTTTAATTGTGGCCTGTTCCCCACCATCTGATCAACTATAGAAGTTTGTGCCTAAAGCCTAGTTTTCTCAATCCATGCTCAAAACATGCACGGCTGGTATACTTCCATCCACTCCTGTCTCTTCCTGGGCGCAGCACAACAGGAATGAGAAAGAGGGGGGAATGGGTGAATTCATTGGAGTGTGACGCCCTCTAGTGGTGAGAATTGTGAGTCACATACTGAGAACCTAGGTCAAGTACACACACTGTACATTTGACTTGAGGTGCATTAGATTTATCTCTGAGTTTGAGGCCCAAGTATGAGAGAGCTAACTGTCTTTTATCCATATCTGGGCAACATAACGCATGAAAGAAACATGAGACAACTTTAAAGGTTATGTACATTTATACAGTTTCACAAATACAGTACGTCATTAACAGTAATGTCACATGACACACAGACATTCAGATATGGAGCAACATAGAACCATTTGGGGGAGTCGATCGCCTTGTTGAGAGGGGTCAAGGAAGAATTTTTACAGCTCACTTATCTGGCCACCGGGTGATTACTGTTTTTTTGCTTCCCTATGGAATATGTAGAGGTGGGTCGTATGCCCACCTCCCTTGTTCTCTGTAAAGCGCATTGTGTTGCCTCTGGGTATGAAATGCGCTATACAAATAAAGCTTTGATGGAGCAAGCTCCTGGAGTATGTTTGTCTACCAGCTAAGAACATTTATAAAGCAATAAATTACATTTTCAGAGTAAGAGAAGCTAAAAACGACATAGGAGAGACATGGCAAATACTGGTGTGTGTTTGCTATGGCCCAGGCCTAAAGCCGGAAGTGGGCTGGTGTATGTCTGTGTGTACGTGTGTGTGACAGGAAGTCCAGGCAGCTCACTGAGCACAGTCGTGGGATGGGCACTGATTAGCGCGCATCAGGATACAGTGGAGATAGAACCCAAACACAGGCAGAGAATGTTCAGAGACTTTATTCATGAATGAAATCAGTACAAGCACAAGACATAACAAGTAACCCCAAACTGAACAAACCAAATGTTGAGGCCAATGGGGTAGATGGTGATGGTCTAGATGACACGTCTTCACACACCCTGGTCCAGCATACCAGAGTTTAGTTCATCAGCACTGTAGCCAGGGTGCTTCCTCAGCATGTCCACGTATGTTGTCTTTTTGGTCGGTCTGTCATCGTGGGGTTATTTGTTATGTATTGTGTCTTGAACGTCTTGTTTCCGGCCAGGCTGTTAGCAGGATGTGACCTTGGATTTTTCCTGGTTCAGAGCCGGTAGCCCATGTTCAAAGATTGCAAGCTTTCTTTTGAACGCTTGAATAAAGAGGCAACTCGCTCTGACAAGCGGGTCTTGGACACAATCAGGTGACATGTGCTGACGGGACTCTTCACTGCGAGCCACCTCCTTCAGCCTGTCCGGCAGCAGCATCCCAATGATGCGGACTATCAGGATGGCTCGTCTCCACAGCCCACGGATGCGCCTCCGACGGAGAGTCAGATCCGGACATGGCCTCCAGTGGGGCTTGGGTGATCGTGAAACGTCCGCGTCAGATTGTCCCTTTACCAGCACACCACTAGACGCCATGGGGGTGGTGATCGCGAATGGTGGTCTAACAGATGGAGCTGTGATAGAAGGGACCGGGTCCGATGGACCTGTTACAGACGGGGCTGAGTCAGGTGTCCTCTTCATCAGAGAGTCCGAGGTAGAAGTGGTCGCTCCTTCACAGACTTCTTCCCACTCCTTACAAATGAGCCTCCGACGCCGAGAGAGCTCCAGATTGCATCTCCAGTGGGGCTCGGGTGATCGTGGAACGTTTGGCTCAGATTGTCCCTTTAGCGCCACCCCACTAGACGCCATGGGGGTGGATAAGGCGCTAGTGGGGCTGTCGTCTCTACTGGTCCTGGTCATGGAAAGTGGTGGACTGACAGATGGAGCTGTGTCGGATGGAGCTGTGTCAGGAGCCCTCTTAACCATAGAGTCCGAGGTGGAAATGGCCGCCCCTTGATAGACTCCCTCCCACTTCTTGCGAAAGAGTCTCTGACGCAGAGAGAGCTCCAGATCTCGCTTCCAGTGGGCCGTGGGCGATCGTGGTACGTCCAGCTCAGATTGTCCCTTTACCACCACACCACTAAAAACCTTGTTCGTGGATAGGTGGCTAGCGGGGCTGTGTCCTCTACTGGTCCTAGTCATAGAGAGTGGTGGACTGACAGATGGACCTGTTACAGACAGGGCTGTATCAGGTACCCTCTTCATAAGAGAGTCCGAGGTAGAAGTGGTCGCTCCTTCACAGACTTCTTCCCACTCCTTACAAATGAGCCTCTGACGCCGAGAGAGCTCCAGATCTCGTCTCCAGTGGGGCTCGGGTGATCGTGGAGTGTCCGGCTCAGATTGGTCCTTTACCAGCTCACCACTAGATGCCATGGGGGTGGATAAGGCGCTAGCGGGGCTGTGTCCTCTACTGGTCCTGGTCATGGAGAGTGTTGGACTGACAGATGGAGCTGTGTCAGATGGAGCTGTGTCAGGAGCCTTCTTAACCATAGAGTCTGAGGTGGAAATGGCCGCCCCTTGAAAGACTCCCTCCCACTTCTTGCGAAAGAGTCTCTGACGCAGAGAGAGCTCCAGATCTCGCTTCCAGTGGGCCGTGGGCGATCGTGGTATGTCCAGCTCAGATTGTCCCTTTACCACCACACCACTAAAAACCTTGTTCGTGGATAGGTGGCTAGCGGGGCTGTGTCCTCTACTGGTCCTAGTCATAGAGAGTGGTGGACTGACAGATGGACCTGTGACAGACAGGGCTGTGTCAGATGGACCTGTTACAGACAGGGCTGTATCAGGTACCCTCTTCATAAGAGAGTCCGAGGTAGAAGTGGTCGCTCCTTCACAGACGTCTTCCCACTTCTTACAAATGAGCCTCTGACACCGAGAGAGCTCCAGATTGCATCTCCAGGGGGCCTTGGGCGATCGTGGAACGTCCGGCTCAGATTGTCCCTTTAGCGCCACCCCACTAGACGCCATGGGGGTGGATAAGGCGCTAGCGGGGCTGTCTCCTCTACTGGTCCTGGTCATGGAAAGTGGTGGACTGACAGATGGAGCTGTGTCAGATGGAGCTGTGTCAGGAGCCCTCTTAACCATAGAGTCCGAGGTGGAAATGGCTGCCCCTTGATAGACTCCCTCCCACTTCTTGCGAAAGAGCCTCCGACGCAGAGAGAACTTGGAGGAGGATGGGGCTGTGTCAAATGAACCGGTGACAGACGGGGCTGTGACAAATGAACCGGTGACAGACGGGGCCGTGTCAAATGAACCAGTGACAGACGAGGCCGTGTCAAATGAACCGGTGACAGACGGGGCTGTGACAAATGAACTGGTGACAGACGGGGCTGTGTGAAATGAACTCATCTCAGACACCGGGTCTTGTCCACAGCCCCCCGGATCATAGGAGTCAGAACCTGGATCGTCTTGTCCTGGACAGTCCCAATAGCTCGCATGCATCTTCGCATGCAGTCCCAATGGCTCGCATACACGCATGCACCGGGCTGTCACACTGTCCAGCTGGCGATTTCTCCATTTATATAATAGCCAAAGCGCGATCAGGATCACATAGAGCGCAATAAAAACTACCGTGCAGAGGAGTTTCACATCAAGATCCAGGAACGGGGTCTGAAAGGGCGTCGCCTCAGGACCTTGGTTTGCAGGTCTACATGAAATTGGCACCCTCTCTCGGGTTCTAAAAAGATCAATTATTCCACTAGCGAACATATTGGCAAAGATACATCTTTAGCAACATGTTCCTCTCATCGCAAACACCGCACTGATGCTTGTCCACTTGTTACAGCAGGATATGTACCTTGCCGCTGTGACGTGTACACGTTACGCCGTAGTGCCCGTGATGTCACAGACCGGATCCGGTCTGTGACATCACGGGCACTACGGCGTAACGTGTACACGTCACCGCGGCAACACTGACTTGACGGCTAGTCCAGGCGGCCAGCTAATTGAAATAAATGTATACTAGATTTAAATAGATTTAAGCTATTTTCTTTTTGCTTGAGACCCAACGATACCCCCTCACATTCAGAATTAAATAGGTGCGCTTAAAAGGCTGGTCGGAATCAGTCCGTAAAATCCAGTCGTTAATTGTCCACGTTTTCGATAGAGATGATAGGCATTATTGGCGAAATTAAATAAAGAGTAATCGCTCTCTATGAATCATTCATATTCAAGGGCGTTTTGTTATTTTGAAGACTACTCGTAGGCTAGCAGTAGGATTTGAAAGGAGCCCAAGACAGAGGCGCGCTGCGCTCCTGACCCCGAGTGCACAGCCCATGATCCCATGAGAGAGAGCGGTGTCGTGTGGCCGATTTAAGCCCCCCGGGTCCTGTTATTCTGTTCATAAAGTAGCCTACTTTGAGACACAACCTCAAAGTGCTGACGAAACGGTTTGGCTACTCGTTCCGTTAACATTAGGCCTACCTCAGTCCCTGAATAGCCGCGAACCCAACCAAAACATAGTTTTGATGAAGACCGTTTGGAGACCAGTGCTATGGATGTAGGAGCACCTACTGTATACTATTGAAAATTACCCATTTCTCATTCATGTTGTAAATAACCCTTAGTGAGGACTATTTATTAAGTAGTTACTTCATGCAAGCCTTTATTTTTCTTAGTGCTGTTTTTTGGTTTGTTCATATTATGAGACCTTTTGGTAAACTAACCTTCTGTATTTGCTCCCTGTAACATTTTTGTTACCTGTAACCCATTAAGCACCTAGCTGGAACGGGAACAAGGTATTGTTTGTTGTGTGATTTGTTTCGATCTAACTGTTAAGAAGTATTTAATTCAATTGATGCATTTCTACCGCAATGGCATGCTGATGTTAGCTCCTGATGTTAGATGTAGTTGAAATGAATGGCTGTAACGCGACGGTAATGCTAGCTTTCTTATACACCAATTTATATGGTCTACCGTTTAAGTTTGTATGTTGTAAGAGCTCATTTTATTTCCATCATCTCTCCTGTAGCTCACGGTGTTTCTTGAGGAAACTGCAAGGAAGGCATTGTGTTCAATATAAGGACGGCTGAACAATAAAAGGCTTCTGGAAACATCAGTCCGCTTCACCGCATTATCTAGCTAGGGTTCTACACTAAGAATGATTTCTGAAGTGTATTTCACTCACAAAAGTATGGAACGTATGACTTGGAGAACACAATCCTGAGACATGCGGGCCTCATTACAGAAACCTGCTGTCTTATCTCAGTTTAGGACCACATTTAGGATGTTTGCTATTACAGAAACCTGTTTACAATAACAATGTGCCCATAGCAATGTTTATCGTTGCTAAGCAACCTCATACCAGCTGATAGTTAAGCACAGGTGCAACAGAAAGCTAGCAGCTAACTTTATTAACTACATAGGATAACGTTACATTGTTCTGTTCTTGTGTTTCTTTGACAGAAGAAACAACAACTGACGAGTTGTAATCAGACCAATCGAAAGTCCACTGTGAGCAGTGATGCTTTTACAGATGTCGTATAATAAATAATCATCTGAAAACAAAAAAACGGACTACCAGGCCGTCTGTACACCCCACTAATGTTTGGCGCATTGCATCCAATCCTTCCGCTACCCTAATACCACAGCAAAGTTGATGCAAATTTGAGTGAGCATTATGAAATTATGGGCTTTTTGTCACCTCACTCCTATCCAGACAGGCCTAATTTGGCTCTTTTTCAGATATTAGGGTAGGTCTAAAGAATAGCCCAAAAAACGTATTTCCCACAAAACTAAAGTTCCACAACCCATCTCATTAATGGGACACATAGGGGATATGAAAAAACATGGTTGTGTTTTGTTCTAACTCGGGTAGGGGTACCTCAAAATCTGAGGGCCCCTCCTGCTGGACTATAATACCAGCTTTCATGTCACAGAAGGAGAGGAGAGGCAATGCCTTAACTTCACCCAACAGTAGCTGTACTCGTGACCTGGTAATCACAAGTACGTTAGCTCAACTCAGCTGTATTTATACCACACATATAGCAACGCAATTAGGGTCACGGTTGGTAGTATAATTGTCATTTATACTGTATTAACTTGATTATCAACTAGACTATGATGTTCTATTCCTCATTTTCTTATAGGGACACTGGCGCAGGTAGACAATCCCTTCAGTACAGGAAACAAACACACAGAAGCAACCAAGACGGTATACGACTAAAGACAAGAGGAAAAACAAGTAAGTGCAACTGATATAGCCTACTGTACAATAACATTTTATATGTTTTCACAGTCAATTTTGATTCTGTTAAATGTATACCTTCTCACAGGTTTGTTGGTATGTAAATGGTCAACGTGGGTTGGGGATGGGGGACACTTCTGCCACTGTACAGTATCTAGTTCTGAAGGTGTAACATACAGTAGACCTACAGGTCAATATTTCTTGTTTTCTAATAATCCATCATTAAATCATGCAGTAATCAATCAATGATCATGCTACCAAGGTTGTCACAAACATATTTACGAAATAGTCCTCTAAAATGTCTTTGACACTTGTTTTGAGCCTTTATTCAAAAGATGGTCAACTTAATTTCCTGATTCCTGCAGCTCAAAGAGCTGTCTTTGAACAAACAGGAAATGGCTTATTCCCTACACTCTGACTCCCTCTTGTGTCTGAAAAAGAGAGGTGTACATTTGTTGACAAGAAGATGCTCAGCCCTCTGCTTTAACAGAAACGAGATGGTGCTTGAGAGAGCACAGACCTCCGCCAATTAATGCATTTTGTGGCTCTGTGCATGTGCACGTGCGAGTAGTAATGTTTGGTATTGCTGCATTCATTAGGTCGATAGCTTTATATCCAAACTCCTTGTCTCTGTGACATTCCTACGTCGAGATATGTCCATTTCACCCCCCTAGCATTGACAATGGATGGGGAGAATTTTTCACTCCTGAGACACATCTGGCAAACTGCTGTGTGTGACAACCTACCAATATTAGAAACATAACGTCATACCTTACTGCAGTCTTAAAGAAACTTAACTTCAATTCAACATCAATTCAATAAAGAAACATAACTTCATACCCAACTGCAGTCGTAATTCATAAAGAAACTTCACTTCATACCTAACTGCAGTCTTAATTCATAAAGAAACTTCACATCATAGGCTACCTACTGTAAAAGAATATTAGAATCCTAAAGAATAAAAACCTTAATCCAGCAGCACAATTGTATGAGAAAGAGCAATTTTAGCTTTTCCCAGAGATATTGGTGATAAATGAATAGGATTGAATAATTTGTGACCAGCCATATAATTCTATATACAATATAGATGTAGTCTGATGGTCTGGTGTTCAAGAGCTCCCCCTAGAGGCAGATCCTACACACAGCATTTTTTATGTGGATTACTGTAATATACTATCATAAATACATATACTGTGGATATGGAAACAGTCATAAACTGCATGTGTCAATGTTGTTGACACAGTGATTACTGTTTTTTTTGCTTCCCTCTGGAATATGTAGAGAGTGGGTCATATGCCCACCTCCCTTGTTCTCTGTAAAGCGCATTGTGTTGCCTCTGGGTATGAAATGCGCTATACAAATAAAGCTTTGATTGATTGATTGATTGTTCTAAAGTGTCATGTGTAATGTTATTCCAGCCAGGCTTTAGCCCTCACTAGTGATGTTCGACAAGTCTACCCAGAGGTTTGTCCGTGTAATCCAGGGATCCAACTCAAAGGGAGGTCTTAACCCCAACACCCGACTCAACGACTCCAGCAAACTGCTGGATTCCACCAGGCTGGTTATACAAACCAAACCCAGATGGCCGATATTTCAGAAGAACAGTTACCGGGTGTCTGACTGAAATTGGAAGACCTCAATGGGCTCGATACAGGTATTGGTGGCTTCAAAAACAACAAAAAAACAATTGAATTAAAAGTTTATATTAATTAGATTGGTCTCTGAGGCTGAATGATACCCAGAAAAATGTAGTTTTCCTTTTCTAGCCCTATCTATCATAATCCACAAACCATGGGAAATAATGGCGCGTTCCAGGCAACCCGTAACTCGTGTTTTTCCGACCTCCTACTCGTGAAAATGCTCTGGAATGGCAGTCAAACCCGTAACTTCCCACCCGTGAACTCGTACAGATCGATGTACTCCCAGTTGCGCTCTCTGACGTCACACAGCCCTCTAAGCAAGATGGCAGCCCCCATGGGTATGGCGACAAAGATAACTTTAGGGCAACGTAAAGTAAATTTGTACATTGTAATCAAAATAATACAAACGATTATGCACTACAACCTGCTACTGTATGTGTATGTAATGATGCCCAAATATGTTGACAAGAGATAGCTAGTGCTATCTAGCTAACATTAGGGTAAACCTGAACGTGACCATGCAAACGGCGAAAAGTAGATGATGTCAATAAATAAAATGTAACGTACAATTTCTTACCATAGCGAAATTAGGCATACAATGTTTAGCTTGCCAGCTCTGACAATGTGCCAAATCTCAAGCTTTTACCATATCGGCTTGTTTACATTTATCCAGAATGCCACGCATTCAAACAGTTTGCCTGGAACGCTACGAAGTCGTGAGTCGTGACTTGAAGTCTTAACTTACGAGCTCAAAATCCTATCTGGAAAGCGTCATAAGGGTCTTGGGCCGCATGCCGTCACGTGACTTGCAATACCGAGCTTGGCCTGAAAGCCCATGGTGGCTTCAATGCGCCAAGCTGATGCAAGCCCCCAGGATCAGCTTGGCGCATTGAAGCCACCATGGGCTTTCAGGCCAAGCTCGGTATTGCAAGTCACGTCACGGCATGCGGCCCAAGACCCTTATTTCCCATGGTTTGTGGATGATGATAGATAGGGCTAGAAAAGGAAAACAAAATTTCATCAGCATCAGAGACCAATCTTATCAATATAAACTTTTAATTCAATGGGGTTTTGGGGTTTTTGAAGCCACCAATACCTGTATCGAGCCATTTGAAACATGTGCTGTGCACGAGCCTCGGGGACGCTGGTCGCGCGTTCCTGAGTCCTGCGAACTCGGCGGAAAACACGTCACCGTAGGAAGACCCGCCCTACTCTGCCTCTGATTGGATAGAAAGTCATGCAATGACGTCGGCTAACATTTGCTATGCTTTAGCAATGAAGCTGCTATAATCATGCTAATCATAGATATGAACGTATGTCTAGCATGCCGGTCGGGCGGTGGATTCGAAGTGTTTGGTTCTGGTGGGATTGCATAAACTGTACTCTGACTGTATCAACATGTCTACTAGTTCGGATGGTGGTGGTGGTAGTGGTGAGTACAAGACACAAATGGAGTGGAGTGAGGCGAGGCCGAGGAGGAGCTTGAAGAGGAGAGATCGGGGGAAGGGTTCGGGAGGTAGTGAGTCCGAGGGCGGCTGTGTGAAGCAGTCGAGACTCGGTGGAGGTAGCTCTCGGATGAGCCCCGGTCGTGTCGTGGAAGGTAATTGTGGAGTTTGATCAGGATGGCGGGCACTGTCATCCCCTTAAACTGACTACGGCGATCGAGAAAGAGATAGGGAAGGTGAAGTTTGCTCGGTTTCTCGGCAATAGGCGAGTGTTGATTTGTGCTAACAGCGAGATACAGAGTAGCAAGATCCTGGGGTTGTCGTCGCTTGGCGGGGAAAGGGTGAAGGCTCATGTTCCGGGTGCAATGGCGCGATTGAAAGGTGTGATTTCGGGTGTGCCTGTGAGTGTGTCTATGGAGGAGATCAAGAAGGAGCTGCGTGGAGGCAAGGTGATTGAGGCCACTAGACTTATGAGCAAGAGGGATGGCGCGCTGACGGCCACCTTGTCAGTGGTTCTTCAGTTTGAGAAAGCCCTTCCTCCGTCAGTGCAAATGGGTTACGTGAGGTATAGTGTGAGGGCGTTCATCCCCAAGCCGCTCAGATGTTTCAAGTGCCAGAGAATGGGGCACACAGCACAGCAATGTAAGGGTCAGGTTAGATGCGCCCGTTGCGGGGGCCAACATGAGTATGGGAAGTGTGAGGTAGATGCCAAGATGCGTTGTTGTAATTGCGGGGGTGAGCACAGTGCTGCATATGGTGGATGTGTAGCGCAGATTGAGGCCAGGGAGGTCCAACGGGTTAAGGTGGTGACAGGGGTATCGTACGCGGAGGCGCTGAAGACGGTTAGGGCGGCGGGGCCGAGCAGCAGGCCTCCTAGTGGTGTGACTGAGAGTGCTGCAGTGCAGAGTGTTGGTCCTGTGCCGGTCAGGCGGCCCCAGCCCCAAGCTCCAGCTCCACCGCCTAGTGTGTGTTCCCACAAATGTAGTGTTGGCGTTGACACACTGGTAGTGGGCAAGGTGGATTTTGTGGCCTTCATCTGTCATGTCATGAATGTTGCAGCGCAGCATAAAGGGAAGAGCGATAAGATCAAAGCCATTGTGGAGGCGGCCGAAAGATTCCTTGCGGTGACAGAGGTTAAAGCGGAACAGATACATGCTTTGTTGACTAAACCAGTGGATAATGGGGAGGGTTGACACCTTACTGATGGTGCTTCACGTTCTGCAGTGGAATGCTAGGAGCCTTGTAGCCAATGGCCAAGAATTGAAGAAGTATATATATGAGTTAGATGTAGTTCCTGATGTTGTGTGTGTGCAGGAGACTTGGCTGCGGCCTCAGTTGGATTTTGTGATCCCCGGGTTCAGGTCTGTAAGGAAAGATCGGGCGCACAATCAAAGTGGTGGGGGGTGTGCGACTTTTCTGAAGGATGGGCTGGCCTATAGGGAGGTGCTCTCTCCTGTGGATGTTGAATGTGTTGTGGTTGATTTGTGCAGCCCGCAGGAGGGGGGCAATATTAGGGTGGTCAATTTCTACAATCCGTGTAAGTCGCTTACAGTGGACATGTTCCAGGACGTAGCTGGGGCGGTGTCTAGGAAGGAATTGTGGGTTGGGGATTTTAATGCACACAACAGTTTATGGGGCAGTCTTCATACAGACAGTAATGGTCAGGTGGTGGAAGACGTGTTGGATGGAAGGTCGCTGGTCTGCCTTAATGATGGGCAGGGCACGAGGCTTGATGTGATTAGGGGTACAATGTCCTGCCTGGATCTTACGCTGGTGTCAAGTAGTCTGGTGACGGCGTGTGAGTGGCGCGTTATGACCGAGTCGTCTATTGGGAGTGACCACTTTCCAGTTCTCACGGTTGTTCGTGCGAGTGTGTATGTGCAAGACGGGTGTGCACTTTCTGGGTGGTGTTTTGGGAAGGCTGACTGGGAGGTCTTTAGGTTGTCTTGTGAGGGCACGGCTCATTTGGTTGCTCTTGAGGGTAGCATAGAGGACTGCGCAGCTGAGATGGCTGGTCATATTTTGAATGCTGCCACTGTGAGTATTCCGAGACGGTTGACCCAGCGTAGGAAGAAGGTGGTGCCGTGGTGGAATGAAGAATGCAGTAGTGCGGTTCGAGCGCGGAACACGGCTCTTAGAGTTTTGAGAAGGGACCTGTCGTCCGAGAATTTGGTTGCCTACAAACGGAGTAGGGCTGTTGCTCGTAGGGTGGTGAAAGGCACAAAAAAGAGGGCGTGGACGGAATTTTGTTCCTCTATTGGCAGGAATGTGCAGCTGGGTGAAGTCTGGTCCATGTTTAAGAGAATGAGTGGGTCGAGGGCATCAGTCCGTATTCCAGCACTGAATGTTGGGGAGAGGCTGGCAGTGTCTGATAAAGAGAAGGCGGATATGTTGGGTTGTGCTTTTGCTGCAGTGCATAGTGGGGAGCACCTGGATGAAGTGCATAGGCAGCAGAAGATCTGCACTCTTAGTAGACATGGGAATGTGTGGGATCGGAGAGGTGAGTTTGGGTCAACTCTAGATGTGGACTTCACAATGACAGAGCTCAAATTGGCTTTGCAGGGTACCGGGTATTCAGCCCCAGGGCAGGACCAGTTATGCTATGCCATGTTCCGACAGCTACCCGTGGCATCTTTGCAGCTAGTTCTGAGATTTTTTAATAGAATCTGGAGTGAGGGCCTCTTGCCATGTGGGTGGAAGAGTGCTGTGATTTTGCCGTTTCGTAAGCCTGGGAAGGACCCTGCTGTGCCTGATGGCTACAGGCCCATCGCGTTGACCTCTCATTTGTGCAAATGGATGGAGAAGATGATAGTTCGCAGGCTGGGTCATGTGCTGGAACAGAGAGGGCTACTGAGTCACTGTCAGAGTGGATTTAGGAAAGGGCGTTCCACGCTGGATGCTCTGGTTGGAGTCTGCTCTGATGTCGAGAAGTCAATGAAAATGAAGGAGGGGATGGTGATAGTGTATTTTGACATTGAAAAGGCGTACGACTCTATGTGGAGGGATGGGCTACTTATCAAGTTGAGTCGGTTGGGTATTGTGGGGAGGTTGTACAATTGGGTTATGGACTTTTTAACGGGTAGGACACTTAGAGTCAAGGTGGGTGCGGACGTCTCAGAGCTGTTCAGCATAGTGAATGGTATCCCTCAAGGGAGTGTGATCAGCCCGGTGTTGTTTAATGTGATGATTAATGATATTTTTGCGAACCTTGAGGGATGCATCAAGTCGGCTCTTTATGCAGACGATGGGGCCATTTGGATGAGGGGAAGGAATGTGCCGTACGTGTTCGGGAAGCTGAGGCAGGCAATTGAGAAGGTGGAAAGGTGGTCTTATGAGTGGGGGTTCAAACTGTCAGCGAGCAAGTCCTGCTACATGGTGTTCACTAATAAACGCAAGCTCGAGGCTGGGGGGCTCATGCTCTATGGTCGGCCTCTGGAATTGGTTACGGAGTTTAAATACCTGGGCCTGTGGCTCGACAGCAGGTTTACATGGGCAGTACACATTCGCCACTTGGAAACCAAGTGCAAAAAGGTTGTCAATCTCCTGCGTGCTGTGGCTGGGTGTGACTGGGGGGCAGGAACGCAGTCAATGCTGAACATTTATAGGGCACTGATGAGGTCTGCTCTGGACTATGGGGGGGTGGTGTATGCAGCGGCAGCTAAGTCTACATTGCTTAAGGTGGATCGGTTGCAATACAGGGCTCTGCGGATCTGTTTGGGGGCTATTAGATCTACCCCCAATAATGCGGTGCTCATTGAAGGTGGAGAAATGCCACTGGAGCTCAGGCGGGAGAAACTGGCGCTGGCCTACTGGGTTAGGCTGCAAGGGTGTGGGGACGACCACCTTGCTAAGCTCACGTTGCGGGATTGCTGGGAACTCAATAGGTTCCAGGGGACTGGGTTTGGGTGGACTGTTGGAGCCACAGTGAGGGACTATGGGCTGGAGGGGATGGAGTTCACTAGGTCCGCCCCAGTTAGTTGGGTGCCCCCTTGGCTCTTCCCTGAAGTGACCGTGGACAGGAGCGTTCTGGAGAGAAGACATGGATGGCAGCCGGGTGAAGTGGGTTTGAACACGGGCAGGTATCTGCGTGCGAGTTACTACGGGTGTGTGGAGATCTACACTGACGGGTCAAAGGATGAACTGGATAGAGTGGGGGTTGGTGTGTATGTCCCGGGGTTCGAAGTGGGTCTTTCCAAGCGGCTGTCTGATATGTTATCTGTGTACACGGCTGAAATGGTGGCGGTCATCCTTGGGTTGCAGTGGGTGGAGGAGGTCAGACCTGATAGAGTGGTGGTGTGCACGGACTCCAAATCAGTGCTGGACAGTATACAGTCCACCCAGTCCGTCAGGGAGGATCTACTTATTGAATTGTATCACAGTTTGTTTAGGCTTCACAGGGGTGGGATAGATGTGCAGTTTTGTTGGGTTCCGGCACATGAGGGGGTGACAGGGAATGAGACTGCTGACCGACTGGCGAAAGGTGCGCTGACTAAGGTCATCTCGGTGCCTGTTCCGCTCGGGAAGGGAGAGGGGAAAGCGGTGATTAGGAGGAAGGGATTTGAGTTCTGGCAGAAGAGGTGGGATGAAGACCAGAAGGGGAGGGGGTATCACAGGGTGCAGAAGTCAGTTATGGTGAAGAACTACACTGCACAGACCAGGAGGGAGGAAATCGTCATGGCTAGACTCAGGTTTGATCACACGGGACTGAACGGCACCTTGTTTGTACTGGGGAAAAGGGGGAGTGATATATGTGGGCACTGTGGAGCTGCGGAAAATACTGAACATGTTCTGTTGCACTGTCCCAACTATGGAGTAGAGAGAGAGAGACTCCGGGATAAGGTCAGAGAAGCAGGTCGGGAATGGACTTTGAGGGGTTTACTGGGCACGGAGGGGGAGGGGGTAGGAATCTGCAGGAAGGCTCTATTTACTTTCTTGGGTGACACACGGTTGTGGGGCAGACTGTAGTCTGTGTGCACTAGGATGATGACATGATGATGCACACTCTTGTACAGTAGGTGGCGGTATGCCCCTTTAAGCTGTTTGCGATCCGCCATACAACCCAAGGAAGAAGAACGTATGTCTATGATGCAAATTATCATGACATGTGGTTACTTTAGGACATCGTTGGAAAAGATCTAGAGGGTAAGTGGGTCAATGTTGAATAACTTAGCTAACATTATCTAATGTTACATTTCTTTATATTAACATCAACTATATTGATAGGCTAGGGAGCTATGCTAACGGTAGCTAATGCTAACGGCTTAGGGTTAACGTTAGTTAATGCTAACGTTACGTTCGGAGGTCTGATGTATTTCAATTTTAACATAATGTTGAGCATGATCAATGTGACATTGTTCATACATTGATTACAGTCTGTAATCTTGTCTGGCATTATTTAGCTATAGTGGGCTGATGCTACTATAGCATTTGCCACATTATACATCAAATTAATCAAGCATAGTTAGTGTTATTACCTGAAGGCATTATTACCATTGCAAGTAAGCATGCCATGTATATGCCATGCCTGGAAATCAAATTAATAGTGTAATTCTTCCCCATCATAGCTCATTGTACACTGATATAATCATTCTCCTTGCCTTTGCTAATACTCATCTCTTTTATCAAACTTTGTGCTAGGAAAGAAATCTGGCTGTGATTCGTCGCTAGTGCTCATCCAGGCTGTTGTCATCTCCCGCCTGGACTCCTGCAACTCCCTACTTGCTGCCATCCTGCAGCGTTGGCCATCAGACTCCTGGAGAAAGCTGCTGCTAATCCGGTGTTCAACGGCCCCATACTCTTCCACAAAACTTCCCTACTCCGTTCTCAGCACTGGCTCCCTGCGCTGTCCCATCCAGTTTAGGACTGTGGTGCAAGCCTACAGGGCAAATGAACAGCTCCCTCCGACCTCCAGGCTGTGGTCAAGCTCTGCTGCCTTGAGGTGATTGGTTCCCCAGTTGCTCCAAGCCCCCCTAAGGCAGATTGGCGTGGCAATGGCTTTTTTCTGTCCTGGCCTCACAGTGGTGGAATGAACTGTGCACTGATGTCAGAACAGAGCCAATAATACACACTGTTCATAGTGAGCCTAGTTATTATTGATTAACTTGGACTGTTTCCTCTCTCCTTGTCAGTCATTAAAATATGTTCAGTGTTTCAAAATACTGATGTATAACATTTCATTATTTTGTCTCAGACCATTTCTGAAACAATCATCAGTGTCAGTATACATTTCCCTCCAATGTTATTGCTTGCCCATTTTTAACCATTTAACTACCAGACTGTACAAACGAATTGCACACCTATAGTATTTTCTAGGTATAGCCTACTTCTCCACTTTCTCTTAATGTTGGTATGAAATGGCAGTCAAACTATGCAATGATGTTCCACACTGTTTCCACCCAAATTCCCAACAAATGTGGCCACCACACTGTTCAGGACATTCACAGGTCTTGCTCTCAGGGATTGGTAAAAGAAAGGGACATGGTTCCTCCATAATGTGCTAAGGCTCTGCTTAGATCAAAGGCTTGGTCATCAGAAAATATCACAAAGACAGTGATCACAAAACAATTAAAAACATGTCACCCGTGTATGCCTTAACCCTAGTCAAATTTCTAGTATGTGTGAACCATATACATGGCAGTAAACAGATCTTGAGTCATACAAACTGGAGGATGCTTGACCCATACAAACTACTTTAACTCAATTTCAATAAACAACTTCAAAATATGGCAGACAGAAGAGCTGAACAGACTTGGTAGATGACTGGATGATCTTACAGAGAACCAAGGGAAATTGACTTGTATTAATGCTAAGAGTAATGAGGGATGAGGTGCAGCTGGGCAGAGTGGAGACAGGTGGCAGGTGATGCAGGAGATGGGAAGGTGAGTAGGCAACAACCAAGCATGAACAGGAACTGGACCACTGGCTCCGCTTGACTGTCCAACCCATCCATCAGCGCCAGCAGAGTAGACACGATATAACCAGAGAGAGAGAGACAAATGCAACGCAAGGTTAGTTTAGTTCCAATCGCCCATGTGCAACATCAATCAAGTACGCAGCCAAGCTGAAGAACCGAGTTACACCGGAGGCGGAGCGAGGCGGTGGCTCTGTGACAGACAGGCCTCACCTGTGTATCTGGTCCTGTCTGCTGGAGCGTACTGGGGCCAGCCGGTCTATCTTGTGGAAGAAGATGAAGGAGGGTCTCATTAGGTTGACCTGGGGAGAGACCAACAAACAGCCATCACAAGCTCTCAGTCAACACTGAGGATGATGGTCAGGTGTCCTGTCCAATAATTATACCCCCCTCCCCCAACCGCCACAGTTGCCCCATTGGCTAACCTGGTCAAAGAGAAGGCAGAGCTGATTATGTGTTCTGATTCACCAACCCACTTGCTAAGGCAGTCAGCTCCTTTCCTTATAGACACCTTTGTGTTTCCCTGCCTACACTCGTTAGTCTGCACCCGCGCCACTGGGGTCTTGCCTGTACTTGGGGGACTGTAGATCAGAGCACTACACATCTGTAGGTGGGGGGGGGGGGGTTGGGGGGAGTATGTGAAAAACAGGGACTTCACAAGACAGCTCAAATTAGACAAGACAGCTTAAATACGGCTGGGTCTTCATATGTTTACTGGAGCAACGTTCTGTAGTGTGGTCTCACCTAGGAGGTTCTTCTATCAGGTGATCGAACACAGAGGGGTTGCTCTGCTTCCTGTTCACTGCTGAAAAAGCAATCACAGTGGGATTTAGTGACATCATTATGCACATCAGGAATTCATTATCTCATCTAGTCAGTCAAAAAATGATTTTGTCCTCACCAATAGGTGGCGCCTCATATCACTGCATTTATCTTTTAAAACAGCAAACACTATGTGTAAATAAGGTTTTAAACTTCACCAACATCATTATAAATAATCAGCCCCTATGGCTGGATACAGGCGCAGCAGAAGTCGAGGGTGACAGTACTAGGTTTTTTAGCTGGCAGGTGCCCATCAGGCTCAGTGAATATCTGGTTGAACTGGTTTAAACTCTGTCCTCAGTATTAGTACTGCCCATGTGCACAATTGATTCGCTAGCTTTTCATTGGGATAGCTGGTGGCAGTGTTCTAGAAAGGTGGTCATGTGCGTTCCTAAGTCAGAGGACCCGGGTTTGAACCCAGTGTGGGCAAGTGTGGTGGAATCAATACACCTGTTACAATCGCAGGAATTTTATGGGAAGGAAGGGGCTTCTTTTTTCTTTTTTTTTTAAAGGTTTTGTACCTTCAATATTAGACACTTAAGCAAACAGAAAAACAGAAAACACAACTATAAAAGGCCTGGCTTGGTTTAAAGCCCACTCACCACGTCAAGGTGCAGGCCAAGAGTGGGGACACGACAATCACTAACAGACAAACCCTGACAAATACACATGTAAAGACATGTAAAGAAACACGTAAAAACATATAGACTATACATATAGAAATAGATATACATATAGAAATAGAACTTTGGGGCAATAACAAACCACAAGCATTTTTTTTTTTTTTTTTTTTTTTTTAGTATTTTGTTAAACATATATATAATTAAAGAATATTTTTTTGGGGGTTTTATGTTTTTAATTGTTGGCATTTCATTAAACATATACATAAACAATTTTAAACAGCAACATAAGGGCACTCTATTAAAGGGACGGTTCTTGCAGAGGTCACGGGTCGGATACGCTGTTTGGATATTCCTAAGGAGATTCATGTTCAACTAAGCCTTGTGCTCCGTTATGCGAGCTCCAAGACTACAAATGAACAGTCTCTTGTTGAGATTTTTTGCAGTTGCAAGTGCTGTGTTAAAACTTGTGCTCCGTAATGCGAGCTCCAAGTATTACAATGAACACTGTTTTTCTGTTCTTCCAAAAAAGTTGGGTTCCGTTTTGCAAACTCCAACAACTGCATTCAGGTACAGATACTGAGTATATTGGCTGGAAGGTGGTTTGGGATGTTGCTCTCCATGTTCATTAACAGTTTTCCACAGTTGAAGATTATGGTTGCTCAAGTGTAAACTACAGTCATGGCATCACACAAATAAAAGACACATTTAAATAAAGACACACAAATATATATCGACAAAAGAAACATAAACAATACAAGACGCACAAGGAAATACACACAAACACACACTTAAAATGGGACGCATGACTAGAAACAACCCTCTCAGTGATGTACACTACTGGTGATGAAAATGGACCAGCTTTGTTAATTTATTCCTCACAATGTCCTTTGTCATCCTCTCCGTTTCTCGTCTCGCCAAATGGTGCATCCTTATTGTGCAGTATATGGAGGATGCCATTTTCATCAGGAGATGTACATGATTGTCTTCAACCGTGGTTTCAAACATGTGGTTGTGCAGCTCTGGGAACAATGTCTTCTCAGCACTGTAATCCAGGACTTGAGCGACGATGGCTGATGCTAAGCCACGTCCCTGGGGGAGCTTGCCGGAGGTTGTTCTCAAAATCCTTTGAAAGCAACGCTCTGACTCTGTGCACACGGCAACTATCCCTGGAGATGGTTTTTGCAAACCTCCACGATTCTTCAAGAGGATGAAGGGATGCTCAATGGACTCACAAGTGAGAGCTTCAGCGCAAGGCATGCAGTTGTGTTTTTCTTTGATCTTCTTCACCACGAAGCCAGCGATGTAGTTGATAGCAGCATCCTTGTATTCGGACACTGCATCAACATCTGGGCAGAGCTGGTAATCATGGTCGACCTCTGCATGCTCCACAGGCTTCAGGTCAAATCTACGCGCGGTGTTTGCTGACGCAGGTGTGGCCTCCATGATGCTGGTATCGTCACGGAGTATGCAATTGCCTGTTCCTGTCTTAACTTGCAACTTCACCAGAAGATGCTTGTAGGCAGCTGTGAACTGTCTTGCTGTGGGATTGTTGTTGAATCCACCACGAGCTTTGATAGAGGAGAAGAACAGTTCCAGGTGATCTTGGCTCAGCTTGTAAGTGAGGAGGTAACGGCATTGGGCATCTGGCTGACAGACTACCTCTTGGAAAATATTCCACACACTTGCACAACTGGCAATGAAGCCAACTATACATGTTTTTCTTCTGCCAGAATGCATTGGGATGCCTTTGTCATTATTCAGTTCCAAGAGAGACCTTTGGGCCTTCTGCAGGATTTGTTGGACCCGGTCTTTGTTAGATGTCCTCATGGGTGCTTTGTATCCTTTTCCTAAAGGGTTCCTGCTGTTGAGGACATCGAAGGCAGCATCAATGGTTCTCAGGAACTCCACTGTCTCCTCACACCCTCTGAACTGTGGCAGATGCAGCTGTGTATTGCAATATTCCAGAGCATCTGCCACACTGCTGCTGAAAACCTGAGCTGCAAGCTTGACCTTCATCTTCTGTTTCTCCCACCGTATATGAGCCATTTTTAACTTGTTTCCAAGTCGCAGTCCCTCTTTCTCTTGAAGTTTGTTTAGCTCCTGTATGTACTGCCAGCTAATTTTTCCTCTTGGAGTTTGCAGTGTACCTCCTTCAGCCAACGCGTTTCTCAGTAGCTTCAGCATGTGGCACACATCCAGTACCACATGAACCACTTGTGATGGATCTGCAGGATGTGGGAAAGATGATCTCATGTTATGGACATCCAAGTCGGCTCCGAGGGCTCTCAACATGGCGAAGTGGCATGATGGTCCATCGCACGTCAAGGAGACTGTACGAACTCCGATGCCATGGAGTCGCTGAAGGCATTCGTTGATGATATTTGAACGCTCTACTCCAGTCAGTCCATCAATAAGGAAATAGGCTACTGGGATTTTCCAGGATTCGTCGATTGCAACAACCATGAGGACCAGGGCATCTTTGGCTGGTGGTAGGCTATCATCAACAGTGCCACAGCCAAGGTCCACATATCCATGGAATTTTCCAGCAGCATATTCCACGTGCTTCCGTATGGCAACTTCATCCATCATGAGGGCACACAGGGTCTCTTTTCCATCCTTCTTCCTGTCCTTCACATGTGTCTCAATAGCAGAAAAGGCAGGTTTTGTGAATCCAGGGTCTGCTGAGATGTTGCTGTACCAGGTCCGGATGGTGTCGGGATGGGGCAAAAAAAGGTCAAAACTTTCACACACAAAAGCATAAGCCTTGGCGGAATAGAAGTGCAGAGTCATCGCAAATGAACGCAATTCCTCTGACACTTTTGACTTTTTTCCTTCCGCCACTCTGGTTAGTAGCTCCTTTGACACTCCACTGAAGGAGTTCTCCAGCATCTCTGCACAGCCTGTAGAAATCAGCATTTTCTGCTTGAGCTCATTGATGACCTCAGATAAACTGGACACTCTTTTCTGCAGTCTTCTAGTCTTCTGCTGCTCCAATTTCAGTTTTTTTCTAGAGGTTTCCAGTATGTCCTCGGCTTGACGCTTCAAGGATCTGGGAGATTCCATCACTGCATAGTTGTGGTCATCACTGTTTGATTTTGTGGCTTCAGACACGTGATCATGTACCGCACAGTCCTGTACCTGTAATTCCTCAACTTCCAATTCCACAGCTGTATCATTGTGCTGTGGGACTACAATTGACACTGTGTCATCATGCAGTTCCTCCATCACAAGGATGTCACTACAATCCAATTTTTCAGTGACATTTGCGTCCTCGTTATCACTAACAAACACAGTGCAGTAACTGTGGTCATTTTGTACAGTGACACTTACCTCTGCACTTACCTTAGGTTCCGGGGATGCTGTGGTGTCTACAGAGAAGTTGAAAATTGTGGGGACAGCTGTTGAAATTAGTTTTTTTCTCCCACTGCTGTTGTCGAAGCACTCCTCTGCAAAATGTTGGGCACATATCCGGGAATTTCTGTTTGGCATCCAATTCTTGCGTCTTACATTATGGACCCACTGACACAGCCGTGCCCGGTCATTGGATGGAAAGCTGTGGAGAAGTTGTGTTGAGTTATAATGGCACACTATCATGCAGAGAACAAACAGTGTGTGGCATGTGTTAATGTAGGCTACTCTTTCTTCCCAACCAAAAGTATTGTTTCCCTTCCTTTCTTAAACCTAAGCCACCCCCCCCCCCCCCCCCAATATCTGCCCTTACCAAACCACATACATAAAGTATTTACTTAATCGTCATAGAACTTTTTGATGGAATGCCACATTGCATATTATTCCTTATCAACTCGAGCTACATTTTGCTCACCACAGACTGATGTTAATTAGGCCTATGACTTTTCTGAATTACACCAGTTAGTTATTCATTTGTTTGGATGACTTCTACACAAATTAGATAGATATGGACTGTAGACTACAATAATAGATTGGTTAAGATAAATGTAACTTACCTAAGAACAGCATAATCGTGTTACAGTTAGCTATCCTTAAGTTTAAATGGTAGCTAACTAGCTAGGTAACTAGCTAACCAGCTAGGTAACATCATTTAAAATTGACAGACTTTATTCAACTTTGGCTATAATCGTTCACATACCAGTACATAGGTACATCTGATCCTGATCGGTTCACGCAGTTGTAGGCAACACAAGAAGGCATTTTCTCAATGTTTTCTATCACATAAGACTTGCAAAACTATCGGTGTTCTTGTTGCTGAGATGGGCGACTGGGATCAATCTTGAATTTATAAGGTGTTTGGCCCATCCCCCACCACGTGCGTCTTCCACGTTCACATCTGGCCATCATCTGCTGCTCGACCAATATCTACAGTTTGGGCGCTTAAAAGGTAAAGTTCAAAGTAATCACTCTATAACATAGTTTACTTTCCTTTATTAATAGACATGCACACGTAAAAGCTTTTGATTGAGAGCTAAATTATGGTACTATTGATTTAATGTCATGCCGGTGTCGTGGATGCTGACCATGCTAATGTTAGCTAGCTAGCTAGTTTACTTGATTTTTACTTTTTAATGTTCTATGATTATAGATAACCGTGCTAGTCAAAATGTCTCAAAGACACTTTTACTTATTACACGTGCTGCCTATGTGGAATAATTATCTGCGAACAATACATATAGTCAATAGAATATTTGACTAATTCTAGACTGCAAAGAAGTATTGCTGTAGCTAGCATTGTTGATTAGAATTTCTTTTTAATCATATTTTACAGTGAGATTGCAGCGAGGACTATGGCCGGGCTGGCAGCAGTACCTGGACAGAGTGAGTGTAGTGTACAGTATATAATACCTCCATGGTCGAACTGAATTAATCACAATATGTCCAAAGTAAATAATTGTATTGTATTGTTTATGTGCCCCTTCATATCAAAGAGAATAGGCCTACACATACTATTCATGAAGTAGCAATGTGATATGTATCTTTAGTTTTCTAATTATTGCCATCAAAACTAGCAGAAATGAATGTCAATATCACTTCTATAGAATGTTGTCTTTAGGATAGTGACTGTGGCGAGTTGAAGTGGTGATAAGAACCTGTATAAGTCAATATGTCTGTAGAACAACACAAATAAAGTTCTACTCACACTGTGTATTACATAGAATGTATTTTATTTATTTGAACCCTTAGGCAAAACAGTGTGGATCATTGGGGACAGCTACGTCCGACGTGCTGAGGAGAGACCCAGGCACGAACGGAGAGGGAACCTCGGACTCGATGCGCGGGTCTGGTGGTTTGGCTGGGGTGGCCTGAGATGGAGGAACCTTGTCCCTTTCTTCCACCAGTCCCTGAGAGGAAGAACAGCCCCGGATGTCCTGCTCATCAACTGTGGCGGCAATGACCTCGGCAACATCACGGGAGTGGACCTTGTCGCCGCGATGAAGCAGGACCTGCAGCACCTCCACCGCCGCTTCCCCAGGATGAAGATAATCTTCTCCTGCATCACTGAGAGACGCCAGTGGAGGGCTGCAAATCCGGGGGGCATTAACAGAGCCAGAAAATGGGTGAACAGTGTGATGACCACATTTGTTCGGCGTTTGGGTGGCAACAGTGTTGGGCATCCTCGCATACGGTTTAACTGCCCTGGTTTATTTCTGACGGATGGAGTTCATTTCACCACTTTGGGAAATGACATTTTTTTAAATAGCATCTCGCAGTCCCTTGAAGCTACAATCTAGAGTGGGTGAAGCTGCCAACTTGTGATGGTGATTGCAGTGTTCAGTCCAAGTATGGCCTTCTCCAACTCTGGATTGTAACTTCAAATATCTTTTTTCTGCAGAAAACTGTCATTAACAAACCAGAGCGTTATTCTTTATGTGATGATACACTTCCTGTTGTCATTTTCAAATGTATATGGTCATCACACTGTTCACTCATTTTACTGTTCTTCCTTTTTCCTTTCCCTCATTAACTTCTCCTCCCTTGGCCCCCTTGGCCCCCTCCCCTTCCACTCTTCCTCCCGTCCCTCCTCCCCCAGGTATAGCTATAACAGCTCCCACTCTTCTAGGAGGCCTTTCTATAAGATGTTGGAGTGTGTCTGTGGGAATTTTTGCCCATTCATCCAGAAGAGCATTTGTGAGGTCACACTGCTGTTGGACCAGAGGGCCTAGCTGACAATCTCCGTTCTTCATGTAGTTCATCCCAAAAGTGTTCGCTTCGCTGGGGTTGAGGTCAGGGCTCTGTGCGGGCCAGTCAAGTTCTTCCACACCAACCTCACCCAACCATGCCTTTATGGACCATTGTAGGTTCAGTAATATGTAGGTGTCCCAATACTTTTGTCCATTTAGTTAGGGTTAGAGTGCTCTAATTTAGACCTAAGAAAACATGTCATTTATTGCACCAACTCATGAAACAGCAGGTTCTTTGTGGGCCTGATGGGAGTCTGGCCAATCGGTGACACCTCTCCCTCAGACAGGTCTGTCCATCCAGTATCAGAATAGCCACACCCAGCATCACAGCAATTCACCCCACGTAGGTGGGCACTCGGTATGGCACTCAACGTTTACACAAACACACACGCGCACACAAACAGTAAATTCCACACTGGATCATCCTGTATAGGCAGGCACACTCAATTGAAAACACACTAGATATCACCCTGAGTCGGCACACTGGTACATGGGCGCATAGTTTAAGCTGGGCTAGACAGGCATGTTATCCTCTCCCGTGAGTGCAAGTTAACAATTGCTTCGTCAGACTAGTTGCCCTGACGGACATGAAGCTCCGCTCCCCAGACTGCCCGACTGGCTCTGCTTTCTTAGTCCACCCCTCAGCAATCAAGTCCAGCTGAGGGTGATCAGAGCCTCTGTCAGCGTCCGCAGTTCAGGTGCACCCCATTAGTCTTTCATTAGTGACACTGCAGCTTCACTACAGTACCACTGCTCGCTAGAACTCATAAGTGCATATCCTTTCTAAACAAGCGTCTAAGAGCTTAACCTGTTGCTAAAGACAAAGTACAAGAACAAATAAAATAGGTGTTAAAATGAAGGGTCCAGGGCACATCTTGAACAGGTGAATTTTCAGCATGCGGCGAAAGATGGGCAGCGACTCTGCTGTACTGACATCAGTGGACAGTTCCCACCACTGTGAGGCCAGGACAGAAAAAAGCCATGGCCACGCCAATCTGCCGTAGGGGGGCTTGGAGCAACTGGGGAACCAATCACCTCAAGGCAGCAGAGCTTGACCACAGCCTGGAGGTCGGAGGGAGCTGTTCATTTGCCCTGTAGGCTTGCACCAGTCCTAAACTGGATGGGACAGCGCAGGGAGCCAGTGCTGAGAACGGAGTAGGGAAGTTTTGTGGAAGAGCATGGGGCCGTTGAACACCAGGTCAGCAGCAGCTTTCTCCAGGAGTCTGATGGCCAACGCTGCAGGATGGCAGCAAGTAGGGAGTTGCAGGAGTCCAGGCGGGAGATGACAACAGCCTGGATGAGCACTAGCGACGAATCACAGCCAGATTTCTTTCCTAGCACAAAGTTTGATAAAAGAGATGAGTATTAGCAAAGGCAAGGAGAATGATTATATCAGTGTACAATGAGCTATGATGGGGAAGAATTACACTATTAATTTGATTTCCAGGCATGGCATATACATGGCATGCTTACTTGCAATGGTAATAATGCCTTCAGGTAATAACACTAACTATGCTTGATTAATTTGATGTATAATGTGGCAAATGCTATAGTAGCAGCAGCAAGCATCAGCCCACTATAGCTAAATAATGCCAGACAAGATTACAGACTGTAATCAATGTATGAACAATGTCACATTGATCATGCTCAACATTATGTTAAAATTGAAATACATCTGAGACCTCCGAACGTAACGTTAGCATTAACTAACGTTAACCCTAAGCCGTTAGCATTAGCTACCGTTAGCATAGCTAGCCTATCAATATAGTTGATGTTAATATAAAGAAATGTAACATTAGATAATGTTAGCTAAGTTATTCAACATTGACCCACTTACCCTCTAGATCTTTTCCAACGATGTCCTAAAGTAACCACATGTCATGATCATTTGCATCATAGACATACATTCATATCTATGATTAGCATCATCATAGCAGCTTCATTGCTAAAAGCATAGCATGTTAGCCGACGTCATTACATGACTTCCTATCCAATCAGAGGCAGAGTAGGGCGGGTCTTCCTATGGTGACGTGTTTTCCGCCGAGCTCGCAGGACTCACGAACGCGCGACCAGCGTCCCCGAGGCTCGTGCACAGCACATGTTTCAAATGGCTCGATACAGGTATTGGTGGCTTCAAAAACCCCAAAACCCCATTGAATTAAAAGTTTATATTGATAAGATTGGTCTCTGATGCTGAATGATACCCAGAAAAATTTTGTTTTCCTTTTCTAGCCCTATCTATCATCATCCACAAACCATGGGAAATAAGGGTCTTGGGCCGCATGCCGTGACGTGACTTGCAATACCGGGCTTTGGCCACTACGTCAAATGGCTTCATGCGCCGGTGAGCAACTTTCATTGAAATGAATAGGCAGCCATTTTCAATGCCGTCTCCAGTTATATACCTCCATGGATCCTGGGGGCTTGCTTGTCTTGCGTTGCGAGTTCTTCCATGTGTGTTATTGGTGATGTGTGACGTTATGGCCGGCACAGCGCCCTCTAGCTGATAGGCGGTGAATCGCACCACGGTCTGTCATCGTAGTCTCCCCGTCCATTTCTGTCATTTTAGTATATAAGATATCAGACACAGGGAGATAGGAATCTGATGGGGAGGTGTAGTGGATTACAGGCAGATCTGGGTAGAAATACTATGAAAGAGCATATTGAGTATCTTATCACTTATGAGAGAGTGAAATGGTAAAGAAATGTTACTCCTCATGCTTGCTTAATTGAAGATGACATATTGCTCTTGCTTGCTTTTAAATAAAGTCTATTATTTTTGCATATTAATTGTATTGCAGGAAGGAGTTGTATCCGTGCCCCAGCTAGTGTCTCTCCTGGCCCCGACAAGGGTACTGTGGCCTGTATGAAGGACTCCTTGTGTTCTGTGTTTTGTGTTCTGAAGGACCCTGCTCATCTCCTGACTTGTTGATCCTTTTTGCATACGCGCAGTTTGACTTTTTGATCAGGGGGGGCAGTCAGTCCCAGCCCCCCCCCCCCCCCCCCCCCCATCAAATAGGGATTATAGTGGTAAAAATACGAGCCCTGCACGGACAACTCGTTCAACTGCGCCTCCGCTGCGCCGTCCATTAGCACAAACATTTGGAATTCGTTTCAATATAGCCTAGGCCTACTTCAAACAATATTTTCCAATAAATTCTTCCAAAAACTAAAACGGAATGTATGCTACGCCTTTCATGCTTCAATGTCGGGATGTGTCATTATAAACAGCGTATTAGAATCCAGCAATTGCCTCTTCACATGTAGCCTATCTGCATTTATATCAAAGAATAATCACCAAAAGAATAATAGTGCGTGCATAATCAATTTGACAACTGGACAATGGATACGTTGCACAGATGTGCGGTATCCAACAGTTCGTTCATGGCTAGGAATGGTAGGCCTACAGCTATGGGATCAGCTCATGTTTGGGTTGCTGTCAAAGCTGCCACTCTTATGTTGCTATAGCCGAAATTATCAGAACAATATGAACATTCAGTTGAAAGTTTTCCATCCACCCATAACTGGATGAGGAATCAGCACAATCAATTCTCACGCAAGCAGGAGCCGTTCAGTGCATTTCTCTGATCCGGTCGCAACCCAGTCTCTAGAATACATGTTTTGGACGCGTTGCAGACAGTTTGCGCATCTGCCCACCAGGGGGGGCAGTGCCCCCCCTTGCCCCAGCCAATCTGCGCGCCTGCCTTTTTGTAGCAATCATGAATCAGCACTTCTGTTTTGTATGTCTTCGACTGGGACTGCCTTGGTCAGAGAGAAACTTTGCTATCAGTGTACTCTCTAGGCATTAAGGCATATTGTATACTGTACGTTTCTTCTACAAGAGAAAGGCACAGAGAGAGAGACAGACACAGAGAGAGAATTCAGCTGCACTAGGCGTCAGACATCACAAGAACACCAGGATACCGTTTGCTCAGCCAAACAGGTTATAGAAACACACTTCAACGTGTTCCCGATTGTGAACAGTTGAGCTATTTGAAAAAAACAGCATTGAAAAGCAAAGCAAAGCAAACTACAAAATCTCCCAGTTATTTGGCGAACAACATTTTGTGAGACATAATGACCTTATAAAGGATGTGCTTTTGACCATGTGATGGTGATGATACGATACAAACCCTACTTGTTTGCAGTTGACTTCCAGGGTGTGTGCTCTATCTGAACTCTGTCTTTTTTTTTTTTACACACACACACACACGTCTGTAGAGTTTAGCTGTCCTCTATATGATCTACTGTATAGCATGTGTGCATGTGTGTGTGTGTGTGTGTGTGTGCCCATGCGTGTGTGTGCACATTGCATAATAAATAGCAGGAAAAGAGCTGCAGTGTGTGTTTTGTTTGTAGTGCAGTAGTCAGGTATAATAGTCAGGTCGTCAGGTACAATAGTCATTAAGCTGCAAAAGAGGACTTGCACACAAAAAGATAACCAGACTCAAAGTCTTATCAAAAGGTTAGTAGATTTAGTAGGGATCAATAACAAAATTTGCATTTAATGCAAACATTTCAGTCCACGCAGGGACTATCGTCAGTGCAATAGTGCCCCGTGCTGGCTGCTGTAGGTAGTGCAATCACTATCACTAATTGGCCATTTATTCAGGCCTAATTGCCTAATTAAAAACTCCAGCCGTCTGCATAGGAGCCCTGTATATGTGAACGCTGTCAGACCGACGGTGTCCGAGGAACATGGAAACAGACGGACAGACAAACAGACAGACAGTGGTTTGCTCATGTGTTAGATGTGTTAGATAGATTAGATAGATTAGATTAGATTAGATAGATGTTAGATGTATCAATATCCATAAGTGAAGAGACTGCTTCTAAACACAAGGACTGTTTATGAAACGTTGTAGAGGGTTTTCAGTTTCAGTTTAAAGGCTGCGTGTGTTGCAACATGAATGAGGATGTGCTTGAACAGGCCATGATCACACACACACACACACACACACACATCACACACACACACATACATCACACACACACATACATCACAGACACGCACGCACACACACACACACACATCACACACACACATCACACACACACACATACATCACACACACACATACATCACACACACGCACGCACACACACACACGCACGCACACACACACACACACACACACACACACACACACACACACACACACACACACACACACACACATACACAGGAGAGTGATCACAGCAGTCTGGCCAAGTTCCCTGTCTGTCTGTCAGTCTACCCCCTATGACAGACGGCCAAACAATGTGACCACAGAACAGAGAGAGCTTCTACGTTTGACAGCCTGAAGTGATGAGAAAAATGCAGGAACTTCATCTCTGGGTTCCACATTCTCACACATGCAATCAGGCCAACTTGAATATTAATCAATGTTCATAAATATTGAGAAGTGTTCATCAATATTCATCAATGTTCACCAATGTTATACTACCTCTGAGGTCAGTTAGCCTACCCTGGGTGAACCAGAGAGGTTCTGGTACATAGGTTTTTCCACAGACCAACACAAAGAGAAAGACACATTGATTGACCTAAACTGAACTTGAACTTGAACTAAACCAGGGGTGGCCAACCCGCGGCTCGCGAGCCGCATGCGGCTCTTTGCCCGTCAATGTGCGGCTCCTCCATTCATTGATTAAAAAAAAGTTGGCTTGTGGCTCTTCCGGGGTGCTGAGGTATTTGGGTTTGTTTTTGTATTTGGTAAATGTGTTTGTTTCTATGGGTTGGATTATGCTGTTTCTGAGTTGTGGGAAACAATGGCTAATATGTTTTCTCTGCTTTGGCAGGATTGTGCGTCTGATGGTAGATCGCTGCTTTAGCCTGTAGGCCTACTGTTCATAGCTATCATGCTAGTATTGGAGTTGTGTCCGATCTGCCTCTCGAAGTGATTTTATTAAATAAAGGTGTATTTTGTATATTACGCAAGTTGTCTGGCTGTTTACCTTAAAGAGGCCCCGACCTGCATCTGCCCTTATGGTTACAATTTGGCACTGCGAGCAATTGGTCAGTTGGGTGTGCCAGTCTATCTCCCAGGTGCGAGTCCAATACTTTCACAGCTACTCTTCTTGTGCAGTGGAGATCGGAAGGTTGATTTTGGTGTCCTTCTTTATTTTGGTGTGCTGGGACTACTGCCTCTTGTGGTGCCAACAGAGAAATGCAGGTCAACATTGACCGGAGGGAGGGAGGGAGGGACAACCGGACAAACGCTATCCTAGGCGCAAGCAGCACTTCCAAGTTCAGAATGCACTTGAGGAACCCTGAGAACAAGCTGATCATTAGATCGGGTCTGGTAGGTGCCAAGGCTCCTGTCCAACAGAGACGAGATGTAAGGTGGAAGTTTACCAATAATGGCTTTGAAAATAAACAAATATCAGTGATAGTTAGGCCTTAGAGAAAGAGATTACTTAGTAGCCCATGCTGTGTTCGTTCTCTGGTCCTCTGACTTGCCAACACATGACCACTTGTCCTGAAGACTGCTTTAGCTAGCTATATCACCAAAAAGCTACTGATTTGACTGTGCGGGTGGACGGTATTTATAGGCTACTTATAGGTGTAGTAGTTTATGGATTTTTGGGGCAGAACTTCACCAGTCTCATTGCTGTCCATATAAAGTTGATTCTTGCTTAGGTGTCTCTAATACCAGTGTATATTTAGATGAGCTGCCCAACGTTGTGACCTAATAGGTCATAGAAGATCATAGAAGGTCAGTCTAAGGGTCATAGAAGTCCAGAGAAGAATTTCTCGATTGACTTAGTCAGCAAAGAGCCGTCAACAACAGCTGTAAAGTTGCTTAATCGGACATTAGATATAGTTCAGTTCCCTAGCAGGTCTAATCTTGAACTGGTTTTGTGCCATCATCGCTTCTCACCATAAATAAAAAGATTGTCAGGTGACCAGCCTCTACTAAGCACCCCCACTAAACAGTATAAAAGAAGAACCACTGGAATGGAGGGGTGCGCTTAACCTCGTAGCTCATGTTGGTTTAAACTATCTTACGCTGGCTTTAGCTTTAGTTTTAGCTTAGCAAGCTAGCATGCTAGCTCACACCTGTTGTCCACGCTGCTCTAACTTCAACGTCATGCTACTCTACTCTGCTGTCACGGTATTGTAATCGTCTATTCTTGTTACGTAACTGTTTTGTAATAAGCAACGTGTCAAAGCTATATTGGACCATGCCTAAAGCTTGGTTACTGTACTGTGTTTTGATATGCTTATTCTTTGTTAAATAAACTACAGAAAGATTTCTCTTCTCCATATTCATTGATCAGTAATGTTTTAATTAAGGTTTCCCACATCATAGGCTTAGTGAGTTTAACCAATTCAACTCACTTACAGAAGGTCAGTAGGAAGGTCTGTAGACCAGACAGGTCAGTAGGAAGGTCACGCAGTAGCAGAGTGAGGTGTGGAAGACTAAGACTGAGACATGCTCCATCCAAGGAACATAATTAGCCTACAGTCCAAGAACTTTTTTTTAAACAGCACTGATACAGGAAGGGACTTGTCTCTGTGTAGGCCTAACCCAAGTTCTTGACAGATCAGAGCATGTCCTATAGAGCTGTGCTGGTAAGTTTGTGATGTAGTGTACCACCATCATCACCTCTTTCTTTTTATGATTACATTAGCTAGCAATATACAACGTTAAATAGCTAGCTAACTCAAGCGGGAAACACGGCCAATGTTTGAATTAACTACATTAGCTTTAGCTAGCAACCTTCATTCGTTCATTTATTGTAACTTTACTTAATGCAAGTACAACCGCTGCCTCTTGTTAATAATAATCTCGGGGATGAATGACATAAATAATTACAAGAAGCAAGCAAGCAGCCCACAATGAAATGATTTAGTAGTTTTTATAAGTGACCAGGCTCGTCCGCTGACTGTTACCTCCTCCATGCTTACTTCAGCCTGTAGCAGGTGCTCCTCAACTTTGGTCGCCCCACAAAACACAGCGCGTGCGTGAGTGCGTCAATCAAATATTTGTCTATATGGAGAAGAGAGGAGTTAGTTCATCACCTTCCCTCGGTCCTCCCACGTAATTTCACCGCACAAATGAAATGGTTCATTTTTATTTTTATTTTATGTCGGAAAAAATACCGAGGTCATGACCTCAGTGTCCTCAATGGTAGTTACGGCCATGGCAGGTGAGTACAGCTCAGTAGACTAGGACGGTCTATAGACCAGACAGGTCAGTAGATATCTCAGTAGACTAGGAAGGTCTGTAGACCAGACAGGTCAGTAGATATCTCAGTAGACCAGGACGGTCTGTAGACCAGACAGGTCAGTAGATATCTCAGTAGACCAGGACGGTCTATAGACCAGACAGGTCAGTAGATATCTCAGTAGACCAGGACGGTCTGTAGACCAGACAGGTCAGTAGATATCTCAGTAGACCACGACGGTCTGTAGACCAGACAGGTCAGTAGATATCTCAGTAGACTAGGACGGTCTGTAGACCAGACAGGTCAGTAGATATCTCAGTAGACTAGGACAGTCTGTAGACCAGACAGGTCAGTAGATATCTCAGTAGACCAGGACGGTCTGTAGACCAGACAGGTCAGTAGATATCTCAGTAGACTAGGATGGTCTATAGACCAGACAGGTCAGTAGATATCTCAGTAGACTAGGACGGTCTATAGACCAGACAGGTCAGTAGATATCTCAGTAGACTAGGACGGTCTGTAGACCAGACAGGTCAGTAGATATCTCAGTAGACCAGGACGGTCTGTAGACCAGACAGGTCAGTAGATATCTCAGTAGACCAGGACGGTCTGTAGACCAGACAGGTCAGTAGATATCTCAGTAGACTAGGACGGTCTGTAGACCAGACAGGTCAGTAGATATCTCAGTAGACTAGGACAGTCTGTAGACCAGACAGGTCAGTAGATATCTCAGTAGACTAGGACGGTCTGTAGACCAGACAGGTCAGTAGATATCTCAGTAGACTAGGACGGTCTATAGACCAGACAGGTCAGTAGATATCTCAGTAGACTAGGACGGTCTGTAGACCAGACAGGTCAGTAGATATCTCAGTAGACTAGGACAGTCTGTAGACCAGACAGGTCAGTAGATATCTCAGTAGACTAGGAAGGTCTATAGACCAGACAGGTCAGTAGGAACTTCAGTGGTCTGGTCACACAGCAGCAGAGCAGGGTGTGGAGGACTGAGGCTGAGACAGGAGCCTCCTCATCTTTCCAAGGAACATAATTAGCATACACTCCAGTTCATTTCCCAGAACAAAGTACTTTTTTATACAGCACTGACACAGGAAGGGACTTGTCTCTGTGTAGGCCTAACCCACATTTATCTCCTGATAGATCCGCGCATGTCCTATATAACTGCTGAATCAAGGCTATGAATGCCTTACCTTTTATGGTAAGCTTGTTATCATTTCCCATGTTTGGAGTCAGCAGATGGGTGGCACCTGGCATATATACCCGCTGAAGCTTATAAAGCTACGTATAAAGCTGCTTATAAAGCAGAAACAAGCAACATTGGAATAGTTGCCTAAAAGCCTTAAACCTTTTCCTTGATTGATTAACAGTAAGGAATGGGGACCTTTAGGTTCGTGAAGTTGGGAATATTAATCACTTTTCTGCAGGTAAGACTTGCATGACTGTTTCCAACAATGAGACTAGGCACTACTAAGTCAAACATGTGCACCATGAACATGTCAACCACACCCCATTCAACGTTGTTAAATGTTTTCTAGTTTTGATTTATTTGGTCAAATGGTGTTTGAGGGTTGTGTTTATGACAAGGATTCATATTACCTATGTTTTTACATTTTAATTTACTTTTCAAACCACTTTGTACATAATGTGATATTTTATTCACTACTATGAATAAATGCATAGCAGAGCTCTAAACTCTATGAAAAGTATAGAAGGGCCCTTGAGCACTTTCATTAAATCCTAAAAAATCCAGATAACGGCACAAATGACTGTCCTCAACTGTCCGGCAAAGATACAATGTGCACCAGTCAGTTTTTGCTTGTGTCCTGGCAACGTGAAGCAGCTGCATGTTATTCCTATATCAGATCGTTTGCAGCTAAATCAAAGGGTTCAGTGTAGGCTACATATGCAGCTTCTGACCACTGGGTTTCATTCAACCTGTTTCTCGTTCTAAGAGACGCTTGTTCAGTGTTGAGTGAACCATTAAAAACGAATTCTCAGCTAATGATCATGGATCTACAGAGCATTTAGGAGCAACGCGGAGCTGCTTGGGCATCAGAACCCGTACTATGGCGCAAGCGTCTGAAGCACAAGCTTCTAAGTGCAAAGCCAATCAATGATTGCAGAAGAAGAGAGCACAAATCTCCATTCTACAACCAAATCCCACAGACTCCATACCTAACAGCAAGGCTAACTTTGTCACGGTTGCACACATACAACCTAGCCATACTCTCTCTCTGATCTATCCAACATGATCGAACTACCTAAATGAAAGTAATCTGATCTATGTTGTGAAATATACTGACTATAGCTATTCCAATTCAGGTGGGGACCTATCCAACTCTATTCGGTCAGGGACATTGAGCAAACATCAAGGAGGAGGGGCATCATTGGCTTCGTCTCAGCCCACAGAATCCAGCAAGCTCAAACACACAGTTTCAAGTTGATTTTGTGTCATTAAAGACAGAGAATAACCACCCCACTGACTCCCATTCAGTTGGGTATCCCCCTTGCCACCTCTGTATTTAGACTGAAACTGCCCATTGGTTGTCTTCTCATCAATCTGGTAAAAAAATAAATAAACCAAATGTCAAGAAGTGGACATCATTGGTTTCTCTCGACCTAAAGAATCTAGCTAGTATTTGAGCAGTTTGGAATTGGTTAGTGTCATTATAAGCACAGAGAATAACCGTCCATTGACTGCCATTCAGTTGGGAAATACATTTCCCCATTCATTCTCTACGGTGGCCGGTTCGATCGAGCTCTGAACACATGCCCATACTCCAATCATGGTAGCAGGGAGTGCAATATTGCCATCTGTAACAAAACCCCACAAACTCCCCACAGTTGGAAAACCAACTGACCTAACCATACACTATCTCTGATCTAACCAACTGACCTAACCATACTCTATCTCTGATCTATCCAACTAACCTAACCATACTCTATCTCTGATCTATCCAACTGACCTAACCATACTCTATCTCTGATCTATCCAACTGACCTAACCATACTCTATCTCTGATCTATCCAACTGACCTAACCATACTCTATCTCTGATCTATCCAACTGACCTAACCATACACTATCTGTGATCTATCTAACTGACCTAACCATACTCTATCTCTGATCTATCCAACTGACCTAATACTCTATCTCTGATCTATCCAACGTAATCAAACTACTTAAATAAGAGTCATCTGATCTATGTCGTGAAATATAATGGCTATAATGATATACCCACAATGTACCTAACCTTGATACTATGTGAATCCTAACATTTAGAACAAGCTCCCAAAGAGCTACAGTAAGCCCCTCAAGTCTCTGAACTCTGTGGATTTAGAAAGAAGATGGGCTCCTGAGTAGAATAGACTATATATTTTTACTGAGACACCAAGCATAGTTTTTTATGTACGAAGAAAAATGTACTTGGCAATGGGAAAAATGAATTGTGGCAAACTCCTCCAGGTAGTGAGCCCTGATACACGTGACAGACAAATACACAAACGCACGCATAAAGGCACAGGGGTCAAATTAATATCCCCCTCGATTTCATTGTGTAACTCACAATTACACAAGTTTGTTTTTGTTTTTTTCCATTCAAGTACACTTTGATTTTTACATCAAAAACTATGCTTGGTGTCTCAATGTAGTCTTAGACAAGTCTTAGACACGTTTAGACATTATCAGAGAGCAGAGCTTGAGGTGTTTAGCAGCCATACATGCACAGATGTCTGTATTTCAACATTCATTATATTGGACCATAGATAATGCTACATGGACTTGTTTGCCCACTAGATGGAGACATTGAGTGTGTGTGTGTGGGGGGGGGGCAGAATCAGTGACAGACAGGGGGCTTGTTACCACAAGCTAACATGCATAATGGGCGGGGAAGTTTAACATACTTGTTTGTCTTTGTTTTTACAAGCGATTGATTTGGGTGACTGGTCATACTTTCTGGGGGGGTTTAGTCAAATCTGTCTGTTTAGGAGTGCGATTGGTTATGAATCACACATACCCTCAAAGTCAAAGTCCTCTGAAATGTCACTGAATATCACTGTCTTAACCTTGTGTCTGTTAGACCTTTGCTCCAGGGTCATTGGAGGAGCCAACATGTCTGCCTGTTTTCAACTCAGACCTGTTGATTTTCAAAGTGGAGAGAATGCAGCTCCCCAGGGGAAGGGTGCTTGGCAAAGGTAAGGGCATGATGTATCACCCTTCCATATTTCCTTACAACGTGTGTGCATCAGTAGGGGAAACACCTCTATAACCTCACAACCACAAACACATATGCACTTCAAAAAGTGCACATTTAGCAGCTTATTTCAAGCAGACCTATTATGACACCAAGTATTTCCTTGGTGTGAAGTGGTGACTCGTCCACAGAGGACGCCATTGCCCATATCCTCCACAATGCTCTATCCCACCTGGACAAGGGTAAGGGAGATTATGTGAGAACTGTTAAGTGCAGCTTTCAACACCCTACCCCCCCCCCCCCCCCCCCCCCCCCAGACTCATCACCTAACTCAGGTACCTGGAAACTAACATCCCCCTGTGCAGGCGGATCCTTGACTTCCTGACAGGCAGACCACAGGTGGTAAAGGCAGGCAGCTACATCATCCTCCCTCAGCCTCACCACGGGAGCCTCCCGTCCTATCCCCACTGCTATCCTCCCTCAGCCTCACCACGGGAGCCTCCCGTCCTATCCCCACTGCTATCCTCCCTCAGCCTCACCACGGGAGCCTCACGTCCTATCCCCACTGCTATCCTCCCTCAGCCTCACCACGGGAGCCTCGCGTCCTATCCCCACTGCTATCCTCCCTCAGCCTCACCACGGGAGCCTCCCGTCCTATCCCCACTGCTATCCTGCCTCAGCCTCACCACGGGAGCCTCCCGTCCTATCCCCACTGCTATCCTCCCCTCAGCCTCACCACGGGAGCCTCGCGTCCTATCCCCACTGCTATCCTCCCTCAGCCTCACCACGGGAGCCTCGCGTCCTATCCCCACTGCTATCCTCCCTCAGCCTCACCACGGGAGCCTCCCGTCCTATCCCCACTGCTATCCTCCCTCAGCCTCACCACGGGAGCCTCGCGTCCTATCCCCACTGCTATCCTCCCTCAGCCTCACCACGGGAGCCTCCCGTCCTATCCCCACTGCTATTCTCCCTCAGCCTCACCACGGGAGCCTCCCGTCCTATCCCCACTGCTATCCTCCCTCAGCCTCACCACGGGAGCCTCGCGTCCTATCCCCACTGCTATCCTCCCTGTACGCGCGACTGTGTAGCCACCTACGAGTCCAACTGCGTCGTTAAGTTCGCTGATGACACAGCTGTGGTAGGCCTGATCTCCAACAACGAGAGGACCTACCTGGTGGAGGTGCGGTGCCTGACTTAGTGGTGTCAGGACAACAACCTCCATCTGAATGTCAGTAAGACGAAGGAGATGACAGTGAAGTAACATTTCACTGTATATTGTATACTGTACAGTACTATATACATGTGACAAATAATATCTGAATGGCAGTGGACTATGAAGCAGGAGAGGATCTACGGCCCTGTAAACATTGATGGGAGTGGGACCCCTGTGGAGAGAGTGGACAACCTCAAATATCTTGGTGTCCAGATCACCAAGGACCTGACATGGACAAAACACATGGGCTGTGTTCCGAACTGCATACTTCCATACTATATAGTATGCCAAAAAAGGATGTAGTGTGTCCCAATACATAGTATGCCACATGCAGTATGGCAAAAATACCAGGATGTCCTACTAAATCAGGTCATATTAAGCAGTATGTAAGCCAGCAGACTTTTCTGGCTATTCTGACTCACAAAAACACAAAACGGAAATTACACCACATGTGCAAGTACACCGGAGGCATACTCAGTTGTGGACGAATGTCACTTTATGGACTACGACGGATGTGGTCAAATTTCAAGGCGCAATGCTATTACAAGGTAGTATGTCCCAATGGGATGCGTACTGTGTGTAAAGTACATACTTTCTAGGGGCAGCTGTAGTACGTGCTGGTAGTAAAAAGTAGAAGTATGCGATTCGGGATGCAGCCATATTGACACTGTTGTGAGGAAGGCAGGACAGAGGCTGTTCCACCACAGACATCTGAGGATATTCCAAGTGTCTCCCCAGATACTTAGGAGTTTCTACACAGCATCCTGACTAGCAACATCACCGCCTGGTATGGGAGCAGCACCATGCAAGGCCAGAAGGGACTGCAGAGAGTGGTACGGTTAGGTGAATGTATCACACGTCAGACCCTCCCACACCTCAAAGACATCTGCACAAGATGATGCAGGACCAGGGCCAAGAGAATCGCAAAGGACCCCAGCCACCCGGACAACGGCCTCTTTCTCCCTGCTCAGGTCAGGCAGGAGGAACCGCCAACCGCCAAAACCAACACGGAGAGGCTTAGAAGCTTCTTCCCTCAGACCATCAGGATCCTGAATAAGGAGACTGCTCACTCTACTCGGCACAACTCAGTATACACTCAGTGCACACTTTATCTATGTAGCCTATCTATACTCAGTAGAATTTACGCACATTCTGTAAATATATACTGTATGCATACCAAAATATATCTGGATGCAACCTGGTCTCAACCGGCAGACTTCAGAATTCGACGTTTGTCCATCGCCTCCAAACGTCATTTCTAGACGGCATCATACAACTCCAAACGTCATTTCTAGACGGCGTCATACAACTAACGTATATGCGTGGAGGCGCTCGGGTAGCGAGCATTGAGCCATTCCCCTGCGCGCCCGCCCCCGCGCCTCCAGGCGTGCGTGCCCGCCCCCGCGCCTCCAGGCGTGCGTGCCCGCGCAGGGGTATTGCGATATGCGGAGCGCGCCCACTAAACGCCGTCCGAGTAGCTCATGGATGTATTATATAAACTGGATACAGCCACTCCATTCACTGGCCGCTATCAACAATGAAGCCCTATTGAACCGCGCCATCTTGGCAAAATTTGTAGTCATTTGACTATTTCCGGTGACTTTTGACTTGCGCAGTTGTGCTTTTCTGGCCTTCCGGTGACTTTTGACTTGCGCAGTTGAGCTTCTCTGGCCGACGCGCGTCCACGAAAAAGTTCACATTTATCTGAAATGTAGACGCGCGTTCCCGGCTCTCTCGGCTCTCCCCGCTTTGATTTAGCAATGAAAACCGGCTTGCATATTAACCTGTTTTTGTCAAATATATCAATTGGAGAAATTATTTTTTGATCCTGGCATCTTAGTTTTAACAGGTTAAATATAATTGAACATGTTTTGTTTGCTAGTAGATGGTATTCATTCCGTTCGCGATAACGTTATTGCAGCCAGGCTAAATTCCTCCAGGGAGCCAGTGACAGGCGAGTTGAAGAGCTTCACTCCCCGCCAGCAGGAGCATTGGCCGCGGCTACCGCATCTTGGATAACCCGCTGAGTTCCTGGCTGCTATTTCACATTCGCCCTTGATCAATCCCAATACCGATCCATGGTAACAATGAATCAATCGTTCAGATCAGATCGGAAGTGCTGCATGCATGTTACAACATCATTGTTAGCTTTATTAACATAACCATAGCCTACATTTATCTCTCTAACGTTAGGCTATCCATCTTACACCAGTCGGCCATTCGATAAATGGAAGCGGTGAACGCCAACGTTGACTGAAAACACCCAAACTCAGTGTATCGTTTCATCTTCATGCTACACATCAACTCCTTTACATTGTATGTGAATAAATTTGGTTATTTGGCAATTTGGTTTGGAAATGCTCCCTATTTCTGAGGTCCCAAGGTTGGTGAGTATGGCAAGCTATAAGCTATTAATACAAGCATACCGCTCAAAAAGGGCTTAATACATACAACAAACTGATCAGGCTAATCATTTTTTAATGAAAATGACCACAAGACAACCTCCTGTGCATAGTTGAAATGGTAGTGGGATACGGTGATAAACTGGAGTGATCATTTGACAGCAATTATTAGCCTTTTCCAGGAATGGACAGAAATGGGATATTTTTAGAATAACAGGAATTTATTCACATACAATGTAAAGGAGTTGATGTGTAGCATGAAGATGAAACGATACACTGAGTTTGGGTGTTTTCAGTCAACGTTGGCGTTGACCGCTTCCAGCTATCGAATGGCCGACTGGTGTAAGATGGATAGCCTAACGTTAGAGAGATAAATGTAGGCTATGGTTATGTTAATAAAGCTAACAATGATGTTGTAACATGCATGCAGCACTGCCGATCTGATCTGAACGATTGATTCATTATTACCATGGATCGGTATTGGGATTGATCAAGGGCGAGTGTGAAATAGCAGCCATGAACTCAGCGGGTTTTCCGAGATGCGGTAGCCGCGGCCAGAGCTCCTGCTGGCGGGGAGTGAAGCTCTTCAACTCGCCTGTCACTGGCTCCCTGGAGGAATTTAGCCTGGCTGCAATAACGTTATCGCGAACGGAATGAATACCATCTACTAGCAAACAAAACATGTTCAATTATATTTAACCTGTTAAAACTAAGATGCCAGGATCAAAAAATAATTTCTCCAATTGATATATTTGACAAAAACAGGTTAATATGCAAGCCGGTTTTCATTGCTAAATCAAAGCGGGGAGAGCCGGGAACGTGCGTGGACGCGCGTCGGCCAGAGAAGCTCAACTGCGCAAGTCAAAAGTCACCGGAAATAGCCAAGTGACTACAAATCTAGCCAAGATGGCGCGGTTCAATAGGCCTTCACTTTAGATTTCGAATCCTGGGGGCTTGGAGTAGCTCCACGCCTGGGTCCAGTTCCTTCCTATAGGGGGAGGCTGCTAAATCTGCTCAAAGACGCCACCTGGCGGTGGTGCATCACTAAAATGAAATAACACCCGTAAATCCCACGATACTGCGATGGTGAACCGCGGGATGGATCATTTCTAACTACTCCCAACTGTAACGCATCCCGTCGTCTTTCCCCAAAGGCAGCTGGGAGTAGACAGTAGGCAGCGTGCATGGGAGGCGCCACAGGGACCAACCAAGTGCTCCTGTCCTCCCGGATGGACAGCGTCAGCAATCTATTCTTCTGCATGTTTTTCGATTTGGCCAATTTGTGAGGAAACCCTTGCGAACATAGGGAAAACATGCAAACTCAGCACAGAAAGGCCCAGGCCCTTCTTACTGTGGGGCGACTGTAGTAGTAGCCTACTGCGCCACACGTGAGCAATTTTGGGGTCCAGTGTCTTGCTCAAGGACACGCGCCACCGCCTGGCTGGGATCGAAACGAGATCGAACTAGGATCGAACCGGGGTCCTGTATAGGAGAATCAATATTTCAGACTGACCACCAGAGGGGAGCAACGACTACCTCTACCCATTGCATGATTTCATATTGGGAAAAGTCGATGCACATAATTGACAAACACTTTCAGCAGATTGTACACTCATACGGTCCAGCTTGATTCCAGGTTTAAAACTATTTAATGAAGGATTTTCTGAAACATCAGTGAAATGAATGTAGGCAAAATTCACTTCCTGATAAGCTATATATTGCTGCTACTCTCTTCTATTCCGATAGTGATATATTATTGCACTGGTAGCCTACTCCATGTATCGTTTTTAATTTTCTTGAGCCTTTCCACGTGCACATTGTAAATGAGACCTCTCTTAATGTCTCAATGGGCTCCCCTGGCCGAATAAAGGTAAAATAAAAAAACGATAACGGAAAAACGTTTCACTGCTCTTTGTACTTACTATACTGTAATGTAGCATGCGACCAATAAACTTGACTTGTTTATCTCCGATTTATTTGTACTGGATGTATATACGTACATATTTGTAATCTATTCTCTACTATACTGTACACATGCTGTACATCTATCTATCTATCTGTCTGTCTGTCTGTCTGTCTGTGTTCCAGTGGGATTTGATGACTGCTCGGGCCGGACCAGGTTCCTGTTTGACACAGATGACACACGCTTCAGGGTGGAGCCAGACGGCACCCTGAAGCTGAAGAGGGCGGTGACGCTCCACTCTGGACACAAGGACTTCTCTGTCCACGCCTGGGACTCCCTGGGGAGGAAGATGACTGTCCTTGTGAGGGTGCAGGTGCATAACAGCCTCCATGGGTCACCAGCCCAGGGTCACCAGCCCAATGAGGTGGATTCTGTCACTCACACACAGGTGGGACAAGCCTCATTCTCTCTCACACACTCTTTCACTCACTCACTCACTCACTCACTCACTCACTCACTCACTCACTCACTCACTCACTCACTCACTCACTCACTCACTCACTCACTCATCCACTCACACACACACTCACTCACGCACGCACACACGCGCACACAGGTACACACACACACACAGGGCCGGACTGGGTGAATATTTCCTGCCGGGAAATGTAGCCCCAGTCAGGCCACTAGCCGAGCCGACGCGGTGGGGGGGGGGGGTGCTGCGCGATTTGTTGACGGGGGGGGGGGGGGGGGGGGGGGGGCTGCGCGATTTGTTGACAGGGGGACAGGCCATTCACCGCGGGCCAGGCCAGTTGGCGCGCCAGGCCACCGGGAAATATATTATAAATATAATATAAAATATTTTTTATTTTTTTTCCCCCCCAGCCGGTTCGGCCTGGATGGGTCGGCCGTTCGGGAGTCGTCCCGAACCTCCCGATGGCCACCCCGCCCCTGCACACACAATTTTAGATATTTCCTTGGTACGGCATAACTAGTGGCCAAACACCACCCCCTGATGGATGTGTGAGAAATTACAGTTCTCCTGGTGAATTGTAAATGGAGTGTTTTGTTTTTGCAGTCAAGTGAGACATTTCTGATTGTTGGTGTTGTCATGTATAGTATGTGTTCATGTATAATGTGTTTTCTACCCTGGTGCCTCTGAGAGAAAGAGAACATCAGGTTCTCTGTCTGATGTTGCTGGTTGTTCTCCCAGGCTGTCTGTCTGATGTAGGCTAGCTGTTTTCTCTCAGCTGATGTAGCTGCTAGATGATGTCATACCTGTCTGTCTCCCCAGTCTCCAGAGAGTCCAGCAGTGCCTGTGCTGCTCTTCCCCAAGGCCTCTGCAGGCCTGAAGAGGAAGAAAAGGGTCTTGTGCTTCGCTACCGTCAATGTCCTTGAGAACAGTAGAGGACCCTTCCCCAAGCATATGGCGCAGGTAAGATGGAGCAGACTCAGGTATTATACAGGACACTGAATATTCTCCAAATGAAATCCGACTCGGGAAGTTCGGCCCTGCATTCTCATACGTGTAGGCCATTCTGTGACTGAAGTGTATGTGTGTGCGTGTGTGTGCGCGCGTGTGCGTGCACGTGCATGTGTGCAGACTCGATCAAGCAACGATAAGGAAGTGACGGTCCACTACAGCATCGTAGGCCCGGGAGCAGACCAGCCTCCTGAGGGACTGTTCATAATTGATAGGAACTTTGGCGTGCTGTACGTGACGCAGCCCCTGGACAGAGAGAAGCAGGACAAGTACAAGGTAGGAAACCTGGAGAGGAGACATCTTACTGGTTCACTTCATAGATATGGCATGTCCTGTTAGGGTCACAATTCGATTACAAGACGATTTTGATTAGATTATGATAGGATTTTGAATTTAAATATTCAATTTCTACAATTTGACTGCAGTAACCCATTAAATACATCCCAAGCACAAAATTGTAAAAACAGGACAAAATCCTAAAAAAGAATTATGAAAGAAAAAAAAAGTGGAATTTGTGAATCGATCGGTAATCATAGAGAATAGAATCACGGTTTTTACATGAATAGATTTTTCCCACCGCCATGTCCTGTGCTTCTCAAAAGAACTTAAAAGACAACCACTAATTACCTCTACCCTCGGGGGTTATGTTTTCAGTGCTGTGGATCCGTCTGTCTGTTACGCAAAAACTACCACCGATTTTCATGAAACTCGGTGGAGGGGTGTAGCATGGGCCAACCCATTACATCTACTATCAATAGCATGTAAGTGCGAAGGATTGATTCAGCTAGCTAGCTATTTTGCGGGTATTAGGACCAAAATAATTTTAGGGTGGCTAATATTAACTGTCTGCTTTGAACTAGCTAGCTAATCAAGCTTGTAGCTAGCTAGCAATAGATTACTATCTTGGAAGCCAGACTCATTGCAGAAAAAAGTCAGGAGCCGCCCAGAACGATTTGAGTGAGTGGGAGTATTTGTGCATACTCTTGATCTTCTTTAATTGTTGTTATTGAGTCTATTTCTGCAATAACTGCACTTATGGCTGTTTATTCTTCTAACGTTCATGTTACCACTTGTTGCTTTATTCTACAAGCGGACTCCTGTTGTGGTGTATTTCTCATCTACGGGAACTAATGAACTAATGAGGGACTGGGGGCGAAACAGCAGTTAAAATGCAGTCTCCTGATTGGTGCCCTATTTTCTGGGAAAGCACAAATTGTTTTGGGCGGCTGAAAGTCCAGACTTATCGTGAACACATCTTTTTTTTGTGATGAGTCTGGCTTCCAGGCTACTAGACTACTGCTGTTTGTCCTCTCATACAGGTATGTAGGTAGCTAGCTTGGTAGTTGAGATACATCAGAGAGCTGGAGAGCACCCCTTCAGCTGACCCCAGCTGTCTCAAACCTGCTCATAAATTACACTGGTGATGCACCACCACCAGTATCATTTTGACGTCAGTACCCTAATGTCACTGTACATGCTGACGATGTACCTCATGGGACGGAGCACTGCGATCTCTGTGCCCTTCTAGTTAAAACTGGAACGCAAAAATGTTAAACTTGAATTAACCTTGCAAATGGCAAATGGACTGCACTTATATAGCGCTTTTATCCAAAGCGCTTTACAGTAGCCTCTCATTCACCCATTCACACACACATTCACACACCAATGTCAGAAGCTGCCATGTAAGGTGCTAGCCTGCTCATTGGGAGTAATTTGGGGTTCAGGGTCTTGCCCAAGGACACTTCCACATATGGACAGGAGGAGGCGGGATTCGAACCTATGACCCACCCTACCACAGCCACAGCCGCCCTGAAAATGAATTTGTAGTTTAGCTGTGTGTGTTTGTGTGTGTGTGTGTGTGTGTGTGTGTGTGTGTGTGTGTGTGTGTGTGTGTGTGCGTTTGCAGGTTACAGTCCATGCTGTGGCTGAGGGTCAGGGCGTCTCTGAGGAACCCATGGACATCATCATCAACGTCATTGACATGAACGACAACAAACCGGTCTTTACAATGGACCCATTCCTAGGGACCGTTCGAGAGGCGTCTCCTATAGGTGAACACACACCATCTGTGTACAGTAGCTGAAGGTAGATTGCCAGGCTAGGAGACAAATGTAAATATAATCCCCCCACCACCCTACAGGTTTTGAGATTATGAAGGTGGTTGCCATGGATGCAGACGAGCCGGGCAGTGCCAACTCAGACGTCCGCTATGAAATCGTGAGCCAGGAGCCCCAGCTGCCCAGCCCCAACATGTTCACCATCAACCCTGTGAGCGGAGGCATCAGAGTCAACGCTGCCAACCTGGATAGAGAGGTGGGTGCTGGTCTGGACACTGAGCTAACGACACAAGAACAACCACAGTTACAGAAACATGGGTTAAGCCCAGAATCAGAACACAGGTGCTCAAGAGGGCCCAGAACCTGGAACTGTCCTCCCTGTAGCTTCTCCATGTATCACTGTGACCTTCTCTGACACCACACCTCTTCTGTCTTCCAGAACTTTCCCAAGTACACGCTGGAGATCCAGGCGGCCGATATGGAGGGAAGAGGGCTGACGACCCGAGGGAAGGTCATCATCACCGTCAGCGATAGCAACGACAGTGCACCGGAGTTCGTGCAGAAGGCGGCATGGGTCATTAATTCAATCAACATCCCTGAGAAGGACAGAGGGCCCTTCCCCAAGATGATAGTGCAGGTAAGAGGGAGCAGCCTGAGGTATTATAGCTACTGGACAGGCCCTTCATTATTTGAGTGTGTGTGTGTGTGTGTGCAGACTCGATCAAGCAACGATAAGGAAGGGACGGTCCACTACAGCATCGTAGGCCCAGGAGCAGACCAGCCTCCTGAGGGACTGTTCATAATTGATAGGAATTCTGGCGTGCTGTACGTGACGCAGCCCCTGGACAGAGAGAAGCAGGACAAGTACAAGGTAGGAAACCTGGAGAGGAGACATCTTACTGGTTCACTTCATAGATATGGCATGTCCTGTTAGGGTCACAATTCGATTCCAAGACAATTTCGATTAGATTATGATAGAATTTTGAATTTAAATATTCAATTTCTACAATTTGACTGCAGTAACCCATTAAATACATCCCAAGCACAAAATTGTAAAAACAGGACAAAATCCTAAAAAAGAATTATGAAAGAAAAAAAAAGTGGAATTTGTGAATCGATCGGTAATCATAGAGAATAGAATCACGGTTTTTAAATGAATAGATTTTTCCCACCGCCATGTCCTGTGCTTCTCAAAAGAACTTAAAAGACAACCACTAATTATCTCCACCCTCAGGGGTTATGTTTTCAGTGCTGTGGATCCGTCTGTCTGTTACGCAAAAACTACCACCGATTTTCATGAAACTCAGTGGAGGGGTGTAGCATGGGCCAACCCATTACATCTACTATCAATAGCATGTGAGTGCGAAGGATTGATTCAGCTAGCTAGCTATTTTGCGGGTATTAGGACCAAAATAATTTTAGGGTGGCTAATATTAACTGTCTGCTTTGAACTAGCTAGCTTAGCAAGCTTGTAGCTTGCTAGCAATAGATTACTATCTTGGAAGCCAGACTCATTGCAGAAAAAATAGCATTTTCACGAAAGTCAGGAGCCGCCCAGAACGATTTCAGTGAGTGGGAGTATTTGTGCATACTCTTGATCTTCTTTAATTGTTCTTATTGACTCTATTTCTGCAATAACTGCACTTATGGCTGTTTATTCTTCTAACGTTCATGTTACCACTTGTTGCTTTATTCTACTAGCGGACTCCTGTTGTGGTGTATTTCTCATCTACGGGAACTAATGAACTAATGAGGGACTGCGGGCGAAACAGCAGTTAAAATGCAGTCTCCTGATTGGTGCCCTATTTTCTGGGAAAGCACAAATTGTTTTGGGCGGCTGAAAGTCCAGACTTATCGTGAACACATCTTTTTTTTGTGATGAGTCTGGCTTCCAGGCTACTAGACTACTGCTGTTTGTCCTCTCATACAGGTATGTAGGTAGCTAGCTTGGTAGTTGAGATACATCAGAGAGCTGGAGAGCACCCCTTCAGCTGACCCCAGCTGTCTCAAACCTGCTCATAAATTACACTGGTGATGCACCACCACCAGTATCATTTTTGACGTCAGTACCCTAATGTCACTGTACATGCTGATGATGTACCTCATGGGACGGAGCACTGCGATCTCTGTGCCCTTCTACTTTAAAACTGGAACGCAAAAATGTTAAACTTCAATTAACCTTGCAAATGCATCCAAATCCAAAGCGCTTTACAGTAGCCTCTCATTCACCCATTCACACACATATTCACACACCAATGTCAGAAGCTGCCATGTAAGGTGCTAGCCTGCTCATTGGGAGCAATTTGGGGTTCAGGGTCTTGCCCAAGGACACTTCCACATATGGACAGGAGGAGGCCGGATTCGAACCACCGACCCTATGACCCGCCCTACCACAGCCACAGCCGCCCTGAAAATGAATTTGTAGTTAAGCTGTGTGTGTTTGTGTGTGTGTGTGTGTGTGTGTGTGTGTGTGTGTGTGTGTGTGTGTGTGTGTGTGTGTGTGTGTGTGTGTGTGTGTGTGTGCGTTTGCAGGTAACAGTCCATGCTGTGGCTGAGGGGGAGGGCATCTCTAAGGAACCCATGGACATCATCATCAACGTCATTGACATGAACGACAACAGACCGGTCTTCACAATGGACCCATTCCTAGGGACCGTTCCCGAGGCGTCTCCTATAGGTGAACACACACCATCTGTGTACAGTAGCTGAAGGTAGATTGCCAGGCTAGGAGACAAATGTAAATATAATCCCACCACCACCCTACAGGTTTTGAGATTATGAAGGTGGTTGCCATGGATGCAGACGAGCCGGGCAGTGCCAACTCAGACGTCCGCTATGAAATCGTGAGCCAGGAGCCCCAGCTGCCCAGCCCCAACATGTTCACCATCAACCCTGTGAGCGGAGGCATCAGAGTCAACGCTGCCAACCTGGATAGAGAGGTGGGTGCTGGTCTGGACACTGAGCTAACGACACAAGATCAACCACAGTTACAGAAACATGGGTTAAGCCCAGAATCAGAACACAGGTGCTCAAGAGGGCCCAGAACCTGGAACTGTCCTCCCTGTAGCTTCTCCATGTATCACTGTGACCTTCTCTGACACCACACCTCTTCTGTCTTCCAGAACTTTCCCAAGTACACGCTGGAGATCCAGGCGGCCGATATGGAGGGAAGAGGGCTGACGACCCGAGGGAAGGTCATCATCACCGTCAGCGATAGCAACGACAGTGCACCGGAGTTCGTGCAGAAGGCGGCATGGGTCATTAATTCAATCAACATCCCTGAGAAGGACAGAGGGCCCTTCCCCAAGATGATAGTGCAGGTAAGAGGGAGCAGCCTGAGGTATTATAGCTACTGGACAGGCCCTTCATTATTTGAGTGTGTGTGTGTGTGTGTGCAGACTCGATCAAGCAACGATAAGGAAGGGACGGTCCACTACAGCATCGTAGGCCCAGGAGCAGACCAGCCTCCTGAGGGACTGTTCATAATTGATAGGAATTCTGGCGTGCTGTACGTGACGCAGCCCCTGGACAGAGAGAAGCAGGACAAGTACAAGGTAGGAAACCTGGAGAGGAGACATCTTACTGGTTCACTTCATAGATATGGCATGTCCTGTTAGGGTCACAATTCGATTCCAAGACAATTTCGATTAGATTATGATAGAATTTTGAATTTAAATATTCAATTTCTACAATTTGACTGCAGTAACCCATTAAATACATCCCAAGCACAAAATTGTAAAAACAGGACAAAATCCTAAAAAAGAATTATGAAAGAAAAAAAAAGTGGAATTTGTGAATCGATCGGTAATCATAGAGAATAGAATCACGGTTTTTAAATGAATAGATTTTTCCCACCGCCATGTCCTGTGCTTCTCAAAAGAACTTAAAAGACAACCACTAATTATCTCCACCCTCAGGGGTTATGTTTTCAGTGCTGTGGATCCGTCTGTCTGTTACGCAAAAACTACCACCGATTTTCATGAAACTCGGTGGAGGGGTGTAGCATGGGCCTACCCATTACATCTACTATCAATAGCATGTGAGTGCGAAGGATTGATTCAGATAGCTAGCTATTTTGCGGGTATTAGGACCAAAATAATTTTAGGGTGGCTAATATTAACTGTCTGCTTTGAACTAGCTAGCTTAGCAAGCTTGTAGCTTGCTAGCAATAGATTACTATCTTGGAAGCCAGACTCATTGCAGAAAAAATAGCATTTTCACGAAAGTCAGGAGCCGCCCAGAACGATTTCAGTGAGTGGGAGTATTTGTGCATACTCTTGATCTTCTTTAATTGTTCTTATTGACTCTATTTCTGCAATAACTGCACTTATGGCTGTTTATTCTTCTAACGTTCATGTTACCACTTGTTGCTTTATTCTACTAGCGGACTCCTGTTGTGGTGTATTTCTCATCTACGGGAACTAATGAACTAATGAGGGACTGCGGGCGAAACAGCAGTTAAAATGCAGTCTCCTGATTGGTGCCCTATTTTCTGGGAAAGCACAAATTGTTTTGGGCGGCTGAAAGTCCAGACTTATCGTGAACACATCTTTTTTTTGTGATGAGTCTGGCTTCCAGGCTACTAGACTACTGCTGTTTGTCCTCTCATACAGGTATGTAGGTATCTAGCTTGGTAGTTGAGATACATCAGAGAGCTGGAGAGCACCCCTTCAGCTGACCCCAGCTGTCTCAAACCTGCTCATAAATTACACTGGTGATGCACCACCACCAGTATCATTTTTGACGTCAGTACCCTAATGTCACTGTACATGCTGATGATGTACCTCATGGGACGGAGCACTGCGATCTCTGTGCCCTTCTACTTTAAAACTGGAACGCAAAAATGTTAAACTTGAATTAACCTTGCAAATGCATCCAAATCCAAAGCGCTTTACAGTAGCCTCTCATTCACCCATTCACACACATATTCACACACCAATGTCAGAAGCTGCCATGTAAGGTGCTAGCCTGCTCATTGGGAGCAATTTGGGGTTCAGGGTCTTGCCCAAGGACACTTCCACATATGGACAGGAGGAGGCCGGATTCGAACCACCGACCCTATGACCCGCCCTACCACAGCCACAGCCGCCCTGAAAATGAATTTGTAGTTAAGCTGTGTGTGTGTGTGTGTGTGTGTGTGTGTGTGTGTGTGTGTGTGTGTGTGTGTGTGCGTTTGCAGGTAACAGTCCATGCTGTGGCTGAGGGGGAGGGCATCTCTAAGGAACCCATGGACATCATCATCAACGTCATTGACATGAACGACAACAGACCGGTCTTCACAATGGACCCATTCCTAGGGACCGTTCCCGAGGCGTCTCCTATAGGTGAACACACACCATCTGTGTACAGTAGCTGAAGGTAGATTGCCAGGCTAGGAGACAAATGTAAATATAATCCCCCCACCACCCTACAGGTTTTGAGATTATGAAGGTGGTTGCCATGGATGCAGACGAGCCGGGCAGTGCCAACTCAGACGTCCGCTATGAAATCGTGAGCCAGGAGCCCAAACTGCCCAGCCCCAACATGTTCACCATCAACCCTGTGAGCGGAGGCATCAGAGTCAACGCTGCCAACCTGGATAGAGAGGTGGGTGCTGGTCTGGACACTGAGCTAACGACACAAGAACAACCACAGTTACAGAAACATGGGTTAAGCCCAGAATCAGAACACAGGTGCTCAAGAGGGCCCAGAACCTGGAACTGTCCTCCCTGTAGCTTCTCCATGTATCACTGTGACCTTCTCTGACACCACACCTCTTCTGTCTTCCAGAACTTTCCCAAGTACACGCTGGAGATCCAGGCGGCCGATATGGAGGGAAGAGGGCTGACGACCCGAGGGAAGGTCATCATCACCGTCAGCGATAGCAACGACAATGCACCGGAGTTCGTGCAGAAGTCTGTAAGTGTACCGGAGAGATTGAGCTGTGGGCTTGGGTGACCAGAGAGGTATGATATTGGTCAACAAACTTGGATGTTGAAGTTTTACTGTCCAGTTAAATGGTTCCTATATAAACCCCCTCTTCTCCCTCCCCTCCTCTCTTCTTTCTCCTTCTCTCCTCTATCCTTTCTCCCTCTCCTCTTCCCCCTGCTCCTCTCCCCTCTCTCCTCCCCCCAGTACACTGCGACGGTGCCAGAGAACCAGGTGGATGCTCTGGTGGCGAAAATGCAGGTAACTGACGGTGACGAGCCCCACTCCTCTGCATGGGCGGCGGTGTTCAGCATCGTGGAGGGAGACCCTGACGGACTATTCAGCGTCACCACCGGAGCCAACAAGCAGGAGGGGATCATCACCACAGCCAAGGTAGCCTACACTTGATTCAGCTCGCACACTCTCTACACTCCACTCCACACAGCTCACAAAAAAGTAATTCTCTAGCATTGGCTAACTAGCTTATCACTTAATATTAATCAGCTAAAATGGGTATGTAACGACAGTTTCTCCCAGCTAGAAGGCAACTGCTAAGCTACTATACTGATGTAGCTAGCATGTACCCAATTCAAGAAGCTGCATTTCTGAGCACAATCATACACTGAATAGCCAAAATGACAGGCACATTATTTTAGGAAAGGTGACTTAGACCTACAGTAGCTAGCAGATGGTCTAGCATTACGCTAGGGTAGTTGGCTAACGTTTGCTAACTTGCGCTACCACTGCAGAATGGAAGTTGGATGGAGTAAAATACATAGATATATGTATACATAGATATAATCATTGGGGGAAAAAATCTAAACTTAACATCTAAACTAGGGCTGTCAAACGATTAAAAAAATAATTAATAATTTCAAGATCTGTAATTAGTTAATTAATCGCAAATTGATCGCATATCCATTTGTTGCTGGCAAAAGCCCCCAAATGAAGATATTTCAATCCAATTACATTATTGTGGCTTTGTGATTGTGCAGAGCAATGCCCTGCGCCAGTAGGCTACTTCCATTCTTGTCGTCTTTTCCGTGTCATACAGCTGGTGGATTTTTGTAACTACGGTGCCTCTTGAAGGCGGCTTGTAAGCTGCATCAGATGAAGCAATTTGAAACGCCTCCATTAAGCCCTTGTCTTCTACAGTTGAAATTGGTCTCCAGTCCACCGCAATCCACTTTGCGATGGAGTTTGTACATTTTTAAATTTTTCAAGGTAGACTTGTTCATTCTGAGCCTATTCTCAGTGAGCTCTTATTAACTGTCCGATCTGAGAGGTTTTTTTTAAAGTAAACTTTCCGTTTAGAGGGCCAAGCAAAGTCTGATTATCCGCCTCCAAGTTTGTTTCAAGGCAAAGATTTTTAGGTGTGACATACGCCGTAGCGGGGTCATTCAGGTCCAAATTAAGTTTGTCGCTTCAATGTTAAATCAGGCAATCATGCGGCAACTGTGAGACGAAATGTGGATGAAATCGATGAATGCGATAAATATGACTTAATTTTTATGAACGCATTAATGTTTCCTTAATTAATCTAATTAACGCATGAAATTGACAGCCCTAATCTAAACGCTAAATACCATTAAACTTGTCAACCACAGCGGCAATGTAAAGCCAGATGATTATTCTGTTCAAATACCTATTCACTTTGCCGTTGTGGTTTCCAGTCTGAGCGGATCTGGATCCCCTTGTCCGAAAACTGGCCCACCCATAAACCCATGATGCGAATGCGATGCGGCAAGAACTTCTTCTGGAATAGACTGCGTTTCCCCTAGGATTCTTTTCAAGGGGGGCGGATGGCCCCCGAAACTACTAGTGTTGTCTCGGGGTGGGCATGTCACGGATACATGGTGTCAAGTGTCGTTTTAGACGCGCACAGTAAGGCGTTTATCGGTACATTTTTCTACACTGAGCTGAAATGGAACGAGTAAAGACTGGCGAGATAGACAGGAAACCAAGCACTGAACAGTGGATAGAAACCAGGCTCTCCCCCGAACTCACACACTCTCTACTGTACACACTCCTCACCACACACAAACTACAGTACATTCACACAAACTACAGTACATACACAACTCTCACACATCAGACTGGTTTGTTTGAACAGATTTTTGTCTCTTCTTACAGGCATTGGACTTTGAGAAAAACCCTAAATACACCCTGTTGGTGAATGTGGTCAACGAGGTCCCGTTCGCCACGCGGATGCCCACCTCCACAGCAACCGTGATAGTAACCGTGCAGGACGTGAACGAGGCGCCGGTCTTCAACCCTGTGGAGAGGCTGATAGTGAAGAAGGAGGACCTGGCGGTGAACACCAAACTGGTGCTTTACACAGCCACTGACCCCGACACGGCACGCAAGCAGACCATCACGTAAGACTGAAGATACACACACACACACACACACACACCTAACACCTTAGACGGAAGACAGACATACACACATACCTAACACGCTAGACGGAAGACTGTCATACACACACACACACACACACCTAACACACTAGACAGAATATAGACATACACCCTAGACTGAAGACACACACACACACACACACACACACTTAACACCCTAGACTGAAGACAGACATACACACACACACCTAACACCCTAGACGAAAGACAAACATACATACATTGTGATTGTGTAGAATCAGGCACATTTGAAATTTAGAAGAATGTGCATCCCAACCAAGAATAAGTCGATACGTACAGTACAAACTGTCAAATGAGAAGAATGTACGACAAGTGGGACTCATTCCTTTTTTATGAATCCATGGACGCGGATTTACACTTGTTGTTCTACTTCACGTAACCCCAGGGGCGTCTGCTCTAAACAGACAATAAATAAAGGCAGTGTTAGAAGTTGACTAACTGATAGCAGATTAAGGGTATTCCAAGGCGGTAATGTTGCACTGTTGAGTCGCGAATCTAACTGGACGTAGGACTCATGATGACTTGGCTTTCAAACAGCTCTAACATTAGAATCATCCTGGTTCTAATAGTTCAAGAATCATCTAAGAGGATAGATAGACACATAGACGTAGGTAGGTAGGTAGGTGGGCGGGTTGGTGACAATCTTATTAATTCACGAAGAGAAATTCAATCGTCACAGCTTATAGATACCCTCGGTGTTGGTGGACAATTCCAGAATGGGATAGGTTTGATGTGGGGCTATTCCCTGTTTCCCCCCTGGTCTAACTGAGGGTCCCCCCCCCCCACACACACACACACACACTCTCCCAGGTACAAGATCCAGAATGACCCGGCTGGCTGGTTGAATGTCAAAAAGGAGACGGGCATGATCACGGTGAAGAGCCCCATGGACCGAGAGTCTCACTTTGTGACCAACGGAAAATACATCGCTCTCATCGCCGCCATTGATAACGGTAGGTCTGCTGTCTGTCCTGGGCACGAGTCTAGACACTGCTAAGCTGACGTACAGACAGACAATGCTCTAGTCTAATCTAACACCCAGAAACGCATTGGAAATGTTGCTGCACTACTCTGTGTGCACACAACTTTCAGTTTTATATAAACTTACATGTGGAAGTTTTTTTTAATTTTTATCTTAAGTGAAAGGTATTTGAAACGCGCAGATAATTTATCCGTGTTTCACATGACTTTAAGTAATTCAGCCAGGTGAACACTCACGTTTGGAATTATGGGAGGAAGTGGGGTTTAAATTTGGTAATTTTTTTTTTTTTTTTATGCGTTAGTCTCCAGATTAATCGTGAGTGTTAACGCATTAACGTTGACAGCCCTAGCTTCTGTACTACTTCAGATCTGTCCCAAATTGATCGAGTCATTACTATGGAGTCATTACTTTTCACCTGTTAATTGATTAGAAATCTTATCAAGTTTCCATTATTTTACTCTCACTCATTCATCCGTCCATTCATTAATTCATCCGTTCACCCCCCAGATGAGATTCCAGCCACAGGAACGGGCACTCTGCTGATCCAGCTGGAGGACGTGAATGACAACGCCCCCATTATCCAGGAGCGCACCATCGACGTCTGCAACAAGGAGCCAACGCCCCAGCATCTGACCGTCACAGACAAGGATGGGCCGGGCTTCACCACTCCCTACACCGTCAGCCTGGAGGGGATGTCCAAGACCAACTGGTCCGCCCGCATGAATGAAAGCAGTACGTACTTGGGGAGAGGTTACACACAACACAGGCATGTGCGAGCCTGCCTACAACTGGGCCTGGAACTTCGAGGTTGTTCTAGTCATGTGGTGGGAGAATAACAACAAATCCCCATCCATTTAGCTGGTCTGGTATGTAAACAGTACTGTGTGTGTTTTTCAGAGACGGGCATCATCCTGACCCTGACCAGTGCTCTGGAGCAGGGATACTACACCGTGGTGCTGAGGGTGTCGGACAACCAGGGTTTGGAGCAGGACAGCACGCTGCAGGCCCACGTGTGTGACTGCACCGGCGGGAACTTCGAGTGCCAGGTTATCAGGGAGGCCTATGTGGGGACAGTAGGGACACCGGAGTTCGTGCAGAAGGCGGCATTCGTCATCAATTCAATCAACATCCCTGAGAAGGACAGAGGGCCCTTCACCAAGATGATAGTGCAGGTAAGAGGGAGCAGCCTGAGGTATTATAGCTACTGGACAGGCCCTTCATTATTTAAGTGTGTGTGTGTGTGTGTGTGTGTGTGTGTGTGTGTGTGTGTGTGTGTGTGTGTGTGTGTGTGTGTGTGTGTGTGCACGCATTTATGTATACATAGATTATGGTCCATGCTATGGATGTGGTGTTGGGTATTGCTGAGAAGCCCATTGACATCATCATCAAAGTTACCGACATAAACGACAACAAACCTGTCTTCACCTCAGACCCCCTCCTAGGGACTGTCCCTGAGGCTTCTACTATGGGTGAGAACACGCACACACACACACACACACACACACATACACATTACTCATATACACATTCTAGCTGAGCTCAGCTGACAGTGAGGGTTGAGTTGAGCCTCTGAGCCTGCAGATCTCTGTATGTAGTTGCAATCAGATGAGAGATGGTGCATTGCCAGGATAGGATAAACCAGTCAATTTAATACATTTATCTCTTTCTCCTCTCCTCCCAGGTTTTGAGATTAAGAAGGTGGTTGCCACGGATGCAGAGGAGTAAACGCTGGAGGTCCAGGCGACCGATATGGAGGGGCTGGTTAGGCGAGGGAAGACCCCTTTCCAAGATGGCTGCTTGCATTGTCTCAGCTCAGCGTTTGTACTGTATGCATTTCAGTTTATTTTATAGGATTTTTAACAATTTCCTAACTTCTGGACAAAGGTTTATGCTGCCGGTATCGAATGGATTGAAGCATGCTGATGGAAATGGTTAAAGAAATGTCTTTGGGTTTATCTGATCCTGTTAAGCTGTTTCTAATTATGTGTGGCTCCTGTGTGGCTGTCAGGGTTCCTGGAAGGGAAGGTTGAGGCAGAGGACATGTCTCCCAATCGATAGATTTACATGTCCATGGGTTAAGGGTGTCATTCTCTAGGTTGTACGAAAACACCAACTGTTTGGGGCCAGGCGCCTCAACCCAATCTTGGTTGCAAGGCCGTATTTTGAGACCAGAGAGACAGTTTTTTCAGGAAGGAAAGGGGTTGTGGACCCCCCCCCCCCCCCCTTCTCCCTTCTCTAATGGTTAAAACCACTGCTCAGTTTGCATATGCTTTGATTTTGGGTAGACAGCGGCGCAGGCAGGGAGCCAACACATTAGACTAGATGCCATCGCCTTTTGTATTCTTATCTCCTGTAATAAACCGCTTTTGATTGTCGCTCAAATCCCGTGTTGGAGAGATTCATTTTTGGGATCCATCAGAACAAAGGGACACTGGACTGTGTGGTATTGTGAGAGATTGGGTGCCGTCTTTTATTGAGATCAAAACACAACGCAGAGCCAAACAAGGACATCATAAAAGACAACGAAAGTCAACAATGCTGTCTTAAACCGAGAATTGTGGACTACTTACCTACCTTACTTACTTACCTACTACACCTATTTTTGGGAACTGCCAAGGTGCTATACTCTTGAGTGTTTGCCTAGAGAAGTTGCTTCCAAACACAGCTACCATCTACCTTCTGTAGTGAGGCTTGCTTTAAGCCTAGATCTACAGCAGTTGGCCACCACCATATGAACCTGCTCTTCTACCTGTTGTAGAGTGGCCCAGCGGTCTACACCAACGGTCTCCGGTCAGCCAGCCCGGCCAGCCCAGCGGCCTACACCAGCAGTCCCTAGCCAGCCAGCCAACGCTAGCTGTGTCAAGGGGGAGGCAGCGACTAGCAAGCCTATTCCTCAGCTCATATCAAAGATCGGGAAGAAGCCCAGAAACCCGATCATGAAGAGACACCGGACTTCACATATCTTCAAAACACTCAATCACGCTAAGTTAATTTGTGATCCTAAGTTCAAAAACAAAGGGCTACTCTGCGGTCACCTTAATGTTCGCAGCTTGATGCATAATCGTAACCAAATAGAGCATATGTTATGCAACTCGAATATAGACATCATAGGTTTGTCTGAGACTTGGCTAAACAGCTCCTCCCCTGAAGCCGCTGTAACCCTACCAGGCTACAGTGTCTTCAGGCAGGACAGAGCCGAGGGAAAGGGTGGGGGGGTCTTACTGTACTTGAGAAACACATTGAAATGCTCTCAACTCAGTATACCTGATGGGGTTGAGATTGAGTACATTTGTGTTAAGGTTGCACTCTCTGAGGAAATGTCTTTCATTATCATGTGCTTGTACCGTCCACCAACCGCCAAACGTGTTCTACACACAGTTCAAAGCTCTCCTACAACACTTCTCTAATAAGAACGAAGTGCTTATAATGGGCGACTTCAATATCAACCAGGATATAAAAAGCATTAGGAAGGCCCTCAAACAGACCACTGATCACTTTGATTATTCCCAGCTGATAGAGCAGCCGACCAGAATAACAGGTAAATCCAGCACTCGGATTGACCTGTTGTTTACAAAAAGACCAGAAAGGGTGGTGAAACCCACAACCTCTTGACAGGCATATCTGACCACAATGCCTTTTTTTTTTTTTACAAGAAAACTGTGCAGGACGCGTTTCTCCAACTCCCTCTCAAAGGACGCGTTTCTCCAACTCCCTCTCAAAACCGCCCAATCTGGCACCCTTTTATGAATCTGTACCTAAAAGTCAACAGCAGAACTTAGCTTCACTGGGCCAAAGTCTTAGTCTGTGAAAACACAGATCTTGCCTGTGGACTTTTTAATGAGTCTATTAAGGAGGTTGTGTCATCTTTCACCACCAGACGTAAACACTTTAAAAAGAAGAAGAAGGGTTCATCTCTTCCTTGGGTTGATGCTGAATGTAGAGGGCTCATGTTGAGTAGGGACCTGTTGCTGAAGAAATCTCTGAAGTCTGGCCTCACAACTGATCGCCTAAGATTTACAGCAATGAGAAACAAAACAGCCCAGACCCTACGTAAGGCTAAAGCCAACTTTTTAATTAATATCATCAAAAGTGCGCAGGGAAATGGCAAACTCATATGGCAAAACATCAACAAACTTGTTGGCTGCCAAGACAGACAGGGGGAACACAAGCTGGAGCTCAGTATAAATAACATCTTGGTCAGTGATCCCATCACTCTGGCCACCGGCCTGAACTCCTTGTTCTTGGAGTCTGTGAATGATATAGCCCAGCGATTTCCTCTACCTGCTTGCTCTGATAGTCTAATAAGCAGTGATCAGTCAGCCTTCAGAATTTCTGAAATAACAGAAGTAGAGGTAGCCAGACTTATTGCTGGCCTAAAAGGGTCCAGAGCTAAGGATGTGTATGACATCAGTACTGATTTTGTAAAAACACACAGTGACTCTTTGACGAGTCCCATCACTCACCTGATTAACCTATCAATCAAGCACTCCGTTGTCCCATCAGTGTGGAAGGTGGCCGCGGTAACCCCTGTCTTCAAATCCGGAAACAAAACCGATATGACATCGGTTACTACTATCGTCCAATTAGCATCCTACCGACAGTACCTAAAATTGCAGAGAAATGGGTTGCCTCACTACTCGTGGAACATCTGAACAAGGGAGACACTCCTCTGCATCCTCTGCAGTTTGGTTTCCGCACCCACCACTCCACAGAAACTGCTATGTCTGTATTCATAGAAAAAGTCAAAGGCTTGTTAGACAAGAACTCCTACGTGGATGCTCTTTCTTGATCTAAAAAGGGCTTTTGATACGGTTAACCATCAAGTTCTTCTAGCTAGGCTAACTAGCTAGGCTAACTAGGAGACAACTTGCTACAGTTGATAATGTACAATTTCCAAGTCTTGACTGCAATGTTGGTGTCCCACAGGGCTCAGTCCTCGGACCGATTTTATTTTCCATGTTTATTAAAGGAGTAGTAAAGGGAAAATGCATGTTTAGCCCTGTTTTAAGGTTACTTATGATCATATACAATGGTTCAGATCAAAAAGTTGACAAAACTAGCACTTTTGAGAAGTCTGATAATTGCTCTACCACCGTTTAGGTCATACAATGGATGTGGGTGGGCACCGTGAAAAATCTTTCAAAAACATGTTAAACTCTCGATTTCAAAGACAAGAAACTTACCGAGGTGTTAGTTCTGACATATAATTCGCCATAAAGTAAGATTTCAGTTCATCTGGAAAGGCTTTTTTAAATATTTAGCATAGAACTATTTAGTCACAGCACATACGTGTGTAAACTTCCGCTTGAACTGATTTCGATCTCACGCAATGCCTAGAAGTAGTTCCGCTTCCTGAACCCCCTCTGCAGATTGATCTACACATCTACAATGGTCGATTCAATACAAGTCAATGGATTTCATAAAAGGATCAATAAAACCCTACAGGATTCATACTTTGCTCAGTATGCATAGTGAAACTGCATTCAGATACCAATGGCAATTCTACAATTGTACTCTGTTAGCATTTTGTTCTTGTTTTTTTATCTTGTTGAAAACTCAATAAACACAATTTGAAATAATGAATCACTCAGAATGTAGAAATGTCAATGAACAGGATGCGAGGATCCCTCCCAACTGTTTCCCTGAGAACAGTAGAGGACCCTTCCCCAAGGCTATCGCACAGGTAAGATGGAGCAGACTCAGGTATTATACAGGACACTGAATATTCTCCAAATGAAATCCGACTCGGGAAGTTAGGCCCTGCATTCTCCTATGTGTAGGCCATTCTAGGACTGACGTGTGTGTGTGTGCGCGCACGCTGTGGCACTCGGGTGCAAAAATGCTGGGAGACGGGAGTCAGAGGAGAAGGGGTCAAAGCCTTGGCTCGTTTATTGCCACCAAACAAGGGTGAAAATTCTCAAAGAAAACTGAAAAATCGGTCCGGCGGATGGACTCCCCCTTCAGGCTAGGGGTTGGGTTCCCTCACAGGCGTCTTCGGCGGTGGTCTCCATAGAGTCCCCCAGTCTGTGGCCTGCTGGCTCCCTTTATCCCCTGCCAGGCCATCAGGGAATGGTCTGCAGCTGGGCTTCCGTCGGAGTGAGCCGTTGATTGGGAATCTGCTGCAGGTGGGACTGGGGTTGCCCTGGCAAAGGGAATGGGCAGTAGATGCCGTTCCTCTCTGCCTGTAGTGCTGTCCCTGGTGCTGAACTACCTGGTGTCCAGGTAGAGGTTTGGGCCGGGGTCGGCATGCTCTCGTGGCGATGGGTTCTAGGTTGGTAAGTTGGAACACTGAGTTTCATGCGAATCGGTCTAGTAGATAAATCACATCAAATCAAATCAAAGCTTTATTTGTATAGCGCATTTCATACCCAGAGGCATCACAATGCGCTTTACAGAGAACAAGGGAGGTGGGCATACGACTCACTCTCTACATATTCCAGAGGGAAGCAAAACACCAGTATCACCTGGGGGCCAGATAAGTGAACTGTAAAAATTCTTCCCTGACCCCTCTCAACAAGGCGATCGAGCAAGCTCCTGGAGTATGTCTACCGGCTAAGAACATTTATAAAGCAATAAATTACATTAAATGTAATTTAATGTAATGGGCGGCCATGTTTGCATGTTTGGGCAGCCCGTGGACCGGCCATGTGAGTCGGATCTGCACCAAAATGTAATGGGTTCTACATTGGCCCATGCTACACACCTCCACCAAGTTTTTGTGAAAATGGGTTTAGTAGTTTTTGCGTACTCGTGGTCTAAAAAATTAATGGAGATCAATGGGCGGCCATGTTTGCATGTTTGGGCAGCCCGTGGACCGGCTCTGTGAGTTTTTGCGTAATCCTGGTCTAATAAATGAATGGAGGTCAATGGGCGGCTGCATGTTTGGGCGGCACTAATTTGCATAAAAATGGCATGTGGGACATTTTCAGCTTGTCAACATAGCTCATCATTTTCTACACATTTTTTCCAATCTAGAAACACTGATTAGAAGTACATCTCCGGGGGGTGCTGGGACCATGGAGGTATAATATAACTGGAGACGGCATTGAAAATGGCTGCCTATTCATTTCAATGAAAGTTTCTCACCGGCGCATGAAGCCATTTGACGTAGTGGCCAAAGCCCGGTATTGCAAGTCACGGCATGCGGCCCAAGACCCTTATTTCCCATGGTTTGTGGATGATGATAGATAGGGCTAGAAAAGGAAAACAATTTTTTTCTCGGTATCATTCAGCATCCGAGACCAATCTAATCAATATAAACTTTTAATTCAATGGGGTTTTGTTTGTTTTTGAAGCCACCAATACCTGTATCGAGCCATTTGAAACATGTGCTGTGCACGAGCCTCGGGGACGCTGGTCGCGCGTTCGTGAGTCCTGCGAGCTCGGCGGAAAACACGTGACCATAGGAAGACCCGCCCTACTCTGCCTCTGATTGGATAGAAAGTCATGCAATGAAGTCGGCTAACATTTGCTATGCTTTAGCAATGAAGCTGCTATAATCATGCTAATCATAGATATGAACGTATGTCTATGATGCAAATGATCATGACATGTGGTTACTTTAGGACATCGTTGGAAAAGATCTAGAGGGTAAGTGGGTCAATGTTGAATAACTTAGCTAACATTATCTAATGTTACATTTCTTTATATTAACATCAACTATATTGATAGGCTAGGGAGCTATGCTAACGGTAGCTAATGCTAACGGCTTAGGGTTAACGTTAGTTAATGCTAACGTTACGTTCGGAGGTCTCATGTATTTCAATTTTAACATAATGTTGAGCATGATCAATGTGACATTGTTCATACATTGATTACAGTCTGTAATCTTGTCTGGTATTATTTAGCTATAGTGGGCTGATGCTATTTGCCACATTATACATCAAATTAATCAAGCATAGTTAGTGTTATTACCTGAAGGCATTATTACCATTGCAAGTAAGCATGCCATGTATATGCCATGCCTGGAAATCAAATTAATAGTGTAATTCTTCCCCATCATAGCTCATTGTACACTGATATAATCATTCTCCTTGCCTTTGCTAATACTCATCTCTTTTATCAAACTTTGTGCTAGGAAAGAAATCTGGCTGTGATTCGTCGCTAGTGCTCATCCAGGCTGTTGTCATCTCCCGCCTGGACTCCTGCAACTCCCTACTTGCTGCCATCCTGCAGCGTTGGCCATCAGACTCCTGGAGAAAGCTGCTGCTGACCTGGTGTTCAACGGCCCCATGCTCTTCCACACAACTTCCCTACTCCGTTCTCAGCACTGGCTCCCTGCGCTGTCCCATCCAGTTTAGGACTGTGGTGCAAGCCTACAGGGCAAATGAACAGCTCCCTCCGACCTCCAGGCTGTGGTCAAGCTCTGCTGCCTTGAGGTGATTGGTTCCCCAGTTGCTCCAAGCCCCCCTAAGGCAGATTGGCGTGGCAATGGCTTTTTTCTGTCCTGGCCTCACAGTGGTGGAATGAACTGTGCACTGATGTCAGAACAGAGCCAATAATACACACTGTTCATAGTGAGCCTAGTTATTATTGATTAACTTGGACTGTTTCCTCTCTCCTTGTCAGTCATTAAAATATGTTCAGTGTTTCACAATACTGATGTATAACATTTCATTATTTTGTCTCAGACCATTTCTGAAACAATCATCAGTGTCAGTATACATTTCCCTCCAATGTTATTGCTTGCCCATTTTTAACCATTTAACTACCAGACTGTACAAACGAATTGCACACCTATAGCATTTTCTAGGTATAGCCTACTTCTCCACTTTCTCTTAATGTTGGTATGAAATGGCAGTCAAACTATGCAATGATGTTACACACTGTTTCCACCCAAATTCCCAACAAATGTGGCCACCACACTGTTCAGGACATTCACAGGTCTTGCTCTCAGGGATCGGTAAAAGAAAGGAACATGGTTCCTCCATAATGTGCTAAGGCTCTGCTTAGATCAAAGGCTTGGTCATCAGAAAATATCACAAAGACAGTGATCACAAAACAATTAAAAACATGTCACCAGTGTATGCCTTAACCCTAGTCAAATTTCTAGTATGTGTGAACCATATACATGGCAGTAAACAGATCTTGAGTCATACAAACTGGAGGATGCTTGACCCATACAAACTACTTTAACTCAATTTCAATAAACAACTTCAAAATATGGCAGACAGAAGAGCTGAACAGACTTGGTAGATGACTGGATGATCTTACAGAGAACCAAGGGAAATTGACTGGTATTAATGCTAAGAGTAATGAGGGATGAGGTGCAGCTGGGCAGAGTGGAGACAGGTGGCAGGTGATGCAGGAGATGGGAAGGTGAGTAGGCAACAACCAAGCATGAACAGGAACTGGACCACTGGCTCCCCTTGACTGTCCAACCCATCCATCAGCGCCAGCAGAGTGGACACGATATAACCAGAGAGAGAGAGACAAATGCAACGCAAGGTTAGTTTAGTTCCAATCGCCCATGTGCAACATCAATCAAGTACGCAGCCAAGCTGAAGAACCGAGTTACACCGGAGGCGGAGCGAGGCGGTGGCTCTGTGACAGACAGGCCTCACCTGTGTATCTGGTCCTGTCTGCTGGAGCGTACTGGGGCCAGCCGGTCTATCTTGTGGAAGAAGATGAAGGAGGGTCTCATTAGGTTGACCTGGGGAGAGACCAACAAACAGCCATCACAAGCTCTCATTTAACACTGAGGATGATGGTCAGGTGTCCTGTCCAATAATTATACCCCCCTCCCCCGACCGCCACAGTTGCCCCATTGGCTAACCTGGTCAAAGAGAAGGCAGAGTTGATTATGTGTTCTGATTCACCAACCCACTTGCTAAGGCAGTCAGCTCCTTTCCTTATAGACACCTTTGTGTTTCCCTGCCTACACTCGTTAGTCTGCACCCGCGCCACTGGGGTCTTGCCTGTACTTGGGGGACTGTAGATCAGAGCACTACACATCTGTAGGTGGGGGGGGGTTGGGGGGAGTATGTGAAAAACAGGGACTTCACAAGACAGCTCAAATTAGACAAGACAGCTTAAATACGGCTGGGTCTTATGTTTACTGGAGCAACGTACTGTAGTGTGGTCTCACCTAGGAGGTTCTTCTATCAGGTGATCGAACACAGAGGGGTTGCTCTGCTTCCTGTTCACTGCTGAAAAAGCAATCACAGTGGGATTTAGTGACATCATTATGCACATCAGGAATTCATTATCTCATCTAGTCAGTCAAAAAATGATTTTGTCCTCACCAATAGGTGGCGCCTCATATCACTGCATTTATCTTTTAAAACAGCAAACACTATGTGTAAATAAGGTTTTAAACTTCACCAACATCATTATAAATAATCAGCCCCTATGGCTGGATACAGGCGCAGCAGAAGTCGAGGGTGACAGTACTATGTTTTTTAGCTGGCAGGTGCCCATCAGGCTCAGTGAATATCTGGTTGAACTGGTTTAAACTCTGTCCTCAGTATTAGTACTGCCCATGTGCACAATTGATTCGCTAGCTTTTCATTGGGATAGCTGATGGCAGTGTTCTAGAAAGGTGGTCATGTGCGTTCCTAAGTCAGAGGACCCGGGTTTGAACCCAGTGTGGGCAAGTGTGGTGGAATCAATACACCTGTTACAATCGCAGGAATTTTATGGGAAGGGGCTTCTTTTTTCTTTTTTTTTTTAAAGGTTTTGTACCTTCAATATTAGACACTTAAGCAAACAGAAAAACAGAAAACACAACTATAGAAGGCCTGGCTTGGTTTAAAGCCCACTCACCACGTCAAGGTGCAGGCCAAGAGTGGGGACACGACAATCACTAACAGACAAACCCTGACAAATACACATGTAAAGACATGTAAAGAAACACGTAAAAACATATAGACTATACATATAGAAATAGATATACATATAGAAATAGAACTTTGGGGCAATAACAAACCACAAGCATTTTTTTTTTTTTTTTTTTTTTTTTAGTATTTTGTTAAACATATATATAATTAAAGAATATTTTTTTGGGGGTTTTATGTTTTTAATTGTTGGCATTTCATTAAACATATACATAAACAATTTTAAACAGCAACATAAGGGCACTCTATTAAAGGGACGGTTCTTGCAGAGGTCACGGGTCGGATACGCTGTTTGGATATTCCTAAGGAGATTCATGTTCAACTAAGCCTTGTGCTCCGTTATGCGAGCTCCAAGACTACAAATGAACAGTCTCTTGTTGAGATTTTTTGCAGTTGCAAGTGCTGTGTTAAAACTTGTGCTCCGTAATGCGAGCTCCAAGTATTACAATGAACACTGTTTGTTGCTCTCCATGTTCATTAACAGTTTTCCACAGTTGAAGATTATAGTTGCTCAAGTGTAAACTACAGTCATGGCATCACACAAATAAAAGACACATTTAAATAAAGACACACAAATATATATCGACAAAAGAAACATAAACAATACAAGACGCACAAGGAAATACACACAAACACACACTTAAAATGGGACGCATGACTAGAAACAACCCTCTCAGTGATGTACACTACTGGTGATGAAAATGGACCAGCTTTGTTAATTTATTCCTCACAATGTCCTTTGTCATCCTCTCCGTTTCTCGTCTCGCCAAATGGTGCATCCTTATTGTGCAGTATATGGAGGATGCCATTTTCACCAGGAGATGTACATGATTGTCTTCAACCGTGGTTTCAAACATGTGGTTGTGCAGCTCTGGGAACAATGTCTTCTCAGCACTGTAATCCTAAGCCACGTCCCTGGGGGAGCTTGCCGGAGGTTGTTCTCAAAATCCTTTGAAAGCAACGCTCTGACTCTGTGCACACGGCAACTATCCCTGGAGATGGTTTTTGCAAACCTCCACGATTCTTCAAGAGGATGAAGGGATGCTCAATGGACTCAAGTGAGAGCTTCAGCGCAAGGCATGCAGTTGTGTTTTTCTTTGATCTTCTTCACCACGAAGCCAGCGATGTAGTTGATAGCAGCATCCTTGTATTCGGACACTGCATCAACATCTGGGCAGAGCTGGTAATCATGGTCGACCTCTGCATGCTCCACAGGCTTCAGGTCAAATCTACGCGCGGTGTTTGCTGACGCAGGTGTGGCCTCCATGATGCTGGTATCGTCACGGAGTATGCAATTGCCTGTTCCTGTCTTAACTTGCAACTTCACCAGAAGACGCTTGTAGGCAGCTGTGAACTGTCTTGCTGTGGGATTGTTGTTGAATCCACCACGAGCTTTGATAGAGGAGAAGAACAGTTCCAGGTGATCTTGGCTCAGCTTGTAAGTGAGGAGGTAACGGCATTGGGCATCTGGCTGACAGACTACCTCTTGGAAAATATTCCACACACTTGCACAACTGGCAATGAAGCCAACTATACATGTTTTTCTTCTGCCAGAATGCATTGGGATGCCTTTGTCATTATTCAGTTCCAAGAGAGACCTTTGGGCCTTCTGCAGGATTTGTTGGACCCGGTCTTTGTTAGATGTCCTCATGGGTGCTTTGTATCCTTTTCCTAAAGGGTTCCTGCTGTTGAGGACATCGAAGGCAGCATCAATGGTTCTCAGGAACTCCACTGTCTCCTCACACCCTCTGAACTGTGGCAGATGCAGCTGTGTATTGCAATATTCCAGAGCATCTGCCACACTGCTGCTGAAAACCTGAGCTGCAAGCTTGACCTTCATCTTCTGTTTCTCCCACCGTATATGAGCCATTTTTAACTTGTTTCCAAGTCGCAGTCCCTCTTTCTCTTGAAGTTTGTTTAGCTCCTGTATGTACTGCCAGCTAATTTTTCCTCTCGGAGTTTGCAGTGTACCTCCTTCAGCCAACGCGTTTCTCAGTAGCTTCAGCATGTGGCACACATCCAGTACCACATGAACCACTTGTGATGGATCTGCAGGATGTGGGAAAGATGATCTCATGTTATGGACATCCAAGTCGGCTCCGAGGGCTCTCAACATGGCGAAGTGGCATGATGGTCCATCGCACGTCAAGGAGACTGTACGAACTCCGATGCCATGGAGTCGCTGAAGGCATTCGTTGATGATATTTGAACGCTCTACTCCAGTCAGTCCATCAATAAGGAAATAGGCTACTGGGATTTTCCAGGATTCGTCGATTGCAACAACCATGAGGACCAGGGCATCTTTGGCTGGTGGTAGGCTATCATCAACAGTGCCACAGCCAAGGTCCACATAGCCATGGTATTTTCCAGCAGCATATTCCACGTGCTTCCGTATGGCAACTTCATTCATCATGAGGGCACACAGGGTCTCTTTTCCATCCTTCTTCCTGTCCTTCACATGTGTCTCAATAGCAGAAAAGGCAGGTTTTGTGAATCCAGGGTCTGCTGAGATGTTGCTGTACCAGGTCCGGATGGTGTCGGGATGGGGCAAAAAAAGGTCAAAACTTTCACACACAAAAGCATAAGCCTTGGCGGAATAGAAGTGCAGAGTCATCGCAAATGAACGCAATTCCTCTGACACTTTTGACTTTTTTCCTTCCGCCACTCTGGTTAGTAGCTCCTTTGACACTCCACTGAAGGAGTTCTCCAGCATCTCTGCACAGCCTGTAGAAATCAGCATTTTCTGCTTGAGCTCATTGATGACCTCAGATAAACTGGACACTCTTTTCTGCAGTCTTCTAGTCTTCTGCTGCTCCAATTTCAGTTTTTTTCTAGAGGTTTCCAGTATGTCCTCGGCTTGACGCTTCAAGGATCTGGGAGATTCCATCACTGCATAGTTGTGGTCATCACTGTTTGATTTTGTGGCTTCAGACACGTGATCATGTACCGCACAGTCCTGTACCTGTAATTCCTCAACTTCCAATTCCACAGCTGTATCATTGTGCTGTGGGACTACAATTGACACTGTGTCATCATGCAGTTCCTCCATCACAAGGATGTCACTACAATCCAATATTTCAGTGACATTTGCGTCCTCGTTAGCACTAACAAACACAGTGCAGTAACTGTGGTCATTTTGTACAGTGACACTTACCTCTGCACTTACCTTAGGTTCCGGGGATGCTGTGGTGTCTACAGAGAAGTTGAAAATTGTGGGGACAGCTGTTGAAATTAGTTTTTTTCTCCCACTGCTGTTGTCGAAGCACTCCTCTGCAAAATGTTGGGCACATATCCGGGAATTTCTGTTTGGCATCCAATTCTTGCGTCTTACATTATGGACCCACTGACACAGCCGTGCCCGGTCATTGGATGGAAAGCTGTGGAGAAGTTGTGTTGAGTTATAATGGCACACTATCATGCAGAGAACAAACAGTGTGTGGCATGTGTTAATGTAGGCTACTCTTTCTTCCCAACCAAAAGTATTGTTTCCCTTCCTTTCTGAAACCTAAGCCACCCCCCCCCCCCCCCCAATATCTGCCCTTACCAAACCACATACATAAAGTATTTACTTAATCGTCATAGAACTTTTTGATGGAATGCCACATTGCATATTATTCCTTATCAACTCGAGCTACATTTTGCTCACCACAGACTGATGTTAATTAGGCCTATGACTTTTCTGAATTACACCAGTTAGTTATTCATTTGTTTGGATGACTTCTACACAAATTAGATAGATATGGACTGTAGACTACAATAATAGATTGGTTAAGATAAATGTAACTTACCTAAGAACAGCATAATCGTGTTACAGTTAGCTATCCTTAAGTTTAAATGGTAGCTAACTAGCTAGGTAACTAGCTAACCAGCTAGGTAACATCATTTAAAATTGACAGACTTTATTCAACTTTGGCTATAATCGTTCACATACCAGTACATAGGTACATCTGATCCTGATCGGTTCACGCAGTTGTAGGCAACACAAGAAGGCATTTTCTCAATGTTTTCTATCACATAAGACTTGCAAAACTATCGGTGTTCTTGTTGCTGAGACGGGCGACTGGGATCAATCTTGAATTTATAACGGTGTTTCGCCCATCCCCAACCACGTGCGTCTTCCACGTTCACATCTGGCCATCACCTGCTGCTCGACCAATATCTACAGTTTGGGCGCTTAAAAGGTAAAGTTCAAAGTAATCACTCTATAACATAGTTTACTTTCCTTTATTAATAGACATGCACACGTAAAAGCTTTTGATTGAGAGCTAAATTATGGGTACTATTGATTTAATGTCATGCCGGTGTCGTGGATGCTGACCATGCTAATGTTAGCTAGCTAGCTAGTTTACTTGATTTTTACTTTTTAATGTTCTATGATTATAGATAACCGTGCTAGTCAAAATGTCTCAAAGACACTTTTACTTATTACACGTGCTGCCTATGTGGAATAATTATCTGCGAACAATACATATAGTCAATAGAATATTTGACTAATTCTAGACTGCAAAGAAGTATTGCTGTAGCTAGCATTGTTGATTAGAATATGGTAGAAAGGAAAACAGTATTGTCCACTCCCATTGTCTTCATTTCTTTTTAATCATATTTTACAGTGAGATTGCAGCGAGGACTATGGCCGGGCTAGCAGCAGTACCAGGACAGAGTGAGTGTAGTGTACAGTATATAATACCTCCATGGTCGAACTGAATTAATCACAATATGTCCAAAGTAAATAATTGTATTGTATTGTTTATGTTCCCCTTCATATCAAAGAGAATAGGCCTACACATACTATTCATGAAGTAGCAATGTGATATGTATCTTTAGTTTTCTAATTATTGCCATCAAAACTAGCAGAAATGAATGTCAATATCACTTCTATAGAATGTTGTCTTTAGGATAGTGACTGTGGTGAGTTGAAGTGGTGATAAGAACCTGTATAAGTCAATATGTCTGTAGAACAACACAAATAAAGTTCTACTCACACTGTGTATTACATAGAATGTATTTTATTTATTTGAACCCTTAGGCAAAACAGTGTGGATCATTGGGGACAGCTACGTCCGACGTGCTGAGGAGAGACCCAGGCACGAACGGAGAGGGAACCTCGGACTCGATGCGCGGGTCTGGTGGTTTGGCTGGGGTGGCCTGAGATGGAGGAACCTTGTCCCTTTCTTCCACCAGTCCCTGAGAGGAAGAACAGCCCCGGATGTCCTGCTCATCAACTGTGGCGGCAATGACCTCGGCAACATCACGGGAGTGGACCTTGTCGCCGCGATGAAGCAGGACCTGCAGCACCTCCACCGCCGCTTCCCCAGGATGAAGATAATCTTCTCCTGCATCACTGAGAGACGCCAGTGGAGGGCTGCAAATCCGGGGGGCATTAACAGAGCCAGAAAATGGGTGAACAGTGTGATGACCACATTTGTTCGGCGTTTGGGTGGCAACAGTGTTGGGCATCCTCGCATACGGTTTAACTGCCCTGGTTTATTTCTGACGGATGGAGTTCATTTCACCACTTTGGGAAATGACATTTTTTTAAATAGCATCTCGCAGTCCCTTGAAGCTACAATCTAGAGTGGGTGAAGCTGCCAACTTGTGATGGTGATTGCAGTGTTCAGTCCAAGTATGGCCTTCTCCAACTCTGGATTGTAACTTCAAATATCTTTTTTCTGCAGAAAACTGTCATTAACAAACCAGAGCGTTATTCTTTATGTGATGATACACTTCCTGTTGTCATTTTCAAATGTATATGGTCATCACACTGTTCACTCATTTTACTGTTCTTCCTTTTTCCTTTCCCTCATTAACTTCTCCTCCCTTGGCCCCCTTGGCCCCCTCCCCTTCCACTCTTCCTCCCGTCCCTCCTCCCCCAGGTATAGCTATAACAGCTCCCACTCTTCTAGGAGGCCTTTCTATAAGATGTTGGAGTGTGTCTGTGGGAATTTTTGCCCATTCATCCAGAAGAGCATTTGTGAGGTCACACTGCTGTTGGACCAGAGGGCCTAGCTGACAATCTCCGTTCTTCATGTAGTTCATCCCAAAAGTGTTCGCTTCGCTGGGGTTGAGGTCAGGGCTCTGTGCGGGCCAGTCAAGTTCTTCCACACCAACCTCACCCAACCATGCCTTTATGGACCATTGTAGGTTCAGTAATATGTAGGTGTCCCAATACTTTTGTCCATTTAGTTAGGGTTAGAGTGCTCTAATTTAGACCTAAGAAAACATGTCATTTATTGCACCAACTCATGAAACAGCAGGTTCTTTGTGGGCCTGATGGGAGTCTGGCCAATCGGTGACACCTCTCCCTCAGACAGGTCTGTCCATCCAGTATCAGAATAGCCACACCCAGCATCACAGCAATTCACCCCACGTAGGTGGGCACTCGGTATGGCACTCAACGTTTACACAAACACACACGCGCACACAAACAGTAAATTCCACACTGGATCACCCTGTATAGGCAGGCACACTCAATTGAAAACACACTAGATATCACCCTGAGTCGGCACACTGGTACATGGGCTGTGATCGTATTTTAGACTTGTCTAGTCCAAAGATTTACCAAGATACGTTCAAAAGGTTGAGTCTGGTTTATTGAATGAAATCAAATACTTGCGCAAGGACTTCCTGAACAACGCAAACAAAGGTGGTTTGTCAGAGAAGTGAGGTCAGTCACTTCTGGCTGTGGCTTATGTACAGTCCAAAACAAAGGTACAGTGTTTCCAGGATGTGATTGGCTACTGCATTGTACATGAATGGCAGGCGTGGCCAAGAGTAAAAACATGTGACATGAGAAAACAAAGAAAACAGAGGTCTGAATCAGGGCAGGAAAGACAAGGTGTGGTCTTTCTGACTTGGACAAAAGAGCGAGGCAGAGCTATGCAGAGTGTTTACAATTACAAAAGGGGGGGAGAGTTGGTGTTTTACATTAGACTGAAACTGGGGTTTTGCAGGGGACTTGGGGGGAGGTGATAAATTACAAAGACAAAGGCTAAGGTGTTTGGATGTAAATTCCTGGACAATCCCTCATTTGTGCCTGAACAGGCACACAAAAATAAAATCCAAACACAGTGTAAACAGTCAGCTATGCTATACATGTGGAAAGGAAATAATCTCTCCACTAGGTGGAAACTTTAATTATTTCCTCTCAACGTGCAAAATCACACACCAAAACCCCTTGTTTCAGAAGTTTGACAGGAAACAAGATAAAAAAGATGACATGATTATATACTATTTATAGTCTAAGAGTGGACAACCATTCACCAAAAAACAAACTTGATTTAACAAGGCAAAAAAAAGATAAAATGGTTACCAGTGTAAGAGGGGCAAAAAACCTCTTGGTCAATTTAGAGGAAAAACCCAAACTTATTTATCAACTCATGTTTCAATCATTGCAACTCTTGTAAACAAATATGATATTTTCCAGATTATTTCAAAGTTCATTCACTCTTGTGAGGAGGTGACCGGCAAGGTCAGTCTCCGATTGCTCATCAGAGGAGGGGAGAGTGTGGCGGTGACTGTCAAGGTCACTCTTGTTCACAGTGTATCCCAACAGTCATTTAGGTGGCACTTCTCTTTTGGGCAATAGAATGTCATTGGGGAATGCAAGGCGTCTTCTCTTCTAGATCGCAACTTCGATGTCACGTTGCTTGAAATCAGTTATGTTCAATGTTAGTGTGTGCAGGTGTGTGTGCGTGTGTGGTGCATCTTGTGAGGAGGTGACCAGCAAGGTCATTTTTCCTCCGATTCCTCGTCAGAGGAGAGGACAGTGTGATGGCCCATGGTTTTGGCCTCTGAGCCCTCTGGTTCAGCTGCATTCTGATCTCCTGGTGTTTGCGATCCCTTGGTGGACCGTCCTCTGCTGCTTGGACCCGTCGGCAATGGCTTGCATGGGTCCAACGAAGTCCTCTCAGATCGCTGTCTGCGTGATGAGTAGAAACTGGTACGGCCCGAGCCACCTCGGCGAGTTCCAGCTCCTTCGTCTGTGGTCGTGGATTAGGACCCAATCCCCAGGAGAGATGTGATGCAGGAACCCCTCCTTAGCCTCAGGAAATGGCGGTCCTCACTCTGTTGGAGACATCTGTTAACATCCTCCGCCACCCCTGTTTTGAAACATGATCTGGCCCGTGGGCTAGTTTGAAAGCATAATGAAAACATGAACGAGGTAGTACAGGTTTGTCATTAGGCCCTAGATACAGGTTAGTTTGGTGGTGGAAATGTGCACTTAGTCCTTCATTTCTTTTTCTCCGCAGGTGGAGCAGATGCTTGTAGGTCAGAAATGTAGGCTCTTGAACTGAACCCGGTCCATCCCTGTACTGCTCCACGTAGGGTCGGCCCGGGTCGTGCTGCTGGAGGGCTCACCTCGGCGCTCCCCCAGTACAGGCTGATGAAGTGCTCCATCTGTGGATCCACAGATGAGAGAGACAAACAGAGACAAAACAGAGCAAAAGAGAGTCCTCTGGTCTGGTCTCCCTGTTCCCTTCTTTGGTCAGGAACGGTTATTCAACAGTCTGTAGGAGATACTCAGAAACATGGTTAAGCGCAAGCTCCTGCTTTGGGGAAAAAATGTTGTTATTCTGTCAGGAAAACTTAAACTGGGTGACTGTTCAAGTGTCATTTAGAGCCAGTCTGCAGTAGCCTACAGTGACATCAAGGGCAGTGTTAGAATGACTTTAACACGCCCAGTCCCCAGTCATGATCAAGGCAATTGGATTTGGCTCTTAGCATTTCTCTTGCGATTTTATGAAAATAAAATACGCTTAAGTCTTTCGGACCTCCCATTCAGGGCGCAATCCCGGGCTAGACCCACCATATTCTCGTCTCAACAAAACAACACCCCCTAAGGGTGAAAGCAAAAATTTCCTGAAGTCAGGATAAAAATAGAGATGGGGCAAAGAAAATGACACTAAAATGAACTGGCTTCATTTACAATTAACTAATCAAAAACGCCATCAAGCTTCATTTGTATAGCTAAAATTTGTATATCTAAAACCTCCCTCTTCTGCATTTGAGGACAGAGTATTTGGGCCCTGCTCCTGTTTCATACTTATCTGTCGCTCACAGTGAGTTGGTGACATGGCGTTGGTCTGCATCTCACGAAACCCAGATCGCCCATCTGTAGGGAAACAGGCCAGTAATCTCCATCTCCACCTCCGGTCTGTGCCCGTCTCCTGGTTCGGCATTCGCCCATCACTCCCGGAACGACAGTTGTCTGTAAAAAACCACTCAGAAAAAAACACTCAGGCCCGATGAATGTGCCTCAAACTATAAACATGAGATATTTAACATACTCATTTAAAATATATATAAATTGGGTTATGAGATGCTGCATTCAGATTAAGATACTGGCAACCCTTATCTATTCCCCCCACTATTATGCACAACGCTTATGTCTTAAGCTACATATCAGAAAGAGAGACAAAACAAACAGTTAAAACAGACAAACAGCAGGTCCCAAGCAGTCCCCAGGAAGGCATGATCCAGGCTTCTCAAAGACCTGCCGCCCAGGGTCCATAGCACCTGAAAATTAAGACTCAAAACACAGACTGGGTTCAATAGCAGAGGAGAAGGCCTAGAGCCAACTTCTCAAAACACATTATCATTATATGAATGAAAATTCATACAGTAGAATGCATAAAACGAACAGCTTATGGCCATTCATTGACTATTGAAACAAAACTCCTGAATCAAACACCTATTCAACCCTGTCAGACTTTTGAGTTCCCTCTACATCTATTTTATCCTGTTTATTTACCCATATTTTAAAACTCTCTATCTTGGCTAGTTAAAATCTCGCTTATGGGTTGTTCAAGGGAACTCCAGCAGGTGGCGCTCGACCCCAAATTTGAGGCTCTTTCTTTTCATTCAGCTTGCGGTAACTGTGACACCGTTCAATCCAGTGGCCATACTGACCACAATGGAAGCATGAATCATCTCTATCTTCACTTCGATTATACCTTTTTCCTCGCCTAACCCTACCAGAACGCTTCCTATTGTTTCTCTGTCGCCACTGTGGTCGTTGTTGGTTCCACCTCGCACCAGCAGTCTGATTGTCCAGCTGTTGTAACTGAGCAGCTTGTAATCTGGCTGCACCTAGCTTCATTTCTTTCAACTCCCTCTCTTCAATGTGATCACGAAGACGCTCCGCATAGCGGAAATGATCAACAACTTCTTCGAGAGAAGTCGATTCCCAGGTGTGGCACATCAACCTAACTTGGTCGGACAAAGAGGAGAGAGAGTTATTCATCAATTGTTGTTTCAAAATCTTTTTATAATCGGCGTTCGCTTTGTCCATGCCACTGTGTGCGGCGAAAACTGATTCTAGTCGTTCCCAAAATTTCTCGAACTGTTGATCGGAGTTTTGTTTGCAATATGTGATACGGTCCCAATCCATCTTTTTAGGGAATCGAGTTTTGATTCTGTTCAACAGCGCAGTGTTTTGGTCAGAAAAATCGGCATGATTAAAAGGCAATGTAATGTCAAACGGATGTTTCACATCCACCCATTTTAGCCCAAGGCACTGTCTCATGATCATGGCGATTTCCTCTGCGTGAGGCTCATACATACGAACTAAACTGTTAAAAAGATTTTCAAACTCGTCAATGTCTTTGGTTGGATCGGGCAAGGTTTTAGCTATTTCACGTAGTTCATCAGAGCGCCAGGGTCTGTAAACCGTAATCTCTGGAGTCCAGGCCGCATAACCAGCTGCATAATTTATTTGTGAAGGGCGAGGAACAGGGTTTGGGCAGCGTATCAGAGGCGCGTGTATTTGCGGTCCCTCCAGACTATCTCTAGCCATTTGCAGTTGTTCCAAATTAACCTTAGCCTCAGATATAGCTCTAGCCAAATCTTCCTTATACCTCGTAGAAAGGGGCGAAATGAGAGAAGGGGCGTGGCTAATGGCGGGAGCATGAAAAGGGGAAAGAACAGCCTGGTTGGGTGTGAGCACGGAGCAACGAGTCGAGGGGGGATCTAATTTTAAATCAGAGTTATTCTGCTGGGGAAATGGCGGAGAGACTGTTTGCTGAATCTCCTTATCTTTCCTTCCTGACCCAAAAACCCGCTCTCGTGCTACTCTCTCCCAAATCTTAAAAACAGACCAGTCTACAGAATTAACAGGCTTTTCCCTTAACCTAGACATCTCAACCACCTGTAGCTGAGCCCGAATCTTAGCTAAAAATTTAACACTAAAATGTCAGATATGGATGTAAGAAATCGAAAATGCTTTAGCACATAACGAAAATCTGCCAACAAACGCTCGCAGAATAATGCTTCAGCGCAACAATCTCCTCAGGCTAGCAGTAGAATCCTGTGACCTCCTCTAGCCCTATGTTATTAGCCGGGGTTACAGGGACACCTAGTGGTGATCCCAAAATGTTGCATGTATGACCCGGATGTGGTCTTTGGTTGTGCGCGGGGAAATTTAAAGAAACAAATCCCAAATAATCATGACGCAGCCTAAAAACCCCAAAACAGCAACGAAAAGAAACCTTATGGTTAACTCACGGCGGGAAAGAATACAATTTCGAAGAAACAAACATTAAGACACATTAAAATTCGCTTAGTACTCACCCAGTCAGGAATCTCTTTGTTCTCCCTCTGGCTCAAGGCGGATCACCGGGAGTTGTTTTCCTTATCTCCTAGGCAACCAGCTAGCTAGCCTACTGGGAATCTAGCAGAAATGTAACAGTCTAAAAAGGGTACAAAACAATACTTTACCTGGATCCATGGCGCGCGTAACAAACATACAATCAAGAGCCGAGGCTCAAAAATGCAATCAAAAATCCCACTGAGCCGGCGAAAAATAGCGCTTAGACAAACATAAAGACAACACAACCCCGTTCGGGGACAAAAAACAGACACTCCGGAGGTTAGCTGGTAATCGCACTCACTGCGAACTTCAACCCATTTGGAAATCGCACTCACTGCGAACTTCAACTCATTTGGAAATCGCACTCACTGCGAACTTCAACCCTGTGGGAATCGCACTATCTGCGAACTTCACTCTGTGGAAATCGCACTATCTGCGAACTTCAATCCTGTGGAAATCGCACTATCTGCGAACTTCAACAGGTTCCCTTCTGTGCTAATTCTGGAACATCGAACTAAAGCAACCCAAAACGTTATCCTAGAAGTGCACTCTCACTTCTTAACTACAGCCGAGCCGACAAACAATCTAAACTGTAGTCTACATCAACTGTAAGGGAGCGAGTCCCAAACCCAAAATTACACCTCTTCTGAAGAGAACCCCCGGTAGCCTAAACAAGGACGAAGTCAAAACGACAATACGATATAAATATGTATATTGCTGTTCACATCTCCTTGGATAGTTACTTACTTAATACCCACGCTGGGGTTTCCTGTTTTCAACCAATCCAGACCAACACAACTGAACCAAATCAAGGCAAATACAACTCAGAACCACAAGAGGGTTCGTTTAAACGTACCTGTGAGCCTCAGGAATCCAGTGGCAGAACTGAGGAAATAATCTCGGCATGCGCTCTGGCGCAAGAGAGAAAATTGATTTTCCAAGCCCATATGGACCGACACGTCTGTCGATCAGTCCTATCCACTGGAATCCCGGCAACACGCAGGTAGTCCTCCCAGATCATCCGCGTCGCCAAACTGTGATCGTATTTTAGACTTGTCTAGTCCAAAGATTTACCAAGATACGTTCAAAAGGTTGAGTCTGGTTTATTGAATGAAATCAAATACTTGCGCAAGGACTTCCTGAACAACGCAAACAAAGGTGGTTTGTCAGAGAAGTGAGGTCAGTCACTTCTGGCTGTGGCTTATGTACAGTCCAAAACAAAGGTACAGTGTTTCCAGGATGTGATTGGCTACTGCATTGTACATGAATGGCAGGCGTGGCCAAGAGTAAAAACATGTGACATGAGAAAACAAAGAAAACAGAGGTCTGAATCAGGGCAGGAAAGACAAGGTGTGGTCTTTCTGACTTGGACAAAAGAGCGAGGCAGAGCTATGCAGAGTGTTTACAATTACAAAAGGGGGGGAGAGTTGGTGTTTTACATTAGACTGAAACTGGGGTTTTGCAGGGGACTTGGGGGGAGGTGATAAATTACAAAGACAAAGGCTAAGGTGTTTGGATGTAAATTCCTGGACAGGGCGCATAGTTTAAGCTGGGCTAGACAGGCATGTTATCCTCTCCCGTGAGTGCAAGTTAACAATTGCTTCGTCAGACTAGTTGCCCTGACGGACATGAAGCTCCGCTCCCCAGACTGCCCGACTGGCTCTGCTTTCTTAGTCCACCCCTCAGCAATCAAGTCCAGCTGAGGGTGATCAGAGCCTCCGTCAGCGTCCGCAGTTCAGGTGCACCCCATTAGTCTTTCATTAGTGACACTGCAGCTTCACTACAGTACCACTGCTCGCTAGAACTCATAAGTGCATCTCCTTTCTAAACAAGCGTCTAAGAGCTTAACCTGTTGCTAAAGACAAAGTACAAGAACAAATAAAATAGGTGTTAAAATGAAGGGTCCAGGGCACATCTTGAACAGGTGAATTTTCAGCATGCGGCGAAAGATGGGCAGCGACTCTGCTGTACTGACATCAGTGGACAGTTCCCACCACTGTGAGGCCAGGACAGAAAAAAGCCATGGCCACGCCAATCTGCCGTAGGGGGGCTTGGAGCAACTGGGGAACCAATCACCTCAAGGCAGCAGAGCTTGACCACAGCCTGGAGGTCGGAGGGAGCTGTTCATTTGCCCTGTAGGCTTGCACCACAGTCCTAAACTGGATGGGACAGCGCAGGGAGCCAGTGCTGAGAACGGAGTAGGGAAGTTGTGTGGAAGAGCATGGGGCTGTTGAAAACCAGGTCAGCAGCAGCTTTCTCCAGGAGTCTGATGGCCAACGCTGCAGGATGGCAGCAAGTAGGGAGTTGCAGGAGTCCAGGCGGGAGATGACAACAGCCTGGATGAGCACTAGCGACGAATCACAGCCAGATTTCTTTCCTAGCACAAAGTTTGATAAAAGAGATGAGTATTAGCAAAGGCAAGGAGAATGATTATATCAGTGTACAATGAGCTATGATGGGGAAGAATTACACTATTAATTTGATTTCCAGGCATGGCATATACATGGCATGCTTACTTGCAATGGTAATAATGCCTTCAGGTAATAACACTAACTATGCTTGATTAATTTGATGTATAATGTGGCAAATGCTATAGTAGCAGCAGCAAGCATCAGCCCACTATAGCTAAATAATGCCAGACAAGATTACAGACTGTAATCAATGTATGAACAATGTCACATTGATCATGCTCAACATTATGTTAAAATTGAAATACATCTGAGACCTCCGAACGTAACGTTAGCATTAACTAACGTTAACCCTAAGCCGTTAGCATTAGCTACCGTTAGCATAGCTCCCTAGCCTATCAATATAGTTGATGTTAATATAAAGAAATGTAACATTAGATAATGTTAGCTAAGTTATTCAACATTGACCCACTTACCCTCTAGATCTTTTCCAACGATGTCCTAAAGTAACCACATGTCATGATCATTTGCATCATAGACATACGTTCATATCTATGATTAGCATGATTATAGCAGCTTCATTGCTAAAGCATAGCAAATGTTAGCCGACGTCATTGCATGACTTTCTATCCAATCAGAGGCAGAGTAGGGCGGGTCTTCCTATGGTGACGTGTTTTCCGCCGAGTTCGCAGGACTCACGAACGCGCGACCAGCGTCCCCGAGGCTCGTGCACAGCACATGTTTCAAATGGCTCGATACAGGTATTGGTGGCTTCAAAAAGCCCAAAAACCCCATTGAATTAAAAGTTTATATTGATAAGATTGGTCTCTGATGCTGAATGATACCCAGAAAAATTTTGTTTTCCTTTTCTAGCCCTATCTATCATCATCCACAAACCATGGGAAATAAGGGTCTTGGGCCGCATGCCGTGACGTGACTTGCAATACCGGGCTTTGGCCACTACGTCAAATGGCTTCATGCGCCAGTGAGCAACTTTCATTGAAATGAATAGGCAGCCATTTTCAATGCCGTCTCCAGTTATATACCTCCATCATGGATGTATTAATAGAACTGGATACAGCCACTCCATTCACTGACCGCTAACAACAATGAAGCCCTATTGAACCGCGCCATCTTGGCAAATTTGTAGTCATTTGGCCATTTCCGGTGACTTTTGTACTTGCAGTTGAGCTTTTCTGTCCGACGCGCGTCCACGTCCACGGTCAACGTTGGCGTTGACCGCTTCTAGCTATCGAATGGCCGACTGGTGTAAGATGGATAGCCTAACGTTAGAGAGATAAATGTAGGCTATGGTTATGTTAATAAAGCTAACAATGATGTTGTAACATGCATGCAGCACTGCCCATCTGATCTGAACGATTGATTCATTATTACCATGGATCGGTATTGGGATTGATCAAGGGCGAATGTGAAATAGCAGCCACGAACTCAGCGGGTTATCCGAGATGCGGTAGCCGCGGCCAAAGCTCCTGCTGGCGGGGAGTGAAGCTCTTCAACTCGCCGGTCACTGGCTCCCTGGAGGAATTTAGCCTGGCTGCAAGAACGTTATCGCGAACGGAATGAATACCATCTACTAGCAAACAAAACATGTTCAGTTATATTTAACCTGTTAAAACTAAGATGCCTGGATGAAAAAATAATTTCTCCAATGGATATATTTGACAAAAACAGGTTAATATGCAAGCCGGTTTTCATTGCTAAATCAATGCGGGGAGAGCCGAGAGAGCCGGGAACGTGCGTCTACATTTCACATAAAGGTGAACTTTTCCGTGGACGCGCGTCGGACAGAAAAGCTCAACTGCGCAAGTCAAAAGTCACCGGAAATAGCCAAATGACTACAAATCTAGCCAAGATGGCGCGGTTCAATAGGCCTTCACTTTAGATTTCGAATCCTGGGGGCTTGACCTCCATGGATCCTGGGGGCTTGCTTGTCTTGCGTTGCGAGTTCTTCCATGTGTGTTATTGGTGATGTGTGACGTTATGGCCGGCACAGCGCCCTCTAGCTGATAGGCGGTGAATCGCACCACGGTCTGTCATCGTAGTCTCCCCGTCCATTTCTGTCATTTTAGTATATAAGATATCAGACACAGGGAGATAGGAATCTGATGGGGAGGTGTAGTGGATTACAGGCAGATCTGGGTAGAAATACTATGAAAGAGCATATTGAGTATCTTATCACTTATGAGAGAGTGAAATGGTAAAGAAATGTTACTCCTCATGCTTGCTTAATTGAAGATGACATATTGCTCTTGCTTGCTTTTAAATAAAGTCTATTATTTTTGCATATTAATTGTATTGCAGGAAGGAGTTGTATCCGTGCCCCAGCTAGTGTCTCTCCTGGCCCCGACAAGGGTACTGTGGCCTGTATGAAGGACTCCTTGTGTTCTGTGTTTTGTGTTCTGAAGGACCCTGCTCGTCTCCTGACTTGTTGATCCTTTTTGTAGCAATCATGAATCAGCACTTCTGTTTTATTGAATCGTATGTCTTCGACTGGGACTGCCTTGGTCAGAGAGAAACTTTGCTATCAGTGTACTCTCTAGGCATTAAGGCATATTGTATACTGTACGTTTCTTCTACAAGAGAAAGGCACAGAGAGAGAGACAGACACAGAGAGAGAATTCAGCTGCATTAGGCGTCAGACATCACAAGAACACCAGGATACCGTTTGCTCAGCCAAACAGGTTATAGAAACACACGTCAACGTGTTCCCGATTGTGAACAGTTGAGCTATTTGAAAAAAACAGCATTGAAAAGCAAAGCAAAGCAAACTACAAAATCTCCCAGTTATTTGGCGAACAACATTTTGTGAGACATAATGACCTTATAAAGGATGTGCTTTTGACCATGTGATGGTGATGATACGATACAAACCCTACTTGTTTGCAGTTGACTTCCAGGGTGTGTGCTCTATCTGAACTCTGTCTTTTTTTTTTTTACACACACACACACACGTCTGTAGAGTTTAGCTGTCCTCTATATGATCTACTGTATAGCATGTGTGCATGTGTGTGTGTGTGTGTGTGTGTGCCCATGCGTGTGTGTGCACATTGCATAATAAATAGCAGGAAAAGAGCTGCAGTGTGTGTTTTGTTTGTAGTGCAGTAGTCAGGTATAATAGTCAGGTAGTCAGGTACAATAGTCATTAAGCTGCAAAAGAGGACTTGCACACAAAAAGATAACCAGACTCAAAGTCTTATCAAAAGGTTAGTAGATTTAGTAGGGATCAATAACAAATGCAAACATTTCAGTCCACGCAGGGACTATCGTCAGTGCAATAGTGCCCCGTGCTGGCTGCTGTAGGTAGTGCAATCACTATCACTAATTGGCCATTTATTCAGGCCTAATTGCCTAATTAAAAACTCCAGCCGTCTGCATAGGAGCCCTGTATATGTGAACGCTGTCAGACCGACGGTGTCCGAGGAACATGGAAACAGACGGACAGACAAACAGACAGACAGTGGTTTGCTCATGTGTTAGATGTGTTAGATAGATTAGATAGATTAGATTAGATTAGATTAGATAGATGTTAGATGTATCAATATCCATAAGTGAAGAGACTGCTTCTAAACACAAGGACTGTTTATGAAACGTTGTAGAGGGTTTTCAGTTTAAAGGCTGCGTGTGTTGCAACATGAATGAGGATGTGCTTGAACAGGCCATGATCACACACACACACACACACACACATCACACACACACACATACATCACACACACACATACATCACAGACACGCACGCACACACACACACATCACACACACACATCACACACACACACATACATCACACACACACATACATCACACACACACACGCACGCACACACACGCATGCACGCACACACACACACACACACACACACACACACACACACACACACACACACACACACACAGGAGAGTGATCACAGCAGTCTGGCCAAGTTCCCTGTCTGTCTGTCAGTCTACCCCCTATGACAGACGGCCAAACAATGTGACCACAGAACAGAGAGAGCTTCTACGTTTGACAGCCTGAAGTGATGAGAAAAATGCAGGAACTTCATCTCTGGGTTCCACATTCTCACACATGCAATCAGGCCAACTTGAATATTAATCAATGTTCATAAATATTGAGAAGTGTTCATCAATATTCATCAATGTTCACCAATGTTATACTACCTCTGAGGTCAGTTAGCCTACCCTGGGTGAACCAGAGAGGTTCTGGTACATAGGTTTTTCCACAGACCAACACAAAGAGAAAGACACATTGATTGACCTAAACTGAACTTGAACTTGAACTAAACCAGGGGTGGCCAACCCGCGGCTCGCGAGCCGCATGCGGCTCTTTGCCCGTCAATGTGCGGCTCCTCCATTCATTGATTAAAAAAAAGTTGGCTTGTGGCTCTTCCGGGGTGCTGAGGTATTTGGGTTTGTTTTTGTATTTGGTAAATGTGTTTGTTTCTATGGGTTGGATTATGCTGTTTCTGAGTTGTGGGAAACAATGGCTAATATGTTTTCTCTGCTTTGGCAGGATTGTGCGTCTGATGGTAGATCGCTGCTTTAGCCTGTAGGCCTACTGTTCATAGCTATCATGCTAGTATTGGAGTTGTGTCCGATCTGCCTCTCGAAGTGATTTTATTAAATAAAGGTGTATTTTGTATATTACGCAAGTTGTCTGGCTGTTTACCTTAAAGAGGCCCCGACCTGCATCTGCCCTTATGGTTACAATTTGGCACTGCGAGCAATTGGTCAGTTGGGTGTGCCAGTCTATCTCCCAGGTGCGAGTCCAATACTTTCACAGCTACTCTTCTTGTGCAGTGGAGATCGGAAGGTTGATTTTGGTGTCCTTCTTTATTTTGGTGTGCTGGGACTACTGCCTCTTGTGGTGCCAACAGAGAAATGCAGGTCAACATTGACCGGAGGGAGGGAGGGAGGGACAACCGGACAAACGCTATCCTAGGCGCAAGCAGCACTTCCAAGTTCAGAATGCACTTGAGGAACCCTGAGAACAAGCTGATCATTAGATCGGGTCTGGTAGGTGCCAAGGCTCCTGTCCAACAGAGACGAGATGTAAGGTGGAAGTTTACCAATAATGGCTTTGAAAATAAACAAATATCAGTGATAGTTAGGCCTTAGAGAAAGAGATTACTTAGTAGCCCATGCTGTGTTCGTTCTCTGGTCCTCTGACTTGCCAACACATGACCACTTGTCCTGAAGACTGCTTTAGCTAGCTATATCACCAAAAAGCTACTGATTTGACTGTGCGGGTGGACGGTATTTATAGGCTACTTATAGGTGTAGTAGTTTATGGATTTTTGGGGCAGAACTTCACCAGTCTCATTGCTGTCCATATAAAGTTGATTCTTGCTTAGGTGTCTCTAATACCAGTGTATATTTAGATGAGCTGCCCAACGTTGTGACCTAATAGGTCATAGAAGATCATAGAAGGTCAGTCTAAGGGTCATAGAAGTCCAGAGAAGAATTTCTCGATTGACTTAGTCAGCAAAGAGCCGTCAACAACAGCTGTAAAGTTGCTTAATCGGACATTAGATATAGTTCAGTTCCCTAGCAGGTCTAATCTTGAACTGGTTTTGTGCCATCATCGCTTCTCACCATAAATAAAAAGATTGTCAGGTGACCAGCCTCTACTAAGCACCCCCACTAAACAGTATAAAAGAAGAACCACTGGAATGGAGGGGTGCGCTTAACCTCGTAGCTCATGTTGGTTTAAACTATCTTACGCTGGCTTTAGCTTTAGTTTTAGCTTAGCAAGCTAGCATGCTAGCTCACACCTGTTGTCCACGCTGCTCTAACTTCAACGTCATGCTACTCTACTCTGCTGTCACGGTATTGTAATCGTCTATTCTTGTTACGTAACTGTTTTGTAATAAGCAACGTGTCAAAACTATATTGGACCATGCCTAAAGCTTGGTTACTGTACTGTGTTTTGATATGCTTATTCTTTGTTAAATAAACTACAGAAAGATTTCTCTTCTCCATATTCATTGATCAGTAATGTTTTAATTAAGGTTTCCCACATCATAGGCTTAGTGAGTTTAACCAATTCAACTCACTTACAGAAGGTCAGTAGGAAGGTCTGTAGACCAGACAGGTCAGTAGGAAGGTCACGCAGTAGCAGAGTGAGGTGTGGAAGACTAAGACGGAGACATGCTCCATCCAAGGAACATAATTAGCCTACAGTCCAAGAACTTTTTTTTAAACAGCACTGATACAGGAAGGGACTTGTCTCTGTCTAGGCCTAACCCAAGTTCTTGACAGATCAGAGCATGTCATATAGAGCTGTGCTGGTAAGTTTGTGATGTAGTGTACCACCATCATCACCTCTTTCTTTTTATGATTAAATTAGCTAGCAATATACAACGTTAAATAGCTAGCTAACTCAAGCGGGAAACACGGCCAATGTTTGAATTAACTACATTAGCTTTAGCTAGCAACCTTCATTCGTTCATTTATTGTAACTTTACTTAATGCAAGTACAACCGCTGCCTCTTGTTAATAATATTCTCGGGGATGAATGACATAAATAATTACAAGAAGCAAGCAAGCAGCCCACAATGAAATGATTTAGTAGTTTTTATAAGTTACCAGGCTCGTCCGCTGACTGTTACCTCCTCCATGCTTACTTCAGCCTGTAGCAGGTGCTCCTCAACTTTGGTCGCCCCACAAAACACAGCGCGTGCGTGAGTGCGTCAATCAAATATTTGTCTATATGGAGAAGAGAGGAGTCAGTTCATCACCTTCCCTCGGTCCTCCCACGTAATTTCACCGCACAAATGAAATGGTTCATTTTTATTTTATGTCGGAAAAAATACCGAGGTCATGACCTCAGTGTCCTCAATGGTAGTTACGGCCATGGCAGGTGAGTACAGCTCAGTAGACTAGGACGGTCTGTAGACCAGACAGGTCAGTAGATATCTCAGTAGACCAGGACGGTCTGTAGACCAGACAGGTCAGTAGATAGCTCAGTAGACCAGGACGGTCTGTAGACCAGACAGGTCAGTAGATATCTCAGTAGACCAGGACAGTCTGTAGACCAGACAGGTCAGTAGATATCTCAGTAGACTAGGACGGTCTGTAGACCAGACAGGTCAGTAGATATCTCAGTAGACTAGGACGGTCTGTAGACCAGACAGGTCAGTAGATATCTCAGTAGACTAGGACGGTCTGTAGACTAGACAGGTCAGTAGGAACTTCAGTGGTCTGGTCACACAGCAGCAGAGCAGGGTGTGGAGGACTGAGGCTGAGACAGGAGCCTCCTCATCTTTCCAAGGAACATAATTAGCATACACTCCAGTTCATTTCCCAGAACAAAGTACATTTTTATACAGCACTGACACAGGAAGGGACTTGTCTCTGTGTAGGCCTAACCCACATTTATCTCCTGATAGATCCGCGCATGTCCTATATAACTGTGCTGAATCAAGGCTATGAATGCCTTACCTTTTATGGTAAGCTTGTTATCATTTCCCATGTTTGGAGTCAGCAGATGGGTGGCACCTGGCATTAGTTAATATATACCCGCTGAAGCTTATAAAGCTACGTATGAAGCTGCTTATAAAGCAGAAACAAGCAACATTGGAATAGTTGCCTAAAAGCCTTAAACCTTTTCCTTGATTGATTAACAGTAAGGAATGGGGACCTTTAGGTTCGTGAAGTTGGGAATATTAATCACTTTTCTGCAGGTAAGACTTGCATGACTGTTTTCAACAATGAGACTAGGCACTACTAAGTCAAACATGTGCACCATGAACATGTCAACCACACCCCATTCAACATTGTTAAATGTTTTCTAGTTTTGATTTATTTGGTCAAATGGTGTTTGAGGGTTGTGTTTATGACAAGGATTCATATTACCTATGTTTTTACATTTTAATTTACTTTTCAAACCACTTTGTACATAATGTGATATTTTATTCACTACTATGAATAAATGCATAGCAGAGCTCTAAACTCTATGAAAAGTATAGAAGGGCCCTTGAGCACTTTCATTAAATCCTAAAAAATCCAGATAACGGCACAAATGACTGTCCTCAACTGTCCGGCAAAGATACAATGTGCACCAGTCAGTTTTTGCTTGTGTCCTGGCAACGTGAAGCAGCTGCATGTTATTCCTATATCAGATCGTTTGCAGCTAAATCAAAGGGTTCAGTGTAGGCTACATATGCAGGTTCTGACCACTGGGTTTCATTCAACCTGTTTCTCGTTCTAAGAGACGCTTGTTCAGTGTTGAGTGAACCATTAAAAACGAATTCTCAGCTAATGATCATGGATCTACAGAGCATTTAGGAGCAACGCGGAGCTGCTTGGGCATCAGAACCCGTACTATGGCGCAAGCGTCTGAAGCACAAGCTTCTAAGTGCAAAGCCAATCAATGATTGCAGAAGAAGAGAGCACAAATCTCCATTCTACAACCAAATCCCACAGACTCCATACCTAACGGCAAGGCTAACTTTGTCACGGTTGCACACATACAACCAAGCCATACTCTCTCTCTGATCTATCCAACATGATCGAACTACCTAAATGAAAGTAATCTGATCTATGTTGTGAAATATACTGACTATAGCTATTCCAATTCAGGTGGGGACCTATCCAACTCTATTCGGTCAGGGACATTGAGCAAACATCAAGGAGGAGGGGCATCATTGGCTTCGTCTCAGCCCACAGAATCCAGCAAGCTCAAACACACAGTTTCAAGTTGATTTTGTGTCATTAAAGACAGAGAATAACCACCCCACTGACTCCCATTCAGTTGGGTATCCCCCTTGCCACCTCTGTATTTAGACTGAAACTGCCCATTGGTTGTCTTCTCATCAATCTGGTAAAAAAATAAATAAACCAAATGTCAAGAAGTGGACATCATTGGTTCCTCTCGACCTAAAGAATCTAGCTAGTATTTGAGCAGTTTGGAATTGGTTAGTGTCATTATAAGCACAGAGAATAACCGTCCATTGACTGCCATTCAGTTGGGAAATACATTTCCCCATTCATTCTCTACGGTGGCCAGTTTGATCAAGCTCTGAACACATGCCCATGCTCCAATCATGAGGGAGTGCAATATTGCCATTTGTAACAAAACCCCACAAACTCCCCACAGTTGTAAAACCAACTGACCTAACCATACACTATCTCTGATCTATCCAACTAACCTAACCATACTCTATCTCTGATCTATCCAACTGACCTAACCATACTCTATCTCTGATCTATCGAACTGACCTAACCATACACTATCTCTGATCTAACCAACTAACCTAACCATACTCTATCTCTGATCTATCCAACTGACCTAACCATACTCTATCTCTGATCTATCCAACTGACCTAACCATACTCTATCTCTGATCTATCCAACTGACCTAACCATACACTATCTCTGATCTAACCAACTGACCTAACCATACTCTATCTCTTATCTATCCAACTGACCTAACCATACTCTATCTCTGATCTATCCAACTGACCTAACCATACTCTATCTCTGATCTATCCAACGTAATCAAACTACTTAAATAAGAGTCATCTGATCTATGTCGTGAAATATAATGGCTATAATGATATACCCACAATGTACCTAACCTTGATACTATGTGAATCCTAACATTTAGAACAAGCTCCCAAAGAGCTACAGTAAGCCCCTCAAGTCTCTGAACTCTGTGGATTTAGAAAGAAGATGGGCTCCTGAGTAGAATAGACTATATATTTTACTGAGACACCAAGCATAGTTTTTTATGTACAAAGAAAAATGTACTTGGCAATGGGAAAAATGAATTGTGGCAAACTCCTCCAGGTAGTGAGCCCTGATACACGTGACAGACAAATACACAAACGCACGCATAAAGGCACAGGGGTCAAATTAATATCCCCCTCGATTTCATTGTGTAACTCACAATTACACAAGTTTGTTTTTGTTTTTTTCCATCCAAGTATACTTTGATTTTTACATCAAAAACTATGCTTGGTGTCTCAGTGTAGTCTTAGACAAGTCTTAGACACGTTTAGACATTATCAGAGAGCAGAGCTTGAGGTGTTTAGCAGCCATACATGCACAGATGTCTGTATTTCAACATTCATTATATTGGACCATAGATAATGCTACATGGACTTGTTTGCCCACTAGATGGAGACATTGAGTGTGTGTGTGTGGGGGGGGGGGGCAGAATCAGTGACAGACAGGGGGCTTGTTACCACAAGCTAACATGCATAATGGGCGGGGAAGTTTAACATACTTGTTTGTCTTTGTTTTTACAAGCGATTGATTTGGGTGACTGGTCATACTTTCTGGGGGGGTTTAGTAAATCTGTCTGTTTAGGAGTGTGATTGGTTATGAATCACACATACCCTCAAAGTCAAAGTCCTCTGAAATGTCACTGAATATCACTGTCTTAACCTTGTGTCTGTTAGACCTTTGCTCCAGGGTCATTGGAGGAGCCAACATGTCTGCCTGTTTTCAACTCAGACCTGTTGATTTTCAAAGTGGAGAGAATGCAGCTCCCCAGGGGAAGAGTGCTTGGCAAAGGTAAGGGCATGATGTATCATCCTTCCATATTTCCTTACAACGTGTGTGCATCAGTAGGGGAAACACCTCTATAACCTCACAACCACAAACACATATGCACTTCAAAAAGTGCACATTTAGCAGCTTATTTCAAGCAGATCTATTATGACACCAAGTATTTCCTTGGTGTGAAGTGGTGCCTCGTCCACAGAGGACGCCATTGACCATATCCTCCACAATGCTCTATCCCACCTGGACAAGGGTAAGGGAGATTATGTGAGAACTGTTAAGTGCAGCTTTCAACACCCTAACCCCCCCCAGACTCATCACCTAACTCAGGTACCTGGAAACTAACATCCCCCTGTGCAGGCGGATCCTTGACTTCCTGACAGGCAGACCACAGGTGGTAAAGGCAGGCAGCTACATCATCCTCCCTCAGCCTCACCACGGGAGCCTCGCGTCCTATCCCCACTGCTATCCTCCCTCAGCCTCACCACGGGAGCCTCGCGTCCTATCCCCACTGCTATCCTCCCTGTACACGCGACTGTGCAGCCACCTACGAGTCCTACTGCGTCGTTAAGTTCGCTGATGACACAGCTGTGGTAGGCCTGATCTCCAACAACGAGAGGACCTACCTGGTGGAGGTGCGGTGCCTGACTTAGTGGTGTCAGGACAACAACCTCCATCTGAATGTCAGTAAGACGAAGGAGATGACAGTGAAGTAACATTTCACTGTATATTGTATACTGTACAGTACTATATACATGTGACAAATAATATCTGAATGGCAGTGGACTATGAAGCAGGAGAGGATCTACGGCCCTGTAAACATTGATGGGAGTGGGACCCCTGTGGAGAGAGTGGACAACCTCAAATATCTTGGTGTCCAGATCACCAAGGACCTGACATGGACAAAACACATGGGCTGTGTTCCGAACTGCATACTTCCATACTATATAGTATGCCAAAAAAGGATGTAGTGTGTCCCAATACATAGTATGCCACATGCAGTATGGCAAAAATACCAGGATGTCCTACTACATCAGGTCATATTTAGCAGTATGTAAGCCAGCAGACTTTTCTGCTGGCTTAAAAAAATTCTACAATTTGACTGCAGTAACCCATTAAATACATACCAAGCACAAAATTGTAAAAACAGGACAAAATCCTAAAAAAAAAAATATGAAAGAAAAAAAAAGTGGAATTTGTGAATCGATCGGTAATCATAGAGAATAGAATCACGGTTTTTACATGAGCATTGAGCAATTCCCCTGCGCGCCCGCCCGCGCGCCTCCAGGCGTGCGTGCCCGCGCAGGGGTATTGCGGGTATTGCGATATGCGGAGCGCGCCCACTAAACGCCGTCCGAGTAGCTCCACTCCTGGGTCCAGTTCCTACCTATAGGGGGAGGCTGCTAAATCTGCTCAAAGACGCCACCTGGCGGTGGTGCATCACTAAAATGAAATAACACCCGTCTGAAATCCCACGATACTGCGATGGTGAACCGCGGGATGGATCATTTCTAACTACTCCCAACTGTAACGCATCCCGTCGTCTTTCCCCAAAGGCAGCTGGGAGTAGACAGTAGGCAGCGTGCATGGGAGGCGCCACAGGGACCAACCAAGTGCTCCTGTCCTCCCGGATGGACAGCGTCAGCAATCTATTCTTCTCATGGATGTATTAATAGAACTGGATACATACAGCCACTCCATTCACTGGCCGCTATCAACAATGAAGCCATATTGAACCGCGCCATCTTGGCAAATTTGTAGTCATTTGACCATTTCCGGTGACTTTTGTACTTGCAGTTGAGCTTTTCTGTCCGACGCGCGTCCACGTCCACGGTCAACGTTGGCGTTGACCGCTTCTAGCTATCGAATGGCCGACTGGTGTAAGATGGATAGCCTAACGTTAGAGAGATAAATGTAGGCTATGGTTATGTTAATAAAGGTAACAATGATGTTGTAACATGCATGCAGCACTTCCGATCTGATCTGAACGATTGATTCATTATTACCATGGATCGGTATTGGGATTGATCTAGGGTGAATGTGAAATAGCAGCCACGAACTCAGCGGGTTATCCGAGATGCGGTAGCCGCGGCCAAAGCTCCTGCTGGCGGGGAGTGAAGCTTTTCAACTCGCCTGTCACTGGCTCCCTGGAGGAATTTAGCCTGGCTGCAATAACGTTATCGCGAACGGAATGAATACCATCTACTAGCAAACAAAACATGTTCAGTTATAATTAACCTGTTAAAACTAAGATGCCTGGATGAAAAAATAATTTTTCCAATGGATATATTTTACAAAAACGGGTTAATATGCAAGCCGGTTTTCATTGCTAAATCAAAGCGGGGAGAGCCGGGAACGTGCGTAGGACAGAAAAGCACAACTGCGCAAGTACAAAAGTCACCGGAAATAGCAAAATGACTACAAATCTAGCCAAGATGGCGCGGTTCAATAGGCCTTCACTTTAGATTTCGAATCCTGGGGGCTTGATTCTTCTGCATGTTTTTCGATTTGGCCAATTTGTGAGGAAACCCTTGCGAACATAGGAAAAACATGCAAACTCAGCACAGAAAGGCCCAGGACCTTCTTGCTGTGGGGCGACTGTAGTAGTAGCCTACTGCGCCACACGTGAGCAATTTTGGGGTCCAGTGTCTTGCTCAAGGACACGCGCCACCGCCTGGCTGGGATCGAAACGAGATCGAACTAGGATCGAACCGGGGTCCTGTATAGGAGTATCAATATTTCAGACTGACCACCAGAGGGGAGCAACGACTACCTCTACCTTGCATGATTTCATATTGGGAAAAGTCGATGCACTTAATTGACAAACACTTTCAGCAGATTGTACACTCATACGGTCCAGCTTGATTCCAGGTTTAAAACTATTTAATGAAGGATTTTCTGAAACATCAGTGGAATGAATGTAGGCAAAATTCACTTCCTGATAAGCTATATATTGCTGCTACTCTCTTCTATTCCGATAGTGATATATTATTGCACTGGTAGCCTACTCCATGTATCGTTTTTAATTTTCTTGAGCCTTTCCACGTGCACATTGTAAATGAGACCTCTCTTAATGTCTCAATGGGCTCCCCTGGCCGAATAAAGGTAAAATAAAAAACCGATAACGGAAAAACGTTTCACTGCTCTTTGTACTTACTATACTGAAATGTAGCATGCGACCAATAAACTTGACTTGTTTATCTCCGATTTATTTGTACTGGATGTATATACGTACATATTTGTAATCTATTCTCTACTATACTGTACACATGCTGTACATCTATCTATCGATCTATCTGTCTGTCTGCCTGTCTGTCTGCCTGTCTGTGTTCCAGTGGGATTTGATGACTGCTCGGGCCGGACCAGGTTCCTGTTTGACACGGATGACACACGCTTCAGGGTGGAGCCAGACGGCACCCTGAAGCTGAAGAGGGCGGTGACGCTCCACTCTGGACACAAGGACTTCTCTGTCCACGCCTGGGACTCCCTGGGGAGGAAGATGACTGTCCTTGTGAGGGTGCAGGTGCATAATGTCGTGTTATTCTTTTACACATACACGTGAGTCCTTCTGTATTTCAATGTAGTGTCTTTATTACGTCTCGTTCTCTCCTCTACCATCTCCTCTCCCGTTCTCCCGCCCGTAACCTAGCCAACCCAACCTGACGTCACTACGGTGGCCTGTAACAATAACAATAACACCACATCTCTCTTTCTAGAATCAATGGGTAGACTGCCATTGATTCATCAGACCTTAGAGGATTATTCTGCCTCTATAACTAAAAGGTCTGATCTGAACCTGATCAAATAAACAATTATACTAACAACCCTATAGTATATATCTATATAACACAAAACAAGAGCATAAACACATCTCTTTCTTTCTATTTTTTTTTTCACAAGTCCAACCTAGCAGGTTTCACCACAACTCTCCCAGACCTGGTTCTGGGAGTAGCTGGTGGTTCTGGGACATTCTGGTCCATTGTTTCTGTAGAACCCTGCTTTGGGACACATCCCAGAGGTTGCTCCGCAGCACCACCACCACTCTGCGCCGGTGAGGGCTCCATGGGGATGAGATGGCGCCGGTTTCTCCGTACCGTCCCATGAGGTCCATCCACGACGTACGACCGTGGAGTAGGGTGACTGCTGACCACGACTCCAGTTGCATTTTGATCGGTGACCCACACTTCCTTTCCAGGAGTGAGTCTGTCGAGACATCTTGCACGATGACGCCGATTGTAGCTTTGTGCGTCTCTCCTCCTCTTTACCTCTTCCTTCAGGACCACCGCCGCACTGTCGGGAAGAGCAGGGGCCAGTAGAGCAGGAAGTGTAGGCACCGTCGTGCGGAGTCTCCTTCCCATCAGAAGTTGAGCCGGACTGTACCCGTTATGCAGCGGGGTGGCTCTGTACGCCAGCAGAGCGCGGTATGGGTCAGCTGCCTTCTTCAGGAGACCTTTTATTGTCTTGACAGCCCGTTCTGCTTCCCCATTACTTTGAGGATATTTCGGGCTGCTTGTGACATGACGAAATCCGTAGGACGCCGCAAATGCCGCAAAGGCCATTCCAGAGAACTGCGGCCCGTTGTCCGTCACCAGTTCCTCTGGGATGCCGTGCCGTGCGTAGATCGATTTGAGGTGGTGGATGACATCTGTTGATTTTGTGGGGGTCAGCAGAGCGATCTCCACGTATCTTGATGCGTAATCCACAACCAGCAGGTATGTCTTGCTCTCCAGCATGAACAGGTCTGCTCCCAATTTCTGCCATGGTCGCCCTGGGTATTGAGATGGCATCAGCGGCTCCTTTTGGTTCTGTCTCTCTTTGCTACATGTTCGGCAGTTGAGGACTAATTCGTTCAGCTGCTGGCTCAGCCCAGGCCACCATACAGACTGTCTTGCGCGCTCCCTGCACTTTACCACCCCCTGGTGGCCTTCATGCAGCCTGGCAAGCACTTCATTTCTCATTGTTGAAGGGATGACGAGCCTGCTTCCCCTCAGCAAAAGTCCATCCTCTACTGTGAATAGCGCCTGTTCCGCCCAGTACAGCCTGAGAGCAGGTTCACTGTTGTTGTGTGCTGGCCATCCCTCTGCACTCAGCTGCATCACCCGTGCGCACACACTGTCCCTCTTCAGCTGCTCTCTCAGCTCGTCCAGGTAGGCGGTGCTCGCTGGCAGGTTCTCCATTATCATGTCCACGTAGATGTTAGTACTCTCGAATAACTCCTTCTCATCCGGTGTCTCTCTCCTCTTCACAGGAGCACGTGAGAGTGTATCGGCAGTCCACAGGCACTTCCCTGGCACATGAGCAATGGAGTAAGAATAGCGCATCAGGCGCATCCGGAAGCGCAGAATCCGTGGAGGAAGAGCATCCAACGGCTGAGACCCCAGCAGACTCAGGAGCGGCTTGTGGTCTGTCTCTAGCTGGAAGTGTCTGCCGATGAGAAAGTTGCGAAACCTCTCGCAAGCCCAGGTCAGGCCCAAGGCTTCCTTCTCAACCTGCGCGTATCTCTGCTCAGTTTGTGTGAGAGACCGCGACACATAGGCTACAGGTCTCCACACTCCATCCCATTTTTGGAGAAGCACACTCCCTAAGCCATAGGATGACGCGTCCGCTGAGACTTTGCACTCCCTGTTGGAGTCGTACATGGCCAACACTGGTGGGGATATTAGTGCATCCTTCAAATCTTGAAAGGCCCTGGCCTGCTCGAAGCCCCACAACCAGCAGTTCTTCTTTGACAGAAGGTCCCGCAGCGGCTTATCTCTCTCCGCCAGCTGTGGGATAAACTTCCCCAGCTGGTTTACCATGCCGAGAAAGCTCCTCAGCTCACTCACATTCGTCGGCTCCTCCATCCTCCTCACAGCCTCTGTCTTACTCGGGTCAGGGCTAATACCACTGGTGGAGATTATATGGCCTAGAAAGGTCACCTCTTCTTTCGACAGGTCGCACTTATCGATGTTCAGGGTGATTCCGGCCTTCTCAATCCTCCCCAGCACGACGTGCAGACGAGCATCATGTTCCTCTTGTGATCGGCCCCACACCAGCACATCGTCCATGTGGCAGACTACACCCTCCAGCCCTCCCGTGACCTCTGTCACCATTCTGTTTTGGAAGTGTTCGGGGGCAGAGGCGATGCCGAAAGGTAGACGGTTGAAGTAATATCTGCCAAAGGGCGTGATGAAGGTGGTGTACTTTGATGAATCTTCCGTCAGAGGTATTTGCCAAAACCCCATGTTCGCGTCTAACTTGCTGAATATTCTGGCTCCAGCCAGCATTCCCAGTGTTTCCTCCACTGTTGGTAGGGTGTACTTTTCCCGGCACACTGACTCATTGAGGTTTGTGAGATCAACACAGATGCGAACAGCACCTGTCTTCTTGGGAACCACCACAATGCCGGCACACCAGTCAGTTGGCTCCTCGATTCGGCTGATCACTCCAAGGCTTTCCATGCGGGACAGCTCTTGCCTGACTTTGTCCATCAGTGGCAACGGAATCCTTCTGGGTGTCTTCAGTGAGAATGGTTGGGCCCCAGGTTTCAGCCTGATTGCATACGGCTGTCTCATCTCGCCGAGACCACTGCATATCTTTGGGTAGGTTGTCTTGAGCGTCTCCATCGTGATACTGTCAAGACGTGCCACAAGCTCCATCTTACTAATAGCAGGTCTCCCCAGCAACGCAGTGTGCAGGTGTCGAGTGACATACACATCCTCCAGCACCTCTTTCTCTCCTCTCCTTAGCAACAGTTCGGCGACGCCCACAACATCTAGTGGACTCCTCCCAGGTCCCATCAGTGGCTTAGTTGACTTCCGGAGGGTAGGTGGATCCTTGTCTCTGTAGATCTCTTGAAAAACAGTGTGAGGCATAACTGTAACATCAGCACCAGTGTCTATTTTGAATGGCACACGTCTGTCATCGATGTTTATGTTGACCATCCATGGCTCACCATCAGCTGTGATGCTGCCTAAGAACACACAGTCCTCATCCTCTTCACAGGAGCAGGAACAGTCCTCTTCAACCTCATGTACAGATTTGGATGACTTACACACACGCCTGTAATGCCCCATCTTCCCACATGAATGACATTTCACCTCATTAGCAGGGCAATCGCGCTGTGAATGGGGCAGAGAGCTGCCGCATTTATGGCACTGAACATTTTTCCCCTTTGAGTATTTGGCACTGTGTGGCTTGGCTGGGTAGCTGTTAGCCTGTTGAGGTTTGTTTTTAGCATACGTCTTGCCACTGCTCTTGAACACTCTGTCTACAGATTTAGCATCACTTGCCTCTGTCCTGGTGTCCCCTCGCAGAGAAGATTGCTGTCTTTTCACCTCTTCACTCTGCCTCGCCATGTTTATTGCCTTTTCCAAGGTCAAGTCCGGGTCCAGCTGCATGCGTTCGGACAGCCGCTTATCCATCAGTCCAACGACAAGCCTGTCACGAATCAGCTCGTCATGTAGCGCTCCATATGTACAATGCTCCGCCAGCGCATATAGTGCTGTCACAAATGAGTCTACAGTCTCGCATTCTCCTTGCTTGCGCATGTTAAATTTGGCACGCTCGTAGATAACATTTTTCTTGACTACGAAGAAACCCTGTAATCCATCACGCACCCCTTGGTAAGTACCTCTTAGAGCATCAGTCAGATTTAGTCCACGTAAAATATCATCCGCCTCATCTCCCATACAATATATTAGCGTGTTGACTTGATTCTCTTCAGTGCTAACATTCAGGTTACTTGCCAGACGAAATCTTTCAAACCTGCGTATCCATTTTGCCCACTCTTGCGGCTTTGAAAAGTCGAAGGACTCCGGAGGCTGAATGCTGAACGTAGCACTTGAAACTGGAACCGGCGCCGCTCTCTGGGCTGCCGCTGCTCCCGCGTTATCAACCATCCTTCTCTTCCTCTTTCTCTTCCTCCTCCGCATGAACTAAAATGACACTTGTCGGCCGATCTAACTCTTAACACTACTTACAGGACTTCTGACACCATGTCGTGTTATTCTTTTACACATACACGTGAGTCCTTCTGTATTTCAATGTAGTGTCTTTATTACGTCTCGTTCTCTCCTCTACCATCTCCTCTCCCGTTCTCCCGCCCGTAACCTAGCCAACCCAACCTGACGTCACTACGGTGGCCTGTAACAATAACAATAACACCACACATAACAGCCTCCATGGGTCACCAGCCCAGGGTCACCAGCCCAATGAGGTGGATTCTGTCACTCACACACAGGTGGGACAAGCCTCATTCTCTCTCACACACTCTTTCACTCACTCACTCATCCACTCACACACACACTCACTCACGCACGCACACACGCGCACACATGTACACACACACACAATTTTAGATATTTCCTTGGTACGGCATAACTACTGGCCAAACACCACCCCCTGATGGATGTGTGAGAAATTACAGTTCTCCTGGTGAATTGTAAATGGAGTGTTTTGTTTTTGCAGTCAAGTGAGACATTTCTGATTGTTGGTGTTGTCATGTATAGTATGTGTTCATGTATAATGTGTTTTCTACCCTGGTGCCTCTGAGAGAAAGAGAACATCAGGTTCTCTGTCTGATGTTGCTGGTTGTTCTCCCAGGCTGTCTGTCTGATGTAGGCTAGCTGTCTTCTCTCAGCTGATGTAGCTGCTAGATGATGTCATACCTGTCTGTCTCCCCAGTCTCCAGAGAGTCCAGCAGTGCCTGTGCTGCTCTTCCCCAAGGCCTCTGCAGGCCTGAAGAGGAGGAAAAGGGCCTGGGTCATCCCTCCCATCAATTTCCCTGAGAACAGTAGAGGACCCTTCCCCAAGCATATGGCGCAGGTAAGATGGAGCAGACTCAGGAAGTTGGGGCCCCTGCATTCTCATACGTGTAGGCCATTCTGTGACTGACGTGTGTGTGTGTGTGTCTGTGTGTGTGTGTCTGCGCGTGTGCGTGTGTGTGCGTGCATGTGTGTGCAGATTCGATCAAGCAACGATAAGGAAGTGACGGTCCACTACAGCATCGTAGGCCCAGGAGCAGACCAGCCTCCTGAGGGACTGTTCACAATTCATTGGAACTATGGCGTGCTGTACGTGACGCAGCCCCTGGACAGAGAGAAGCAGGACAAGTACAGGGTAGGAAACCTGGAGAGGAGACATCTTACTGGTTCACTTCATAGATATGGCATGTCCTGTTAGGGTCACAATTCGATTCCAAGACAATTTCGATTAGATTATGATAGAATTTTGAATTTAAATATTCAATTTCTACAATTTGACTGCAGTAACCCATTAAATACATCCCAAGCACAAAATTGTAAAAACAGGACAAAATCCTAAAAAAGAATTATGAAAGAAAAAAAAAGTGGAATTTGTGAATCGATCGGTAATCATAGAGAATAGAATCACGGTTTTTAAATGAATAGATTTTTCCCACCGCCATGTCCTGTGCTTCTCAAAAGAACTTAAAAGACAACCACTAATTACCTCTACCCTCAGGGGTTATGTTTTCAGTGCTGTGGATCCGTCTGTCTGTTACGCAAAAACTACCACCGATTTTCATGAAACTCGGTGGAGGGGTGTAGCATGGGCCAACCCATTACATCTACTATCAAAGCATGTGAGTGCGAAGGATTGATTCAGCTAGCTAGCTATTTTGCGGGTATTAGGACTAAAATAATTTTAGGGTGGCTAATATTAACTGTCTGCTTTGAACTAGCTAGCTTAGCAAGCTTGTAGCTAGCTAGCAATAGATTACTATCTTGGAAGCCAGACTCATTGCAGAAAAAATAGCATTTTCACGATAGTCAGGAGCCGCCCAGAACGATTTGAGTGAGTGGGAGTATTTGTGCATACTCTTGATCTTCTGTTGTTCTTATTGACTCTATTTCTGCAATAACTGCACTTATGGCTGTTTATTCTTCTAACGTTCATGTTACCACTTGTTGCTTTATTCTACTAGCGGACTCCTGTTGTGGTGTATTTCTCATCTACGGGAACTAATGAACTAATGAGGGACTGGGGGTGAAACAGCAGTTAAAATGCAGTCTCCTGATTGGTGCCCTATTTTCTGGGAAAGCACAAATTGTTTTGGGCGGCTGAAAGTCCAGACTTATCGTGAACACATCTTTTTTTTGTGATGAGTCTGGCTTCCAGGCTACTAGACTACTGCTGTTTGTCCTGTCATACAGGTATGTAGGTAGCTAGCTTGGTAGTTGAGATACATCAGAGAGCTGGAGAGCACCCCTTCAGCTGACCCCAGCTGTCTCAAACCTGCTCATAAATTACACTGGTGATGCACCACCACCAGTATCATTTTTGACGTCAGTACCCTAATGTCACTGTACATGCTGACGATGTACCTCATGGGACGGAGCACTGCGATCTCTGTGCCCTTCTACTTTAAAACTGGAACGCAAAAATGTTAAACTTGAATTAACCTTGCAAATGCATCCAAATCCAAAGCGCTTTACAGTAGCCTCTCATTCACCCATTCACACACATATTCACACACCAATGTCAGAAGCTGCCATGTAAGGTGCTAGCCTGCTCATTGGGAGCAATTTGGGGTTCAGGGTCTTGCCCAAGGACACTTCCACATATGGACAGGAGGAGGCGGGATTCGAACCACCGACCCTATGACCCGCCCTACCACAGCCACAGCCGCCCTGAAAATGAATTTGTAGTTAAGCTGTGTGTGTTTGTGTGTGTGTGTGTGTGTGTGTGTGTGTGTGTGTGTGTGTGTGTGTGTGTGTGTGTGTGTGTGCGTTTGCAGGTAACAGCCCATGCTGTGGCTGAGGGTCAGGGCATCTCTGAGGAACCCATGGACATCATCATCAACGTCATTGACATGAACGACAACAGACCGGTCTTCACAATGGACCCATTCCTAGGGACCGTTCCAGAGGCGTCTCCTATAGGTGAACACACACCATCTGTGTACAGTAGCTGAAGGTAGATTGCCAGGCTAGGAGACAAATGTAAATATAATCCCCCCACCACCCTACAGGTTTTGAGATTATTAAGGTGGTTGCCATGGATGCAGACGAGCCGGGCAGTGCCAACTCAGACGTCCGCTATGAAATCGTGAGCCAGGAGCCCCAGCTGCCCAGCCCCAACATGTTCACCATCAACCCTGTGAGCGGAGGCATCAGAGTCAACGCTGCCAACCTGGATAGAGAGGTGGGTGCTGGTCTGGACACTGAGCTAACGACACAAGAACAACCACAGTTACAGAAACATGGGTTAAGCCCAGAATCAGAACACAGGTGCTCAAGAGGGCCCAGAACCTGGAACTGTCCTCCCTGTAGCTTCTCCATGTATCACTGTGACCTTCTCTGACACCACACCTCTTCTGTCTTCCAGAACTTTCCCAAGTACACGCTGGAGATCCAGGCGGCCGATATGGAGGGAAGAGGGCTGACGACCCGAGGGAAGGTCATCATCACCGTCAGCGATAGCAACGACAGTGCACCGGAGTTCGTGCAGAAGGCGGCATGGGTCATTAATTCAATCAACATCCCTGAGAAGGACAGAGGGCCCTTCCCCAAGATGATAGTGCAGGTAAGAGGGAGCAGCCTGAGGTATTATAGCTACTGGACAGGCCCTTCATTATTTGAGTGTGTGTGTGTGTGTGTGTGTGTGTGTGTGTGTGTGTGTGTGTGTGTGTGTGTGTGTGTCTGTGTGTGTCTGTGTGTGTCTGTGTGTGTGTGTGTGTGTGTGTGTGTGTGTGTGTGTGTGTGTGTAGATTCGAACAGACAAGGATAAGGAAGTGACGGTCCACTACAGCATCGTAGGCCCGGGAGCAGACCAGCCTCCTGAGGGACTGTTCACAATTGATAGGAACTCTGGCGTGCTGTACGTGACGCAGCCCCTGGACAGAGAGAAGCAGGACAAGTACAAGGTAGGAAACCTGGGGAGGAGACCTAGTACAGGCTAACTTCCTAGAAGGAGGCATGATGTCTGCTGATGTCCACATGATGTTCTCTTTAGGGTTTCAGTTCTGTGAAGCATTTTGAGACTGTGCCATACTAAATAAACTTTACTTATTTACTTACTGTGCAATTCAAAGACCATTACCACTAATGTTACATCGGAACACAATTAGAATCAGAATCCGGTTATTGCCATGCAGTTTTACAAAGTAGGAATTTGCTCTCGGTCACGGTGCATAACATTGAGAAAACATGGACAAGGTGCAGAGATGAGACAGGACAGTGCAAAGACAGGATAGTGCAAAGGGTGAGCGCACAATGCTAGTGCAAAACAGGATAAGTTAAGAAAAAGAACAAAAAACAAAAAAAGTAGTGCAGTCAGTGTATGCAGTGAGTATGCAGAGTAATGTGTAAGTGAGTGTGTGTATGTGTATACTGTATGTGTGCGTGGCGTGATGTGGTGTGGTGCGTCCTATACACCTATGAATAGGTATGTACAATTTAGGGATGTAACGGTATGCACATTTCATACCACGATTATAGTGACCAAAATTACCGCAGTTCGGTATTATCACGGTATTTTTTAAAGATATGCTGAAAATGTTTAATAAGTACTGATAGACAGTCTGGAATCATTTCAACAACTTTTATTTAAAAAAAACACAAATAACATAGGGAAAGCCAGGCCTCTCAACGGTTGAAAGGGCATCATGTCCTTTGCTATGTAATATGGAAGGTAGTGAGGTATTTGGCATTTTTGGATGTGGGTGCGTAAGCGTATCATTTCCTCTGAAGTCGAAACTGGGAATGATGTCGGGCTGCATGTCTATGGTAGCCTATTTACCGTGTTTATTCAAAGCACGGTAATCGAAAACAGTTTTAATGATAATTTATTTTAAAACGGTAATACTAATCGTCAGGAATTTACGGTAACCGTTTCATCCCTAGTGCAAGTGTCTATCAACAGTGTCTCTCAAGATGGAGGAGGTGAGGATGGACTCAAAGATGCAGGTGTAGAAGAGTACCATCATTTCCTTTGATAGTCCGAATTTTTTCAGCTGCCTCAGAAAGTAAATCCTCTGTGGGCCTTCTTCACGAGAGAGCTGGTGTTTAGTTCCCATTTGAGGTCCCGGGAGATGGTGGTGCCCAGGAAGCGGGAGGAGTAGACAGTGGACCCTGGGGTGTAATTCAGTGTGAGGGGGGGTTTGTTTCTAAAGTCTATAATCATTTCCACTGTCTTGAGAGCGTTGAGCTCCAGGTTGTTTTGGCTGCACCAGGACAGCAGCTGGTCGATCTCCCACCTGCAGGCGGACTCGTCTCCCTCAGAGATGAGTCCGATGAGGGTGGTGTCGTCCACAAACTTCAGGAGCCTGACACAGTGGTGGCTGGAGGCGCAGCTGTTCGTGTACAGGGAGAAAAGTAGGGAGGACAGGACGCTGCCCTGGGGGGAGCCGGTGTCAAGCCAGAAATGTCCCATGTTGCACAGCCGTCTCAGCTAAGGACCCCTTGTCGCATTTGTAGGTAGCAAAAATTCTGCCAGTTTGAAAAACATCTATCGCGGGACTTTCGGAAACCTAGCCTAATAAATGTTGCGTCAATCGGGTTGGGATCGTCTCTTGGGAACTGATGCATGTCTACTGTATCATGTAACCCAGGGGTTCTCAACCTTTTGTAACTTAAGGCCCACTGTTGATTGTTAAAAAAATTCTGAGGACCACCTTCCCAAATACATGAGAAAAAAATATAACATGACTGAAGTTTGCATCTGAGGGAACGTTCGCTAGCTACGTTAGCTGAACACATTTGTCTCAATACCAACAGATGTGGCATGGTGATATTCAAACATAACTGGGCTGAGTTTCCCAGAGGCATTGTAGCGCTACGTTTATCGTATCGTAGAACTAGCTGCTATATATAGCTGCTACTATAAAAGTTGATTGGATGGGCTAATATGGAGCGATAGCAGTATGTTTCAGAAATAGTTTTCATATGTAAATGCTTCTAGGTATGAAAAGGGCTTTTACCTGAAAATGTATCTGTAGTTAAGCTAACTCTGTGTGTGTGTGTGTGTGTGTGTGTGTGTGTGTGTGTGTGTGTGTGTGTGTGTGTGTGTGTGTGTGTGTGTGTGTGTGTGTGTGTGTGTGTGGGTGTGTGTGTGTGTGTGTGTGTGTGTGCACGCATTTATGTATACATAGATTACGGTCCATGCTATGGATGTGGTGTTGGGTATTGCTGAGAAGCCCATTGACATCATCATCAAAGTTACCGACATAAACGACAACAAACCTGTCTTCACCTCAGACCCCCTCCTAGGGACTGTCCTTGAGGCTTCTACTATGGGTGAGAACACGCACACACACACACACACACACACACACACACACACACACACACATACACACTACTCATATACACATTCTAGCTGAGCTCAGCTGACAGTGAGGGTTGAGTTGAGCCTCTGAGCCTGCAGATCTCTGTATGTAGTTGCAATCAGATGAGAGATGGTGCATTGCCAGGATAGGATAAACCAGTCAATTTAATACATTTATCTCTTTCTCCTCTCCTCCCAGGTTTTGAGATTAAGAAGGTGGTTGCCACGGATGCAGAGGAGTTGTTAGCGTTTGTACTGTATGCATTTCAGTTTATTTTATAGGATTTTTAACAATTTCCTAACTTCTGGACAAAGGTTTATGCTGCTGGTATCGAATGGATTGAAGCATGCTGATGGAAATGGTTAAAGAAATGTCTTTGGGTTAATCTGATCCTGTTAAAGGAATATGCTCGTTTTTGACAACCTGGACCTTATTTACGACATATTATAAGAAGTTTGACTCACCCAGATCACTTTTTTGTTGTTCGGAGGCCTGTAGAAGAAATATAAAATCCAGCGCGAGCCAGTATATCCATGTAATGGCGGCGCACGGGGCATAGGGAATGCCGTTTCTCAAAATCCATTTTCGGCCGCTAAACGGTTGTTTTCATCAATCACATTGCATGAATCGACAGTTGATATTCCTCTACGCCAGCCATTGTTGTTTTGGTTCCAAATAAGGGGTCTTGATCCTCTGTAACATGATCTTTACAAGCCTCTCCCCCACTTGCTCCAGCACGCATGCGCACAGGCCAGCGCGCAGACTTGCTATTCTCCGTCTGTAGGCTACACTCGCGGCTCACATTCTCTGCGCTACGATCGGATTGTTGGTGCCTAGAATACACTCAGAGCAACAAATGCATTCCTCCTCTGTTGGCATAGGGTGACAATGTAGGCAAAAACACCACCAGTTACCATCTCTTCGGGAGCGTGCAGCGGTTTGTTCTCGAGCCAGCTGTTCCTCTCTCTGTCTCCTCACCCTCCTTTCAAGGAGCTCTTCGTCCGTATACTCTGGCTCAAAACGATATGGACGTCCGTCATATTCTAATTCATTTTCTAGATCCTCTAAATCTGACAAATATTCAGCCATATTGCACACAATATTCTAGGCACCAACAATCCGATCGTAGCGCAGAGAATGTGAGCCGCGAGTGTAGCCTACAGACGGAGAATAGCAAGTCTGCGCGCTGGCCTGTGCGCATGCGTGCTGGAGCAAGTGGGGGAGAGGCTTGTAAAGATCATGTTACAGAGGATCAAGACCCCTTATTTGGAACCAAAACAACAATGGCTGGCGTAGAGGAATATCAACTGTCGATTCATGCAATGTGATTGATGAAAACAACCGTTTAGCGGCCGAAAATGGATTTTGAGAAACGGCATTCCCTATGCCCCGTGCGCCGCCATTACATGGATATACTGGCTCGCGCTGGATTTTATATTTCTTCTACAGGCCTCCGAACAACAAAAAAGTGATCTGGGTGAGTCAAACTTCTTATAATATGTCGTAAATAAGGTCCAGGTTGTCAAAAACGAGCATATTCCTTTAAGCTGTTTCTAATTATGTGTGGCTCCTGTGTGGCTGTCAGGGTTCCTGGAAGGGAAGGTTGAGGCAGAGGACATGTCTCCCAATCGATAGATTTACATGTCCATGGGTTAAGGGTGTCATTCTCTAGGTTGTACGAAAACACCAACTGTTTGGGGCCAGGCGCCTCAACCCAATCTTGGTTGCAAGGCCGTATTTTGAGACCAGAGAGACAGTTTTTTCAGGAAGGAAAGGGGTTGTGGAACCCCCCCCCCCCTTCTCCCTTCTCTAATGGTTAAAACCACTGCTCAGTTTGCATATGCTTTGATTTTGGGTAGACAGCGGCGCAGGCAGGGAGCCAACACATTAGACTAGATGCCATCGCCTTTTGTATTCTTATCTCCTGTAATAAACCGCTTTTGATTGTCGCTCAAATCCCGTGTTGGAGAGATTCATTTTTGGGATCCATCAGAACAAAGGGACACTGGACTGTGGTATTGTGAGAGATTGGGTGCCGTCTTTTATTGAGATCAAAACACAACGCAGAGCCAAACAAGGACATCATAAAAGACAACGAAAGTCAACAATGCTGTCTTAAACCGAGAATTGTGGACTACTTACCTACCTTACTTACTTACCTACTACACCTATTTTTGGGAACTGCCAAGGTGCTATACTCTTGAGTGTTTGCCTAGAGAAGTTGCTTCCAAACACAGCTACCATCTACCTTCTGTAGTGAGGCTTGCTTTAAGCCTAGATCTACAGCAGTTGGCCACCACCATATGAACCTGCTCTTCTACCTGTTGTAGAGTGGCCCAGCGGTCTACACCAACGGTCTCCGGTCAGCCAGCCCGGCCAGCCCAGCGGCCTACACCAGCGGTCCCTAGCCAGCCAGCCAGCCAGCGCTAGCTGTGTCAAGGGGGAGGCAGCGACTAGCAAGCCTATTCCTCAGCTCATATCAAAGATCGGGAAGAAGCCCAGAAACCCGATCATGAAGAGACACCGGACTTCACATATCTTCAAAACACTCAATCACGCTAAGTTAATTTGGGATCCTAAGTTCAAAAACAAAGTGCTACTCTGCGGTCACCTTAATGTTCGCAGCTTGATGCATAATCGTAACCAAATAGAGCATATGTTATGCAACTCGAATATAGACATCATAGGTTTGTCTGAGACTTGGCTAAACAGCTCCTCCCCTGAAGCCGCTGTAACCCTACCAGGCTACAGTGTCTTCAGGCAGGACAGAGCCGAGGGAAAGGGTGGGGGTGTCTTACTGTACTTGAGAAACACATTGAAATGCTCCCAACTCAGTATACCTGATGGGGTTGAGATTGAGTACATTTGTGTTAAGGTTGCACTCTCTGAGGAAATGTCTTTCATTATCATGTGCTTGTACCGTCCACCAACCGCCAAACGTGTTCTACACACAGTTCAAAGCTCTCCTACAACACTTCTCTAATAAGAACGAAGTGCTTATAATGGGCGACTTCAATATCAACCAGGATATAAAAAGCATTAGGAAGGCCCTCAAACAGACCACTGATCACTTTGATTATTCCCAGCTGATAGAGCAGCCGACCAGAATAACAGGTAAATCCAGCACTCGGATTGACCTGTTGTTTACAAAAAGACCAGAAAGGGTGGTGAAACCCACAACCTCTTGACAGGCATATCTGACCAAAATGCCTTCTTTTTTTTTTACAAGAAAACTGTGCAGGACGCGTTTCTCCAACTCCCTCTCAAAGGACGCGTTTCTCCAACTCCCTCTCAAAACCGCCCAATCTGGCACCCTTTTATGAATCTGTACCTAAAAGTCAAGAGCAGAACTTAGCTTCACTGGGCCAAAGTCTTAGTCTGTGAAAACACAGATCTTGCCTGTGGACTTTTTAATGAGTCTATTAAGGAGGTTGTGTCATCTTTCACCACCAGACCTTAAAAAAAAGAAGAAGGGTTCATCTCTTCCTTGGGTTGATGCTGAATGTAGAGGGCTCATGTTGAGTAGGGACCTGTTGCTGAAGAAATCTCTGAAGTCTGGCCTCACAAATGATCGCCTAAGATTTACAGCAAAGAGAAACAAAACAACCCAGACCCTACGTAAGGCTAAAGCCAACTTTTTAATTAATATCATCAAAAGTGCGCAGGGAAATGGCAAACTCATATGGCAAAACATCAACAAACTTGTTGGCTGCCAAGACAGACAGGGGGAACACAAGCTGGAGCTCAGTATAAATTACATCTTGGTCAGTGATCCCATCACTCTGGCCACCGGCCTGAACTCCTTGTTCTTGGAGTCTGTGAATGATATAGCCCAGCGATTTCCTCTACCCGCTTGCTCTGATAGTCTAATTAGCAGTGATCAGTCAGCCTTCAGAATTTCTGAAATAACAGAAGTAGAGGTAGCCAGATTTATTGCTGGCCTAAAAGGGTCCAGAGCTAAGAATGTGTATGACATCAGTACTGATTTTGTAAAAACACACAGTGACTCTTTGACGAGTCCCATCACTCACCTGATTAACCTATCAATCAAGCACTCCGTTGTCCCATCAGTGTGGAAGGTGGCCGCGGTAACCCCTGTCTTCAAATCCGGAAACAAAACCGATATGACATTGGTTACTACTATCGTCCAATTAGCATCCTACAGACAGTACATAAAATTGCAGAGAAATGGGTTGCCTCACTACTCGTGGAACATCTGAACAAGGGAGACACTCCTCTGCATCCTCTGCAGTTTGGTTTCCGCAACCACCACTCCACAGAAACTGCTATGTCTGTATTCATAGAAAAAGTCAAACTCCTACATGGATGCTCTTTCTTGATCTAAAAAGGGCTTTTGATACGGTTGACCATCAAGTTCTTCTAGCTAGGCTAACTAGCTAGGCTAACTAGGAGACAACTTGCTACAGTTGATAATGTAAAATCTCCAAGTCTTGACTGCAATGTTGGTGTCCCACAGGGCTCAGTCCTCGGACCGATTTTATTTTCCATGTTTATTAAAGGAGTAGTAAAGGGAAAATGCATGTTTAGCCCTGTTTTAAGGTTACTTATGATCATATACAATGGTTCAGATCAAAACTAGCACTTTTGAGAAAGTCTGATAATTGCTCTACCACCGTTTAGGTCATACAATGGATGTGGGTGGGCACCGTGAAAAATCTTTCGAAAACATGTTAAACTCTCGATTTCAAAGACAAGAAACTTACCGAGGTGTTAGTTGTCGTTCTGATATATAATTCGCCATAAAGTAAGATTCCAGTTCATCTGGAAAGGCTTTTTTAAATATTTAGCATAGAACTATTTAGTCACAGCACATACGTGTGTAAACTTCCGCTTGAACTGATTCCGATCTCGCGCAATGCCTAGAAGTAGTTCCGCTTCCTGAACCCCCTCTGCAGATTGATCTACACATCTACAATGGTCGCTTCAATACAAGTCAATGGATTTCATAAAATGATCAATAAAACACTACAGGATTCATACTTTGCTCAGTATGCATAGTGGAACTGCATTCAGATACCAATGGTAATTCTACAATTGTACTCTGTTAGCATTTTGTTTTTGTTTTTTTATCTTGTTGAAAACTCAAACACAATATTGAAATAATGAATCACTCAGAATGTAGAAATGTCAATGAACAGGATGCGAGGATCCCTCCCAACCGTTTCCCTGAGAACAGTAGAGGACCCTTCCCTAAGGCTATCGCACTGGTAAGATGGAGCAGACTCAGGTATTATACAGGACACTGAATATTCTCCAAATGAAATCCGACTCGGGAAGTTAGGCCCTGCATTCTCATACGTGTAGGCCATTCTGGGACTGACGTGTGTGTGTGTGTGTGTGTGTGTGTGTGTGTGTGTGTGTGTGTGTGTGTGTGTGTATGCGCGCACGCTGTGGCACTCGGGTGCAAAAATGCTGGGAGACGGGAGTCAGAGGAGCAGGGGTCAAAGCCTTGGCTCGTTTATTGCCACCAAACAAGGGTGAAAATTCTCAAAGAAAACTGAAAAATCGGTCCGGCGGATGGACTCCCCCTTCAGGCTAGGGGTTGGGTTCCCTCACAGGCGTCTTCGGCGGTGGGCTCCATAGAGTCCCCCAGTCTGTGGCCTGCTGGCTCCCTTTATCCCCTGCCAGGCCATCAGGGAATGGTCTGCAGCTGGGCTTCCGTCGAAGTGAGCCGTTGATTGGAAATCTGCTGCAGGTGGGACTGGGGTTGCCTTGGCAAAGGGAATGGGCAGTAGATGCCGTTCAGCACCTGGCCTCTCTGCCTGTAGTGCTGTCCCTGGTGCTGAACTACCTGGTGTCCAGGTAGAGGTTTGGGCCGGGGTCGGCATGCTCTCGTGGCGATGGGTTCTAGGTTGGTAAGTTGGAACACTGAGTTTCATGCGAATCGGTCTAGTAGATAAATCACATCAAATCAAATCAAAGCTTTATTTGTATAGCGCATTTCATACCCAGAGGCATCACAATGCGCTTTACAGAGAACAAGGGAGGTGGGCATACGACTCACTCTCTACATATTCCAGAGGGAAGCAAAACACCAGTATCACCTGGGGGCCAGATAAGTGAGCTGTAAAAATTCTTCCCTGACCCCTCTCAACAAGGCAATCGAGCAAGCTCCTGGAGTATGTCTACCGGCTAAGAACATTTATAAAGCAATAAATTACATTAAATGTAATTTAATGTAATGGGCGGCCATGTTTGCATGTTTGGGCAGCCCGTGGACCGGCCATGTGAGTCGGATCTGCACCAAAATGTAATGGGTTCTACATTGGCCCATGCTACACACCTCCACCAAGTTTTTGTGAAAATGGGTTTAGTAGTTTTTGCGTACTCGTGGTCTAAAAAATGAATGGAGGTCAATGGGCGGCCATGTTTGCATGTTTGGGCAGCCCGTGGACCGGCTCTGTGAGTCGGATCTGCACCAAAAGTTAATGGGTTCCAATGGCCCATACTACATACCTTCACTAAGTTTTGTGAAAATTGGAAAAACAGTAGTTTTTGCGTAATCCTGGTCTAATAAATGAATGGAGGTCAATGGGCGGCTGCATGTTTGGGCGGGACTAATTTGCATAAAAATGGCATGTGGGACATTTTCAGCTTGTCAACATAGCTCATCATTTTCTACACATTTTTTCCAATCTAGAAACACTGATTAGAAGTATATCTCCGGGGGGTGCTGGGACCCCTTCCTCCTGCTAGACTAAACCGTCCACCGTCCATCCGTTACTGAAACCGATTCCCCTCCAGCAAGGTAGGTGGCACTGGCAGTAAAGAGCTGTTGGAGAGCACCTCCCGGAGAGCAAAATCAGAAGAAGCTAATGCGGAAAAATAAGCCTGATTCAGACAACAAACTAACTCGATCAGCAGTTAGGAGTTGTTTGGAAGTTTTCTCACACAGTACAACGATTGTATTCAGTTTAATAACTGGACCAATATGTCTCTCTTATCTGGAAATGAAGATCTATTCGATTCTATCCTCATGGCGGACAACAAGTAAGCTCAACCGAAGCCATCTACTAGCATCATGAACAATCCCGTTCTCATCAGTTTTAGCCAGTCTGTAGCCGGTGTTGTGCCGAAATGTGTCCCCATGCCAGAATTCGCACTGGAGATAGCTCCGCTGCTGCGGCTACATTCTCATTATTTTTGGTTCAGTCGGCCACAGTACTGTTTACAGCTAAATATATAACCACAATATATGTGTAGTGTCTCAGACTTTGCGAACAAAAGGTAGGGGACGGGGCGGATTTGGGCAGCATGGAAGTGGGCTGCCAACCACCACCCCCGCCGCCGCAAAATGCTTCCCGTTGAAACTACAAGTAGGCCTATGTGCTTCATAGGGCAGGCTACCATCCACAGTGACAACATTCTGGCAGGGGGACACATTTCGGCACAACACTTGCAAATGGCCAATCATAGCCTTTGTTAGGACTAATCATCAGACATAGATGGGGGTTAAATTGGTATTTGTTATTGGGGGGGGGGGCATGTGTTAGCGTGGTTGGCCAGGGTGCACATGGGTGCGTACCGTGGCAGCAGGGATGGTGGTGCTTAACTGCTTCATAAATAGCAAATCTATATTTGAAATTAAAGTGTTATTGATTAAATACTATTCTAACACTTTGTTTCTCAATCCTATGCTGTGCTTGTCCACTCAGTGCTGCATCATTCTAGCTGCTGCTGGGTTGGGTAATTCAGTCCTAGAATATATAAAAACACAAAAGTTTATCAAACTCAACCCATGATAGATAAAGTCATGATCAGATTACTTAAAGCTAATTAATGGGCTAAAATAACAACATCTACATACAGCACATACAGTAGGCTCGAATGTAGAAGTTATTATGTTTAGCTTATGTTACACCACTTCGGGGCGGCTGTGTCTCAGGAGGTAGAGCAGGTCGTCCGCTGATCGTAGGGTCGGCGGTTCGAATCCCGTCTCCTCCTGTCTGCATGTCGAAGTGTCCTTGAGCAAGACACTTAACCCCAAATTTCTCCCAATGAGCAGGCTAGCACCTTGCATGGCAATTGCTGCCATTGGTGTGTGAATGTGTGTGTGAATGGTGCAGTCCATTCTAATCGGACAACTGACTGACAAGCGTAGCGAAAGACTCAGGCCAGGGAATGTAATCACGCAACATCATTTTAAACGGTAACTAAAAGGAATTGTGATTTATTTTAATAGTGAAATGAAATTGCTACTTTATTTTTGCAATAAAGACTGAGAAAAAAAATGTGATAAATGCTGGGGTTGATCTCGGGCTGATGACCTTTGGGAACCTATGTGCCGGGGCTGAGCCCTGGATAGCCTAGGCCCAATTTAACCCCTGGACATAGCTAAGTGCATACATATTATTTCAGCTTCCACATGGAGGCCTACCGTGAGGGATTCGAGGAGGGGACTCGGCAGGGGTTGCAGGAGGGTCAGAGGCACGGGGCGGCGCATGGTGCTAAGATGTCCACTGAGGTAGGGGTACGGGGCTTTCTGGGGGGCGACATGCCTGGGGGGTACGTGCGGAGTTGGCCGACCAGCGAGGAGTCAAGCTGGTCTCGGGGAGGTCTGTTTTTGTACAAAAACATGGCTACAATGAAATGGCATATGAGCATTAGCAGACTTACTTTGTCTCGTATCTTATCTTGCAGATTGGTAAGCACTATTTAAAAGAAGTGTATGTAAAATATATATTTGAATAGTAACTAACTAATAATCCACTTCATTTTCATTTGGCAGATTTCATTCTATCATGGTTTTGCTGTCACTTGGATAAGCCTGATTCAGAACCAAACAGACACCAAAGCCAGGTTTGACCGCCTCTTCCTCTAGGTGTCGGTATGAGTTTCTGTGTTGCAGTTGGAAGGTTGTGTAGTCCTGGGAAAAAAAGAAACGCTGACGATTCAGGGCAAGCTGGGTTGAAACGATGTTAGATGATGTTGAGCTGAATTTTCCATGGGTCTGATTCTGTGTCTACAGTAATATTTACTGTAGGTGTAACTGTCTCTGTGCCCCTCAGGAAGAGGATGAAGGCCCTGGAAGCTCTACTGGCGCTGCTCCACAGATTTCCTCATGACGATCCGCATTACAATAACCTGCAGGAGGACATGGAGAAGCTCCGTGCCAAGTTCAGACAGGTAGACAGCTCGCCTGGCCAGACCTAAATCAACCTTATTGAATATGGTTTACAAACACACATTAGTGTTAGCAGTCATCCATGCCTTAGACTTTTGCCTTCAAATGTTTCTCAGGCAGCATCCAACTCTAACACGCCCTACCCTTGTGTCTCTAGGTGTGCTCCCTGCTGTGTGTGCCCACAGACTTCCGGGACTACGTTAAAGGTGCTGGAGGAATGTCCTTCTGAGAGCAACCAGGGACCAGGGGAGGAATAGTCAAGATGGCCACATAGAGCGGGGCTGGGAGAGCACCCTCTAGAGGCATGAAGGCCAGCCAGAGGTCGTCCTCTGCTGCTGTGCTGTGGAGCTGATTGGTCTGTTGTGATAGACGTGGAGTGTACTGGTTGGCTGTTGCTATTCGAGACAAGAAGGTCTGTGTTCTCCGAGTGAGGTGATTGGAGGATGGAGTGTTCTGTGCTCCTGGTAGGTGTTGATCTGGGGAGCGTCTGAGAATGTGTAGCCAGGGTGGAGTGTTGACCTGAGGACTGTGAAGGGTTTCCATCCCAGATGTAGAGACTAGCTGTCTGGTCTCATCCTAATTCTGGTCTAGTCCAGTCCCGGTCTTGGTTTTAGTCCTGGAGCTGGAGCTTGTTCTGGTCCTGGACCTGTTGTATGTTGGATGACATGTAATAAACATTGTGGGTTTGCTGAAAAGTGCCTGTGTTTATTTCCCTTCTGATCAAAACCTTTTACAACTCTTCAGGTGTGTGACTGTCTTGTGTGCTGCAATGTGTTTTGTGATGCTCAAACAGCATAGAGAGCAAAGGTGTCATTTTATAGGCCTTGACACTTGGTGAGATGTAACAGAACCTGTTCTGTACTGGAAATCCCACTTATTTCCCCCATAGGGAATTAGAAAAATCTGCAAAACAAGGTTTGTGGAAAAACACAGGCTTCTGAGAGCTTGTGGCTTCTGTTAGTGTCTACAATATAACAACACAACTGTGGCTTTCTATACACACTATAGTCCACTAAAGCCCAGAGGGACGGGGTACCTGTAAGAGGGAGAGAGGGCTCCACCTTGTGGTTGTCTGGAGACATGACAGGCCAGCCCAGGAGCCCTCAGCTTCAGCTCCCAGGTGGTCAACAGTCCTTCAGATCAGTCTCTTTCCAGCCCTCTGTATGTCTACAGAGAACAGGAGATGGCAGTGTTGTGTCCTCAGCCTCTTAACTGTAAAACTGACTGCATAACAAGACTACTCACTACTGTAGCCTGCTTTTTAATCCACACTCATTAAAAAATATAAGATTTAAAGTACTGAGGTATAAAGTACTGAGGTATATTATTTGCTCAAAAATGCAGAAAATTCCAAACCTACTATACTAATATAATTGTTCAGAAAAACCTTTTGTTTTATTAATAGTTTTCTTCCAGAAAACACATGGACTTATTCACACCCCTAGCTAATCTTTTAAATACAATCCAACAAAAACAAATCTTCATAAATATACAACTTATTTGAAGTTGCTTGGATAACCAGTGTAGGAGGCAACTCTTGCCCCCACATGTAGTGAGACAGATGATTCAAGAGGCAAACAGAAGGGGCATAGTTTGAGATCTCCAAAACAACCTGGCATCTTGGGGATACAAGATGTCTAAAGCTGCCAGTCGACGATGCCTTCATGACAACAACCTTTATGGCAGAGTTACAAGAAGGAAGCCTCTTTTGAAGACAATTCACTGAAAAAGCTGTCTTGAATTTGCCAAAATACATCTGAACTAAAATTGGTCTTGTGGTCAGATGGCATATAAATTGAGCTTTTTAAACATGGACAGTGTCTTGTTTGGCATCCAAAGAATGCAAGTAATATTGAAAAGCACCTCATGCCTACAGTGATGGATATGTAATGTTTTGAGGTTGTTTAACTACAAGACATTCAAACCTTATTCCCTCTGCCAGGAAGCTACACCTTGGACCTTCCAACAGGGCAATGATCCCAGCCATAGGCTATATACAAATCAACTAATAAATGGTTGGATCATGAATCCAATTCAACATTTTTGGTTTGAACACAAAAAAGCAGTCCACAAACATCAAACCAAGAATCTGAAGGAACTAGAATAATTCTGCACGGAGGAATGGTTGAGGACCCCCCCCAAGAAGATCCATATTCTTGTACGACACTACAGAACTACTTGCTGTTATAATGGCCAAGGGAAGAACCACAACTGATTCATGGGGTGTGAATATTTGTGATTCTTGAAGAAAATCTAGGTTTAATTTGTGAACCATTTGATTGTGGCTCATGTCAATGCTTTTTTTTTTCTCCGTAAAATTGAGAATTCTATGAGCATAAACTAAAGCTCATTACATACATGGTTTATTTGATGTGATCTTTGTTCATCTTGATCAATGGTGTGGATAAAGGAGTCTAGTGTGGGTGTGGTCTTGCTGTAGAGGCGGCTGGTCTTAGGAGCTTCTGAGGGAGCATCATAGCAAACTGAGAACACACAGATCTGAGTAGCAGCGTTCACACACACATCCCAGAACGTTAGTTAACTCTCAGATCGATAGGCGAACACACTGAGACCTGAATTAACCACTATTTACTGCATGATCCTCACTGAATACATCAAATCTCAACCTCAGAGTGAATCCCTATACAATTATATACACCCCAAGAAAATTATGTAGGCATTGCGTTGCAGTTAGTAGGCATTCCTACTGTATGTTTGTGTGGTTATGTGTATGTGTCCACACTACGGTACAGACCATAACATGTCACAACGGTCCAACACAGGGGCTACTCTAGGTGAAGTGGCCAGGTTACCATGGTGATGTCTCCAGGGGTCAGAGGGCGTGGATGGAGGAGGTCTGATTGGTGCTTGTGTTTGTCCACCGTTACACAGAGCTGTCACTCTCTCTTTTCACCCCCCCTTCCTCCTTCCCTATCCTCTCTTCCATAGGAGGTCCTAATAACAACTGGCTGCTCCAGAGGGTTATGTGAAAACACACTTCAGTCTTTCAGAGGAACGACCACCAGGAACACAATGACCCGTCAGGCAAGGGGAGAGAGAGCAGGCAGACATGATGTTTGAGCAGCATCATCGGGCGTCTTCTCCAGTCATACGATAATGAAATAATGTCTGCGCATTTCCAGAGTTTGTAGTTGAGTAGAGATGTTTCTTGTGTTGATGTGGTGTCTTCTCTGGTCTGTAGTCAGAGAGGTAGTGACTACATCTCAGATTCTTCAGACTGGCTGCCCTCCACCATAGCAGTCCAACACACACACGCATGCACACAGACACACAGGGGCATGGGAACTATTCACTACCATTACAGATTAGGGAAAGTGTTACTCAGGAGTGGGTGGGACACACGTAGCAATAACTACTAGCTATAGAGACTACACTAACTAGTTTAACTACCAGTCAGCTAGTCATGAATCCAGCCTTGAAGTTGCTTTGCAGTGACGGATCCTGGACCATGTAGGTGAAGCTATGTGTCAGTGTTCTGGGGGGGGGGGGGGTCAAAGGTCATGGTGTGGAAAGCGAATGTGGCAACGCAGCAGCCTCGTATCCCAACTAATGCAACCTCTCTCCTCTGATGGAAAAATAGGGAGGTGTGTGTGTGAGTGTGAGTGTGTGGATAACGGGCCTCTAAATGTTACCACGCTGCACCTGTTCTGGGCCTGCTGCTCCCCTGCTTTTCCACAACAAGTGGACAGATATAACTACCCCCAACTGCCCCTCCCCCCACCAGCTCCTACTACCCCCCCCTGCCCAGCCTGTCCAGTGCAACACAGTGGCTGTGCTCTCGGTAACAAGTGCACCACATAGCGTTCACATGCCGTGTGTCAGGAGAGTCACAGCACGGGGATATTTATACCCGGCCAACACTCACTGTGGAAAATATTCTGCAAATCTGAGTGGCTGCAAGGCAGCGCGGAGGTCGTTCGCCAAAATACCCCCCGGGGCAGATAGCATCCGCTGGAGGGGCTATCAATAGCCCCAGAGTGTCTGGGCAGGGCTAAAAGTGGCATCTGGGGTAGTATTACTGAGGCTGTCCGCCATACAGCAGGGCCTCTGCTGAGAATAAACAGGTTGTGCTGTATTAATAGATCCCAGGGTTTATATTTGTATCTTTACTGGACCGCCCGCAGCACTCGTTGATCCCCTCTAGTCCACTCTGAGGTGATGTGTGTGTGTGTGTGTTGGGTGGGGGGGTTCAAGTATGGGCTCAATAAAGTTGAATCTAATCTAATCTAATCATGCTTTGGTAACATTGCCATGACAACAGAGAGTAGGTGGGGATGCATCTTGGTACTCTCCTAAGATACCGCACAAACACACACACACACACACACACACACACTGAGAAAATGTCAACTTTGACCCACACACTGGGCACACATTTAATGTATACTGATCAGCCTCTGGGTTTCAGGTTGAGGCTCCCATGTTGACACTCAACATGTCACTGGATAGGGGTTAGTTTGTTAGAACGCACTGGACGTCCCTCTGGTCCACCGTCCTCCGGATATATGAATCAGACAAGAGAAGAAGGTGTTCTGTACCAAGTCTATTATGTACCTATTCATAAACATAATGGACTGCCAGTGAACTGAAGAAGCACTCTTTTCCCCGGGTGTCCTCCTGTCATATATCAAAGCATGTTGGGATTATTGTAATGTAGATGTTACACTTTGAGAGAGGTAGAGAATCAAACTGCAGCCTGGCAATGACTGTCTATCAACACTCCTGTGACCTCAGCTCTATTAACTACCCTGGAGCTACTGGGAGATCAGGAGAGAAGAGAGGGGATGGGAGAGAGCACAGGACAGAAGGAGGAGAGAAAAGAAGAGAGGAGAAGGGAGATGAGGATAGGAGAGGGGAGAAGGAGGAGAGGGCAGAGGAAAGGACAGGTGAGGAGAGAGAGAGAGAGAGAGAGAGAGAGAGAGACAGAGACAGATGAGTGTTCCTGGCCTAGACTCAGGGTTCCTCATGGTCCACTCTTGCAGACCTGGAAACTCTCTGGGTTCCACTGTCCTGTGCCAGGGACCCGGGTGGGGAGGGGGTGCCAGGAATAGAACCCCTGCCTCTATTTCTGACCTGTTTGCTGGTGTTCAGGGCGCGGCCCTGCCTGCCTCGCCCAGGCCTCCGCCCTGGCTACAGCCGGCCAGCAGGGTAAATAAAGACCTCAGCCTGTTTTGTGGAGTCACAGTGGCTAAAGATAGCAGAGGAGGGCGGAGCTAGCTGACGTCATGGAGAATGGAGACAGCAGGTCAAGATCATGTCTGCCACTGGGGGTGGAGCTTAACTAGTTATCGACTACTAGGGTTATTTGCTGACTACCTAAACGCCACTCAAAATCCAACTGATCTAATACGCAGAAGTGAATTGATCTAAAATACAGAGGAGAATTCTAAAGTTAGTTCGACTGATGAATGGCTACATGAAAAACGCCGTCTGATTTGCAAATGTTATTTCAGTTTATATTATTTCTTACTGGATATTTGAACATTAATATTCTCTGCACATCTGGCTGTCTTACAACATTTTCACTCACAAAACACTATTGAAATACCATTTGTTGTTGTGTGCTAGTGTTCAAAGTGGTGTCCTGCTGTTATTTGCATGGTGCGTCTCTGTAAACGTGCGTGTGTGCACATGCATGTTTGTGTGCGTGAGCGTGCGTGTCAGAGAGGTGAAGGATCGGTCGAGGCGGCTCCAGGCAGGATCTGCTGAGGAATGTGTCTACCATGTGTCCTCCATGTCAGTCCCCACTGGAATCCCCTCTGGGGCTGTACCTCAGCAGGGAGCCTGACAGTAGGGCTGCAGCCCTGGGCAGGTCTGGAGAGTAGGGCCCTCTGGTTCAGCTTGTGGAGTGTAGGTTCCTAGTTCTGGAGCTACAACCGTGAGCATTTATGAGGAGTAATGCCCCGGCCTACTGGAGCTCCAGCCCTGGCACTGGCTTTCTGTCCTGAGTAGCTGTTATCTCACTTCTTTATCTCTAGCATGTTACCAAGGACCAATCCCAGTCTTCATGAGTGCTAAATTACTAGAATTCTGTACCACACATCAGCGTCTGTGCAACACCTCTCATCAACAAACCCCTCATGGCCTTCCCCCCCCCTCGACCCCGCCCCCCCACCCCCGCTCACCCCCGGCCGTCATGCCCGTCAGACAGCCAAGTGGCTCCAACCTGCGCGCGCCAGAGATGCCGCAGGGGACTGTGGGAGATGCCAGGCATGGCCGACATTCTGCCAGAGAAAAGCAGCGTTTCTGCCGGCAGCGAACACACAGACGGGACGGCAGAGGGCTTGGGGAGCTCAGCTGCTCCACTTGTGCTGAGCTGAGCAACTGGAAAGAGTTAAACCCCCCCCCCCCCCACACACACACACACACACACTGTACAGCTCAATTCCCCTCTCCCAACGTAACCATGCGCCTCACCCTTTTACACCCTTTCTCTCACACACACTCACACATACACACACACACACACACACACACACGCTGTAGCCCCCATCTCTGGCATGGCGCCATGCAGGCATGCTGCTGGTCCTCTCCACCTGCCCATGAGCAGCTATATCCAATAAGAATTTTCCATGCACCATTACAGATGGGAAACATCACAGTTCTTATTTAGACTCTTAAACCCCCCCCCGCCCCTCCCCCATCCTGCTGTCCCCCTCATCACCTCACCGGCCGGCTGGCCTCCCTCCACGCAGACGTTTTAATCAGCTGTAGAAAAACGAGGGTGAGATTGAGCTGCCCCTGGGTCATAAGACCCCCTGGCACACCACACACACGCGCATACACACACACACACACACACACACACACACAGTGATCAGTTTTCTGTTGATGCTCCTCGTTTTCCTCCTTACCTCTTGTGTGTCCATGGTGATACTGCGCCGCCGTACCCCAGGGATACCAGGAACTCAGGGATGCAGAGAGAACATGAGTTTATATTTAGGAACAGGAGCTCCACAATACTTTTGAGCTGGTATTCTATAAGAGGTGCGGGAGCTTAAGCAGTACAAATCTGTAGGTGCCGGTACTCAGCTCTGGTGAGCTCCTGCCTCGGTCAGGCAAACAGCAACGAAGACAGGCCGTCGGGAGGGATTACCAGGACAACTACTACCCATTACTCCTTTAAAGGTGACAGCATGACTTGTCTGACTGGCCTCGAGTGGCATGTGTGTCCCTGTGATGATTTCAGAAAGGATATAGTGAGCAGCAGCACCAAAAGCTGCTCAGCCAATCACAACCCCCTCTCATCTTCCTAGCTTTACACCACAAGCTGTACATTCTCAACAATTGTACAAAAATATGCATTTATTAAATCTCCCAAAAAACAAAATAGTTCACAGCGATACAAATCTTTACAAGGCACAGACAGTAAATCAGTAGTGGATGAACAATCAGAGAGTTGATGCTATTATTACAGTATAGAGAATCATTCAAGTATTTCTGGCTGCAAGCGATGATACCAACCTCTCTCCTGTCTCACCGACCATTCCAACATCAGACTGAAGAGGTGAGGAGCCTTAACTATACAGTATATCAAAATGTTTTACTTGGCGTGTAGTAGTCCTTATATTAGTCCTGGGTTCACGGTTCAGCATCCTCTGAGTCTGATTCTCGGGTCTGGTCTGGCCAGGTGAGCTGCTGGCAGCAGCCGGCATGGAGATGCTGGAGAAGGTCTTGGAACGGGGTTGGCAGCGCTACGTAAGGGCAGGGTAGAGGGTCCGGGTAGACTGGTTCAGAGCAGACTGGTCAGGGTAGGGTAGAGGGTCCGGGTAGACTGGTTCAGAGCAGACTGGTCAGGGTAGGTCATTGTATCCCACTCAGGTGAGCGGGCAACAACCGGCTTCCTGGTGCTTGGCCAGCAGGGAGATCCTGGAGAAGGTCTTGGAGCAGCTGCTGCACTGGTACTTCTTCACATCGGAGTGTGTCTGCAGGTGGGCGCGCAGGTTGGAGCGGTCAGCGAAGGCACGGCTGCAGTGAGGACAGGAGAACGGCTTCTCACCTGCAGAACCACAGCCAGACAGCCGGTCAGCACAGAACAGGGTGTGTGTGTGTGTGCTATTATCTGTACATGTGTGTGTGTGTGTGTGTGTGTGTGTGTGCGTGCGTGTGTGGGTGCGCGTGCGTGGTGCAATTATACCTGTTTATGTGTGTGTGCGTGTGTGCGTGTGTGTGTGCAGTCTCACCTGTGTGTGTGCGTGCGTGTGTATGTGTGTGTGTGCAGTCTCACCTGTGTGTTTGCGTGCGTGTGTATGTGTGTGTGTGTGTGTGTGCAGTCTCACCTGTGTGTGTGCGTGCGTATGTGTGTGTGTGTATGTGTTTATGTGTGTGCAGTCTCACCTGTGTGTGTGTGTGCGTGCGTGTGTATGTGTGTGCGTGTGTATGTGTGTGTGTGTGTGTGTATGTGCAGTCTCACCTGTGTGTGTGCGTATGTGTCCCTGCAGCAGCCAGGGTCTGGAGAAGGCCTTTCCACAGAGCTTGCAGACGCATGGCAGTGTGTGTGTCCGGATGTGCATCTTCAGAGCCCCCAGGCTGACGTACTCCTTATCGCAGTACTTACAGCTGAAGTACTTATGGCAGTGCCAGTCACAGTGCAGCTGGCGGTGCTTGGCCAGGCCTGAGAAGGTGAAGTAGGCCTTGTGGCAGTCAAAGCACTCGAAACGCTCCTGGCCGCCCCCAGGAAGCAGGCCAAGACCAGGTGGGCTTGGGCCGGAAGGGAGGCCAGGGGGGAGGCAGGGGCCAGGTGGGAGTAGGTCCTGGGGCGGCAGGAGGAAGCTTTGGGGTTCCAGAGTTCTAAAGGGTTCTGAGGGTCCATGGGGTTCTAGAACAGAGTGTGAGTCACTGAGGGAGCCAGGGGCCGGTGACAAGGGGCTGTCTTGCTCCGGGCTGCCCAGGGAAGAGAGGCACTGGACTAGAGGCTGACTCGCCATCCTGGGGGGGTGGATGGAGCAAGGCGAGAGGAGACTAGGACCTGCAGGAGGCCAACCAGACTGGGGCTGATGAGGAGAGGTGGGGATAACGGGACAGGGTACTTCATGGTGGGACAGGCTTTCTTGGACCTCTATAATGACACAAACAAGCACGCACGCACACACGCAGTAAGTTACTATGATTACAACAAAATAAACCTCACCACATCTTTAAATGTGAGTAACAGAGGACATAACATCAAGCAAACTAAAGACCTAATTATAAAGGCCACTATTTTACATTTGCAGTTACATCCTACGTATGAGATAGTACGCTCCATATTGATTTGCATTAATAAAGACCAATAGACTTTTCAGGCTGGGTTTTAGGCCTAAAGCCATTAAAGTTGTTTTTCATTGCAAAAAAAACTCTAAAGTCTAATTTCACATCACATTGACCTAGGCCTACATTTTCTTTTCGACTTTTCTGATGGTAATCTTGACAGTGGATCAATGCAGGAGTCTCTGAGAGTCTAGCTCGCTTTAAGCGCTGAATTGGAACAAAAACACAGATTGAAGGCGGCTTTGTGGGTGCCGGGCCGGCGCTACATTAGCCTCTTGAAGGCGTTAATGGGACCCTTCAGATCGCAAGAGAAGGGGGAACAATACGCGCCTCTTTTGTGTGACAGATTTTGCACCTGCTAAATTCGAACCGCGTGCTGGTTGAGAGAAAACAAACTAGCCTATAAAAAAAATAGCCTGCATCATTTCATTTTAAGCAGTGATTAGATCTTTAACAATAGGTTATAACTTGTTAGGAATAGATCAAAGCATATGTGACCTAAATTAGCCTAGGCCTACTTTTCCCCACAACTCACGCCTTCATTAAATGTTGGCCTATCATGGTTAAAAAACCTTTTTCGTAGCCTATTGTATAATGGCAGGAAAATGTTCTGTAGTCGTTTGTAGCCGTTGTAATAGCCAAAAACCTATTCATGATTTTTATTTATTTATTAAAACACATTTTAGTGCTATTAGGCTTATAATGTCGGAAAATCAGTGAGAGCGCAGAAACATTTCCCAACCGTTATAAAAACCTGTTTGTTTATATTTTCAGTTTAAAGAGAGGGATTAAGAAGCCTACCGTCTGTTTTTGAGTCCAGTACACCATAGTTGGGCTTCTTGTTGGTTAGATGTTTTTTAACAAGGAAGGACCGTGGCATCTTATCTTATAACAACTATTTATGAAATGTTGACTCCGCTGGGCAGAACCGCAGCGACGCTCCTGTCACTGCGAGCTCGCTGAGTGGCCGACCTGTTGAATAAACCCGTTACTCGGGGGCTGTCTCCGTCTCTGGACGCACATTCTCCGGCGGGCGGAGAGAGTCAGGTGCAAGGGTTCGCCGGGAATCTGCATACACACCCTGTCCGACCAATCAGAGCGAACAGACAAGTGTAGGGGGTGGAACCTCGACGTCCACCAGCATACCCCAACAGAACAGGTGCATCGTGATACAGTATAAACTACAGTAGCGCCGTGTGGGCTACATAAGTCCCATAAAAAACGTCTGCATTAAAAACAATTTATTCACAAAATATCTGAAGGGCGTTCCTTCTGCACTACCAATCCAGATTTTTTTGGTGGTGGAAGGCATACATAAATGTTTTACTTTTAACCATATTACTAAGCCTAGGCAGCACTAACCTACAACCCAAAGCTAGTGCAAAAATAAAATGGCATGGAATCCCCCCATACTTGTCCAACTGTTAAAAGGTATGCATATCTTAAGCTGTTTTCAGGAGAGTTTACACTGCTATTATGTCCAGTTCCTTCTCCATATGTGCGCTATTCAGAGGCATTCAGGCTCTAGAGCTCTCAGGCCACTGGCAGCACAATGAGGAACAGCTCTATAGAGGCTCAGACTGGGGGGGGGGGGGCAGGAGCTTGGGGGGGGGGGCACTAGGGGAGTCAGATGGAGCAGTAAAGGGGAGGGAGCACAGGAGCTGGAGGGAGCAGGGCAGCACAAGGGATGGATGAATCAGGCCTAATTAATGAAGGCCGACTTGGGCGGTGAATCTGTGAACAGACTAAGCTCAGCCTCAGCCTCTCCCACCTAAAGGTAGAATGGTTAACTGTACTTTATAGTAAATCACCCAATGCCATCTAGTGTCCAAATAGGGAACTACGTCAGGTAGTGCCTCCCAGTATACCCAAGGCTATATTAGGGTTAGGGTGGCCAACCCTACTCCTGGAGAGCAGACCCCCCTGGTTAGTGTTGGAGTGAAAACCTGTAGGACCGTAGGAGGTTTAGGCACCACCATGTTGAGATGTGAGATACGCCCAGCCCCGTTGATCCCAATAAAAATGACAGGTTAGATTAATACATTTTAATGAAACGTCCATCATTGTACAATGTATATATATTTGTATAAAAACCTTAAATCATCAACATAACTACCTGCTTCTTCAGAAGTGCAGGGACAAACGAGGCATGTTCAGGCAGGGTTAAAAGTCTAACATCACAAAAGGTTTTTTTGTGGGTAACAAAAAAAAAAGTCCTGTTTATGGAACACGTTCATATCATTTATTGGGCTGGATGGTGCTTCCCCCAGACAGCAGAGGCCTGAGGCCGGATAATTTGGCATTGCCTCAACAACTACATCTACATCTTAATACAAAAACAACCTTTATGAAACGAAGCAAAATGAAGCAAAAAAACATACAGTACAAACCAAGCAATGAATGTAGCACTGGGTCAAGTCAAGTACAGCGTGGGGTTGTCTCGAGGAGAGCTCAGCTGGACACGGTCATCCAGCTGGTTAAATAAAAAAAAGAACATCCAGCTCTCCATGAGGGTAAAGGAACCATGCCTTATTCCATTTCTCCATCCCTCCCTCCAGATCTCTCCCTCCCCAGGCCTGTCTGAAGATCAGGCATTTCCCACATACAGCAGCAATAGAGGCATTGCCATGTCGGGCCTTGCAGTCTGAAGACTCGGACACAGGAAGTGATGTAGAGGAGAAGCAGGAAGAGAGTATGAATGTGTGTTCATAGCAGGTGGAGTCCTGTCTATGGCAGACAGAGTGTGTGTGTGTGTGTGTGTGTGTATGCGCGCGTGCACGCATTAGCAATAGTCTAGAGCATTTCCTCCTCGCCTCCCCCGTACATGTCGGCCAGCTTCTTGAAGCGAGGGCCCCAGTCCAGCAACACGTCGTAGTCCTGGTCGTCTCCCGAGGAGGAGGAGTTGAGAGAGGAGAGGGAGCCCGCCTCCGAGCCTCCACCCTCGTAGTCAAACACCAGCAGGGAGTCGTAGGGCGGAGCAGTGGGGTCGTTGTCCGCTGCCTTCAGGTTCTGGTGGACAGAGAGAGAAGTTTAGTTTGATACCATTTTGTTCAGATACAACAGCCAATATGGCTCCAAGCAGCTGGAGGACTACACAACAGCAGACACGCCCGGGGTTCAGAAGAGGGACTCACGTCATCGATGAAGCAGCCGATGTCCTCTGGGTTGGCAGGCCGGGGCCGGTACTGGGGGGCAGGCATGAAGGTGGGCACCACGTCATTCCGGAAGACGTCAGGGCGGTTATCCAAGCCACGGTGGAGGACGCTCAGATCATAGTCCTGCCAGCAGAGAGCCATGTTCAAGGTACACGTTAACGTGCGTGTGCGTGTGTGTGTACACCAGGGGGATATTCCAGAAAGTTGGTTCAATAAACACAGAGTATAACCCTGAAGTCTGATTTAATTTACGCCAACATCGGAAACTGAAGTTTTCGGTTACAGAAAAGCGGATTCCATCAACTCTGAAGCACAATCAACTCTGAAGCACAATGCTCTCTCTGAAGCACAATCAACTCTGCACCACCATGGCAACCGATGATAAACTCTTGGGCTTTACATTCCAGAAAGAGAGCTATTAAGTCAGTTACCACGGTCTCATCAAGCAAATGGCACTTGGTGCGGCAGATTACAAAGGCATGTTCATTGGAACAATATAAAAATACTAATTGTAGGCCATTTGTCTTTGAAGTAAATAAATAAGACCAAATTAAATGTGAATGATTTGTTTTATTTGACTGGAGGGGGCGGTAGCATCATAGGCTAAAAGTGATTCCGCAGAATGTTGTTCAGATAAATCCTAAAACTTCCCTGCATAGTATTTTATTTTACTTTTGTAGTCATTTAGGCTACCTTTTGTAGCCTACTTTTATTTCTATCTTAATTAACCTACAGTTAGTGTAATTTTGTCTAATTGTCTTTTTCCAATTGTCTTTTATGTAGCCAAGTACTTTGTACTGCATTATTATTATTATTATTATTACTACATTAGTAAGAGTGTGATGAAAATAATGATTAACTGGAATGATGGCACATCTAATTGGGGTCTCAAAATCCTCTCCCGAGTAGGATATGTAAATTAATTTGGCCTCAACATCGATTGGGTAAATGAGGAAATGTGCGACAGCAGCCTCAAACTCAAAGCAAGATTATATTAGAATCAAATTTATTACCATGCACAGTACAACTGTAGGCTGCCAGACACAGCCTGAGACGACAACGGGATGCAGTACTATAGCGATTTTTGTCATAACGATCCAATGACAATGCTTACTATCTACAATAGACTAAAATATTCCAACAAATTTAACAATTTTTGCATATTTATTTCCATTTCCTCATTTACCAAATAAATTTGCTTCTTTCCCATGTTTTTAATAATAATAAATAAAACCTGCTCGCGAGCAGGTTAGGTTCATAGAGCTAGTGACCATGGAAACTGACCCAGAGTTCAAGTTAACTCTTCCTGAAACCGATTCTAGTTTCCCGTCTTTCTCGAGTTGGAGTTACCTCTCTTTCTGGAAAACCCAGAGTTTCCCTCATCTCAGGGTTGGCAAACTCAGAATTTTCACAAACCCCACTTTCTGGACTACCCCCCAGATCGTCCTCTCCCCCTCCCTCCAGATGGTAGTTCTACATGTTGTACTCAGGGTAGAGAGTGTGAGCACGTACCTGGTCGTCCTCTCCACCCCCTTCTTCATCGTAGTAGTAAATGTTGTCTCTGACGTCGTCATCCTGCAGCAGAGGCTCCTTCTTCTCTCCTCGCCTCCTCCTCATGAACATGAGCAGAATCAGCCCCAGCACTGAGGACACACACGGTTAACACACAGTTAACACACAGTTAACACACAGTTAACACACAGTTAACACACAGTTAACACACAGTTAACACATAGTTAACACACAGCTCCATATTAAACTATATAATAAGCGTCTCAAAGAGGAGCAGGAATGCTCACACACAACCATCTTAACACAAGGTAACACATGCAGCACACTACTAAAAGTAGTTGACTCACGCAGCAGCAGCAATATGGCCCCCAGAATGCCCAGGACGCCGGGCAGTGCCACTAAGGCCTCCCTGATAAGCTGGCACTCGAAGTTCCCGCCGGTGCAGTCACACACGTGGGCCTGCAGCGTGCTGTCCTGCTCCATACCCTGGTTGTCCGACACCCTCAGCACCACGGTGTAGTATCCCTGCTCCAGAGCATTGTTCAGGGTCAGGATGATGCCCGTCTCTGAAAAACACACACAGTACTGTTTACATACCAGACCAGCTAAATGGATGGGGATTTGTTGTTATTCTCCCACCACATGACTAGAACAACCTCGAAGTTCCAGGCCCAGTTGTAGGCAGGCTCGCACATGCCTGTGTTGTGTGTAACCTCTCCCCAAGTACGTACTGCTTTCATTCATGCGGGCGGTCCAGTTGGTCTTGGACATCCCCTCCAGGCTGACGGTGTAGGGAGTGGTGAAGCCCGGCCCATCCTTGTCTGTGACGGTCAGATGCTGGGGCGTTGGCTCCTTGTTGCAGACGTCGATGGTGCGCTCCTGGATAATGGGGGCGTTGTCATTCACGTCCTCCAGCTGGATCAGCAGAGTGCCCGTTCCTGTGGCTGGAATCTCATCTGGGGGGTGAACGGATGAATTCATGAATAGATGGATGAATGAGTGAGAGTAAAATAATGGAAACTTGATAAGATTTCTAATCAATTAACAGGTGAAAAGTAATGACTCCATAGTAATGACTCGATCAATTTGGGACAGATCTGAAGTAGTACAGAAGCTAGGGCTGTCAACGTTAATGCGTTAACACTCACGATTAATCTGGAGACTAACGCATCAAAAAAATTTAAAAAAAAATTTAAACCCAACTTCCTCTCATAATTCCAAACATGAGTGTTCACCTGGCTGAATTACTTAAAGTCATGTGAAACACGGATAAATTATCTGCGCGTTTCAAATGCCTTTCACTTTCGATAAAAAAAATAAAAAAAACTTCCACATGTAAGTTTATATAAAACTGAAAGTTGTGTGCACACAGAGTAGTGCAGCAACATTTCCAATGCGTTTCTGGGTGTTAGATTAGACTAGAGCATTGTCTGTCTGTACGTCAGCTTAGCAGTGTCTAGACTCGTGCCCAGGACAGACAGCAGACCTACCGTTATCAATGGCGGCGATGAGAGCGATGTATTTTCCGTTGGTCACAAAGTGAGACTCTCGGTCCATGGGGCTCTTCACCGTGATCATGCCCGTCTCCTTTTTGACATTCAACCAGCCAGCCGGGTCATTCTGGATCTTGTACCTGGGAGAGTGTGTGTGTGGGGGGGGGGGGGGGGGGGAAGTTAGACCAGGGGGGAAACAGGGAATAGCCCCACATCAAACCTAACCGAGGGTATCTATAAGCTGTGACGATTGAATTTCTCTTAATAAGATTGTCACCAACGCACCCACCTACCTACGTCTATGTGTCCATCTATCCTCTTAGATTATTCTAGAACTATTAGAACCAGGATGATTCTAATGTTAGAGCTGTTTGAAAGCCAAGTCACCATGAGTCATACGTTCAGTTAGATTTGCGACTCAACAGTGCAACATTACCGCCTTGGAATACCCTTAATCTGCCATCAATTAGTCAACTTCTAACACTGCCTTTATTTATTGTCTGTTCAGAGCAGAAGCCCCTGGGGATTCCGCATCCATGGATTCATAAAAAAGGAACGAGTCCCACTTGTTGACATTCTTCTCATTTGACAGTTTGTACTGTACGTACCCAGACTTATTCTTGGTTGGGATGCACATTCTTCAACATTTCAAATGTGCCTGATTCTACACAATCACAAGGTATGTATGTTTGTCTTTCGTCTAGGGTGTTAGGTATGTGTGTGTATGTCTGTCTTAAGTCTAGAGTGTTAAGTGTGTGTGTGTGTCTTCAGTCTAGGGTGTATGTCTATATTCCGTCTAGTGTGTTAGGTGTGTGTGTGTGTGTGTGTGAGACAGTCTTCCGTCTAGCGTGTTAGGTATGTGTGTATGTCCATCTTCCGTCTAAGGTGTGTGTGTGTGTGTGTGTGTGTATCTTCAGTCTTACGTGATGGTCTGCTTGCGTGCCGTGTCGGGGTCTGTGGCGGTGTAAAGCACCAGTTCGGTGTTCACCGCCAGGTCCTCCTTCTTCACTATCAGCCTCTCCACAGGGTTGAAGACCGGCGCCTCGTTCACGTCCTGCACGGTTACTATCACGGTTGCTGTGGAGGTGGGCATCCGCGTGGCGAACGGGACCTCGTTGACCACATTCACCAACAGGGTGTATTTAGGGTTTTTCTCAAAGTCCAATGCCTGTAAGAAGAGACAAAAATCTGTTCAAACAAACCAGTCTGATGTGTGAGAGTTGTGTATGTACTGTAGTTTGTGAGAATGTACTGTAGTTTGTGTGAATGTACTGTAGTTTGTGTGGTGAGGAGTGTGTACAGTAGAGTGTGTGTGAGTTCGGGGGAGAGCCTGGTTTCTATCCACTGTTCAGTGCTTGGTTTCCTGTCTATCTCGCCAGTCTTTACTCGTTCCATTTCAGCTCAGTGTAGAAAAATGCACCGATAAACGCCTTACTGTGCGCGTCTAAAACGACACTTGACACCATGTATCCGTGACATGCCCACCCCGAGACAACAATAGTAGTTTCGGGGGCCCTCCGCCCCCCTTGAAAAGAATCCTAGGGGAAACGCAGTCTATTCCAGAAGAAGTTCTTGCCGCATCGCATTCGCATCATGGGTTTATGGGTGGGACAGTTTTCGGACAAGGGGATCCAGATCCGCTCAGACTGGAAACCACAACGGCAAAGTGAATAGGTATTTGAACAGAATAATCATCTGGCTTTACATTGCCGCTGTGGTTGACAAGTTTAATGGTATTTAGCGTTTAGATTAGGGCTGTCAATTTCATGCGTTAATTAGATTAATTAAGGAAACATTAATGCGTTCATAAAAATTAAGTCATATTTATCGCATTCATCGATTTCATCCACATTTCGTGGCACAGTTGCCGCATGATTGCCTGATTTAACATTGAAGCGACAAACTTAATTTGGACCTGAATGACCCCGTACGCTACGGCGTATGTCACACCTAAAAAACTTTGCCTTGAAATAAACTTGGAGGCGGATAATCAGACTTTGCTTGGCCCTCTAAACGGAAAGTTTACTTTAAAAAACACTCAGATCGGACAGTTAATAAGAGTTCACTGAGAATAGGCTCAGAATGAACAAGTCTACCTTGAAAAATGTACGAACTCCATCGCAAAGTGGATTGCGGTGGACTGGAGGCCAATTTCAACTGTAGAAGACAAGGGCTTAATGGAGGCGTTTCAAATTGCTTCATCTGATGCAGCTTACAAGCCGCCTTCAAGAGGCACCGTAGTTACAAAAATCCACCAGCTGTATGACACGGAAAAGACGACAAGAATGGAAGTAGCCTACTGGCGCAGGGCATTGCTCTGCACAATCACAAAGCCACAATAATGTAATTGGATTGAAATATCTTCATTTGGGGGCTTTTGCCAGCAGCAAATGGATATGCGATCAATTTGCGATTAATTAACTAATTACAGATCTTGTAATTATTAATTATTTTTTTAATTGTTTGACAGCCCTAGCTAGTTTAGATGTTAAGTTTTGATTTTTTTCCGTAATGATTATATCTATGTATACATATATCTATGTATTTTACTCCATCCAACTTCCATTCTGCAGTGGTAGCGCAAGTTAGCTAACGTTAGCCAACTACCCTAGCGTAATGCTAGACCATCTGCTAGCTACTGTAGGTCTAAGTCACCTTTCCTAAAATAATGTGCCTGTCATTTTGGCTATTCAGTGTATGATTGTGCTCAGAAATGCAGCTTCTTGAATTGGGTACATGCTAGCTACATCAGTATAGTAGCCTAGCAGTTGCCTTCTAGCTGGGAGAAACTGTCGTTACATACCCATCTTAGCTGATTAATATTAAGTGATAAGCTAGTTAGCCAATGCTAGAGAATTACTTTTTTGTGAGCTGTGTGGAGTGGAGTGTAGAGAGTGTGCGAGCTGAATCAAGTGTAGGCTACCTTGGCTGTGGTGATGATCCCCTCCTGCTTGTTGGCTCCGGTGGTGACGCTGAATAGTCCGTCAGGGTCTCCCGCCACGATGCTGAACACCGCCGCCCATGCAGAGGAGTGGGGCTCGTCACCGTCAGTTACCTGCATTTTCGCCACCAGAGCATCCACCTGGTTCTCTGGCACCGTCGCAGTGTACTGGGGGGAGGAGAGAGGGGAGAGGAGCAGGGGGAAGAGGAGAGGGAGAAAGGATAGAGGAGAGGAGAGAAGGAGAAAGAAGAGAGGAGGGGAGGGAGAAGAGGGGGTTTATATAGGAACCATTTAACTGGACAGTAAAACTTCAACATCCAAGTTTGTTGACCAATATCATCCCTCTCTGGTCACCCAAGCCCACAGCTCAATCTCTCCGGTACACTTACAGACTTCTGCACGAACTCCGGTGCATTGTCGTTGCTATCGCTGACCGTGATGATGACCTTCCCTCGGGTCGTCAGCCCTGTTCCCTCCATATCGGCCGCCTGGATCTCCAGCGTGTACTTGGGAAAGTTCTGGAAGACAGAAGAGGTGTGGTGTCAGAGAAGGTCACTGTGATACATGGAGAAGCTACAGGGAGGACAGTTCCAGGTTCTGGGCCCTCTTGAGCACCTGTGTTCTGATTCTGGGCTTAACCCATGTTTCTGTAACTGTGGTTGTTCTTGTGTCGTTAGCTCAGTGTCCAGACCAGCACCCACCTCTCTATCCAGGTTGGCAGCGTTGACTCTGATGCCTCCGTTCACAGGGTTGATGGTGAACATGTTGGGGCTGGGCAGTTTGGGCTCCTGGCTCGTGATTTCATAGCGGACGTCTGAGTTGGCACTGCCCGGCTCGTCTGCATCCATGGCAACCACCTTCATAATCTCAAAACCTGTAGGGTGGTGGGGGGATTATATTTACATTTGTCTCCTAGCCTGGCAATCTACCTTCAGCTACTGTACACAGATGGTGTGTGTTCACCTATAGGAGACGCCTCTGGAACGGTCCCTAGGAATGGGTCCATTGTGAAGACCGGTCTGTTGTCGTTCATGTCAATGACGTTGATGATGATGTCCATGGGTTCCTCAGAGACGCCCTGACCCTCAGCCACAGCATGGGCTGTTACCTGCAAATGCGCGCGCACACACACACGCGCACGCACACACACACACACTTAGCTAAACTACAAATTCATTTTCAGGTTAACTCAAGTTTTAAAAAATTACAGTCCAGTGTTAAACTAGAAGGGCACAGAGAGCGCAGAGCTCCGCCCCCTGATGCACATCGTCAGCATGTAGAGACATTAACGTACCGACGTCAAAAAATGATACTGGTGACATTATCACCATCACCAGATACCTGTCTGACAGGACGAACGGCAGTAATCAGTAGCCTGGAAGCCAGGCTCATCGCAGTAAAATAAAAAAGTGTTTACGATAAGAAAAAAAGTACAACAGGAGTCCGCTAGAATGAAGCAATGAGTGGTAACGAATAAACAGCCGTAAGTGCAGTTCTTTCAGAAATAGACTCAATAATAACAATTAAAGAACAAGAGTATGCACTAGCAGTTTCTCAACTAGTTTCTCAGCAGAAAAGACGTTTTCGCCATCCTTCTGACTGGATTTGGCAAAAGTTTGTGAAAACGCCTTTTTTCACATTGAGTCTGGCTTCCAGGCTAGTAATCTAGTGCTAGCTAACTCAAAGCAGACAGCTGACATTAGCCATCCTAAAATTATTTTGGTCCTACTACCCGCAAAATAGCCATCTAGCTGAATCAATCCTTCCCACAGAATGCCATCAGTAGCTAATGTTAACTAGCTAACAGTGTATCCTAGCCATGGATGTATTAAACATTGCGTACTCTTATGTGCAGTTCTGTTCTGTCAACGTTAACAAAAGTGAAAAAGAATTAGTAGAACTGTCCCCTTCTTCGGATCCACTCCAAAATGTAATGGGTTCTAAGTTGGCCCATGCTACACCCCTCCATCGAGTTTCATGAAAATCTGTGGTAGTTTTTGCCTAACAGACAGGCAGAACCACGGCAGCGAAAACATAACCCCTGAGGGTGGAGATAATTAGTGGTTGCTTTTAAGCTCTTTTGAGTTGTACAGGACATAGAGGCGGTGGGAAAAATCTATTCATATAAAAATCTTAAATCTATTCTGTGCGATTATCAATAGATTCACAAATTCCGCTTGTTTTCTTTCATAAATGTATTTTCGGATTTTGTCGTGTTTTCACAATTTTGTGCTTGGGATGTATTTAATGTGTTACTGCAGTCAAATTGTATAAATTGAAAATTTAAATTGAAAATCCTATCATAATCTAATCAAAATCGTCTTGTAATCGAATTGTGACCCTAACAGGACATGCCATATCTATGAAGTGAACCAGTAAGATGTCTCCTCTCCAGGTTTCCTACCTTGTACTTGTCCTGCTTCTCTCTGTCCAGGGGCTGCGTCACGTACAGCACGCCAGAGTTCCTATCAATTGTGAACAGTCCCTCAGGAGGCTGGTCTGCTCCTGGGCCTACGATGCTGTAGTGGACCGTCACTTCCTTATCGTTGCTTGATCGAATCTGCACACACATGCACGCACACACACGCGCAGACACACACACACACACGTCAGTCACAGAATGGCCTACACGTATGAGAATGCAGGGGCCCCAACTTCCTGAGTCTGCTCCATCTTACCTGCACCATAAGCTTGGGGAAGGGTCCTCTACTGTTCTCAGCGACATTGATGGGAGGGATGACCCAGGCCCTTTTCCTCCTCTTAAGGCCTGCAGAGGCCTTGGGGAAGAGCAGCACAGGCACTGCTGGACTCTCTGGAGACTGGGGAGACAGACAGGTATGACATCATCTACCAGCTACATCAGCTGAGAGAAAATAGCTAGCCTACATCAGACAGACAACCTCAAAAGCCAACAAGGCTTTCTTCTGTTGTTCTGCGTTGTGTATTTTTTTTGTAAGCCTTGTTAAGAGTTGCAGCACCGTCTAATTATGAACCACGATGTTAATAGCCTTCTTGTTGTGATAGTCATTGATGAAATCACCCAACACAGGATTGGAAGCGGCGACAGATGACAGATTTATTGGACAAGGATACAATCACATGGAACACTGGGATGTTTCCTTAGTCTCTCTCTCTCCCTGCTTCTCTGCTGGCTGCGGCTGTGGCGCCAAGTCAAGGCCTTAGATTCCCCGCATGATGTTATCAGCGTGCCTGCCTGCGAATCTGTCCGGCCGAGTGCCTACCGTTTCCAAATCAAAGTCTCAAGGTTTGGTTGAGACGTTAAATAGTGCTCTCTGGCCACCCCCCACGCCTAGGCCTGCCTGCGTTTAGGGCCTAGTGAAGCTAGATTGGTGGAGGAGTGACCATACAGATGTGTCGCCTGTCACCCTAACATGATATCTTAATCACCATTGGTTGTCAGTCTGGGTTGTGTCTGTTTATAGTGTCCCATAGAGATGTGTCATTAATACCCCAGAGGAGAGGCCCCCTCCTGTGGCCTAAGTGTGACCTCTTGACACCCACTACCCCAAACGGCCACAGCAGCATCAGCCGTCTCCCTCACTCTATCGACTACAAAGTGTCCACGTGAAAACAAACACATTAAATCAAATACATAGCAGTAAGACTCCGTAGATGTTATAGACATTTCTTCCTAGATTCTTCAGCCTGGGAGAACAACCAGCAACATCAGACAGAGAAGCTGATCTCTTTCTCTCAGAGGCACCAAGGTAGAAAACACATTATACATGAACACATACTATACATGACAACGCCATCAGAAATGTCTCACTTCACTGCAAAAACAAAACACTCCCATTACAATTCACCAGGAGAAGTCATTTCTCACACATCCATCAGGGGGTGGTGTTTGGCCAGTAGAGAGAGAGAGAGAGAGAGAGAGAGTGAGTGTGTGTTAGAATGAGCCTTGTCCTACCTGTGTGTGAGTGACCACCTCACTGGGCTGGTGCTCCTGGTGCTGTCCATGGTGACTGTGGCTGTGGTTCTGGTGACCATGGTGATGTCCATGGTGGCTGTGGTTCTGGTGACCATGGTGATGTCCATGGTGGCTGTGGTTCTGGTGACCATGGTGCTTCTGGTGACCATGGTGATTGTGGTTCTGGTGGTCATGGCGGTCTTGGTCCTGGTGACCATGGTGGTGTTGGTTCTGGTGACCATGGTGGTGTTGGTTCTGGTGACCAAGGTGGTGTTGGTTCTGGTGACCAAGGTGGTGTTGGTTCTGGTGAGGGTGTTGTTTCCTGCTATTCATCTGCACCCTCACAAGGACAGTCCTCTTCCTCCCCTGGGAGTCCCAGGCGTGGACAGAGAAGTCCTTGTGTCCAGAGTGGAGCGTCACCACCCTCTTCAGCTTCAGGGTGCCGTCTGGCTCCACCCTGAAGCGTGTGTCATCCGTGTCAAACAGGAACCTGGTCCGGCCCGAGCAGTCAAACCCCACTGGAACACAGACAACGGGTTGGAGATAAACAAGACTTCACACCAAGGAAATACTTCAATAGAAACATCTTTTTAAGATAAATATTTTAGCCTGGTCAACCAGTTAGATCTCACTAGTTCACATTCTGTTTTACTTCAAGGATCAGTTTGGTATCCCTTTATTCACCAGTGTGTGGCCCTATAGTTTTTTTTAATTAACAGATCAATCAGCATCTTCTTACAAACTATGGGGTCCAGGGCAAACATGATTGACAAACCACGGCGAGCAGACATATGGATGTTTGTTTTGACTGATCCAATCATCTGATTAAAAGTTTAATAAAGTCCCTAGGCTCAAATAGTTGCAATCAATGAGAGGCCAGGAATAAGTTAAACGAAATGTGAGCACAGTGGTCAGTCTGGTTTATTAGGCTGCAAATCATTGTCATGTATAAGTAAAACAAGAGTAGTCATTCCAAAACTAGGTAAAAAAATAAATAAAAATAGGTTAGCTACTTCCATAGAGACAGAACAGAGCACATGGCTGCCTCCCCTGTAGGAATAGAGGATAAATGTGTCTAACAGTCTCTGATACAAAAGCCAAAAGGACATGCACATCCAAGTCTTTTTTTTTTTTTAAACACATTTTAGTGTTCATTAAAAAGAAAATTGAAAACTCTGCATAGTGTCTACTAGTCTCAGAGCCAGGGCCCTACAGAGCCTCCGCCATTTAACAGGGCAGGTAAACAGGAAGTATAAGGTGTAGTATGCAGTGATTTCCTGTTAGACTTTTTTGATATGTTGGTAGATATTTTGAAAAAAATCTACCAACAAAATTCCTGCCACTCCCTTCAGGCCTCCCTCCAAAACCACTCCTCGAAACTGGAGGAAAACAAGTGACGCTAGGCAGGTACAGTAGTTAGGTTCACACGTCAGTAAGCCATCCAATCGTTTCAAGTTGGCAACTCAAAATGATTGGATGCACTTATTACAGTGCTGCGACTTCCAAATTATAGGCTTGTTTCATTTTAGTGTCAGAGCACTTCATTTATTGATTGCTGTTGGGATGGAATGTTAATGAGAATTGCAAAAAATATAACAAAAAGCCAAATCGCATACTGTGCCTTAAAATAATGTATGGATATATGGACTAGAGAGCTTTTCTACACAACTGGCAACATCAAATCTCTCTGTTTATCCCAACAGGACTGGTCTGACAGAGCATCCCAGTCTGCAGTCCTGAGGTTGTAGACTACAAGCATGCTAGGGACAGGCCAGACAGACTGCAGGCCAGGTAGAGACAGGCTAGCTAGACTGCAGGCCAGGTAGAGACAGGCTAGCTAGACTGCAGGCCAGGTAGAGACAGGCTAGCTAGACTGCAGGCCAGGTAGAGACAGGCTAGCTAGACTGCAGGCCAGGTAGAGACAGGCTAGCTAGTAGCTAGACTGCAGACCAGGCAGAGACGAGATGTAGAGGCCTATGATAGCCTCCTTGGTAGAGACAGGCCAGGGAGACTACAGACCAGGAAGAGGCAGGCTCGGGTGTCAGGTTACACCCACCCCCTCCTCCCAGGCAGCCAGCAGAGCAGAGCTACCTGCCTCTATACACAGACTCGAAGTCTCAGGCACCCAGGTGTGACACATGGTTTTGCTGCCTCCCTTGTGCCTCAGACCACAGGCTCACAAAATACCCCAGTGCTTTCCTTTCAGAGGGGTATTCCAGGAAGCGGGTTTAAATAAACCTAGCTTAAACCTTGAAGCCTGAGTTCATTTAACCAGAAAATTGATCTCAAGCTTTTCCGGTTCCACATCAGCTGATACAGGTTTCCGTTATCAAGTTACCGAAAGTCCGATTCATCATGTCGCTAGCCATGCGCCTCCACGTTCCTTTTAAAAAGACTGATATCGAACCTTGAACACGTGAATCAACAGCCAATTATGAAGTGAGAAAGAGAAAAAAAAAAGTATAATATGGAGCATAAAGCCATTTTAGAATCAAATGTAGACAAAAAACACATTTTAACCCTAAAATTAAACCCTTGGTTTGTTACGTTGCTGAGATACGGTTCTAGTAGATTAGTAGCCTAGGAAATGATAGACACTGCAGAAATTGTTGCAATAGAAATGGATGCGCCTTCCTCAAAAAATAGACTTTATTGTGGTGCTAAACCAAAATTGTGAACATCAAAAAGGACATCAAAGATGCATGGTAGCACTCACCAATAAAAGATACATGGACAGATCCTCTATTTCACCGGTTTATTTTTGGCGTCAATGGAACATGCTAACGTTTCAGCCAGAGGCCTTCCTCAGAGCATGAATGAGCTTGGAATCAGATGGCACAAGTAATGATCCACAATGATTTAATTCACCTGAGGCTCGTAGATGGGGCAAGTCACATGACACATATCAGCAGGATCAAGTAGACCAATACAAAACAAAGTTAAATGGTTACATTCCTTTGTTACATTTCTAATCTACATTTCAGCACTTCATTTAAATCATGATGAATACTGTTGAGAAGAACATTAAGGTATGTTGAGATGGAAATTACTACTACTACTGATACAGACAACCTGTAGTAACTAAGAGCAACCCTAGAGGGCCAAATGAAATCCAGGATTACAGTCCCAATGGTAACCTAATTAGAGTGGCCAGCAACAAGCCCTATTGCTGAACCTGCATACAGTATGGTAACATCAGAGATTAAGCAACATAAGGTTTTGTGCATTTAGAGGAAACATTTCAAGCTATAGTCATCATTTAAACCAGCTGGAGCCATTGTATTCAATGTATAGATCCAAAACATTTCTCTCAGAGAGAGCAGTTTTGTAATGTTTCCACCTCTGGATGGGGTGGTCACATGCTCTAGTCCGACGAAGCGTAAAGATGCTGGAGAACCATGGTTGCCTTCATGATAATGTTTGGCCATTGCATAGTCCATGTTTCCTGTGCGTATTGCAGTTTTGTGTTCAGAGATCCGTTGTTTTAGACAGCGTTTTGTTTGGCCCACATACGCTTTTCCGCACGGGCAGGTTAGTTTATACACCACAGAGGTTACAGTTAATGATCTGTTTTATGAAAAACTTTTTTCCAGTATGTGGGTGTGTGAAAAACTTTACATTAGTTGTATTGTTGCATTGATTGCATCTGCCACATCTGTAGTTGCCCCTTATTGCAGGCCAAGGACTTTGTGTTGAGGGCTTTGGTTGAAATGTGTGAACAACATGATCCTTGATGGTAGGTGCTCTCCGAAAAGTTTTGGCCAGTTCCCCAAGTGTAGCTTCAGCTTGCAAAACGTGGCAGTGTTTAGTGATGATATTGCGCAACTGTTGGTGACAATGGTTGAACTCTGTAATTCAATGTATAGATCCAAATCAGTTTTGCAATGTTTCCACCTCTGGATGGGGTGGTCACATGCTCTGGTCCGACAAAGCGTAAAGATGCTGGAGAACCATGGTTGCCTTCATGATAATGTTTTGCCATTGCATGTCCTTTATGACACTGCAGAAATTGTTTGTGTAGATATTCATTGAATTGCAGTAACGGGTTATTTTGTGAATGGATTACATCATTCTTTCAGTGCGTGCTGTAATTCTTTCTCCAAGATCTACCAGGTTTGGAAGGGGCAGGCCATGATTGACAAGAATCTGACTGGTTGTAATTCTGACCTTATCCTTAGGTCTGGTTGAGCTGAAACTAACGTGGTACGGAGCAGGTTAGTCGTGCAAGCTCTGTTGCTGGTTTGGTTTCTGAGCTGGCTCAGATATCAAGCAGAGAGGGAGAGATTAGTGTTATTATGACTAGATGTCTGTACAGGGTGAACTGCAAGATTAACAGTCCTCAAGGCTGCCTGAAGACAAGACAAACTTGAAAACGAAAATTCTGACTTGACAAGTTCCCCCTCAACAATGACACCTGCTCCAGGGAGAAGTGAAACCAAACTAGAATAGCCGCCACGCAGCCCGTCAGGCAGACAGGCCTCAACCCCACCAGCGGGCCGAATGGGAAAGCACCAAACTCCCTGCATCATGAGACACAGCTGCATGAAGGAGTGGTTGATCAGATGGTTCAACTTCTGGGAAGCATAAGGAGGGTTGGGCTGCCATGTTTGATGAGCAACAATACCTGATCTGGTGCAGTCATGCTGTGTCAGCTTGAAACACACTCTTGATCAACACTAGGCCTACTGTACGCAGCATTTTCCTATGAACTTCACCAGAAAACCTCACCTTCACCATCAGAAAACACAGCTGCGGTTTCAAAACAACCAGCAGCAGATCAAGGGTGTATTCCAGAAAGCGGGTTCCACAAAATCTGAGTCTAACCCTGAAGTCTGACTTAATTTACCCTGAGATTGGAAACTCTTGAGTTTTCAGTTCAAGAAAAGTGGATCCCGGCTGATTCAAGTCAGCTCAATCAACTCTCAACAGGTACAGCTTGAGTGAAGCGCATGCATGAGGACTATAACAAACCATCATCAGTAGAGCTCCGGCTATTTTGTTTTACTTATTGTAGGCATATTCATTCATAGGCTACCTTTTGGAGCCTCCTTAGGTGTAGCCCAATTTTGGTAAAATTGTATAGCCTAATCTTGTCTATTTGTCTTTATATGTATCACATTGTTTGAAAGTTGCTAGCCTACATCCTAAATTACAAAAAAGGTAGGCCTAATGTTCGATTAGATGAACTGGGAATGATGGCACATCTAATTGAGGTCTCAAAATCATCTCCCGAGTAGCCTAATCTAAGCAAATTAATTCAGCCTGAACTTTGATCAGGTAGGCTAAATGAGGAAATGTGCGACTCAGCACGATATTAGATTGGAATCACATGTATTGCCATTGCAGAGTCTGAGTAGGACTAGCCTGGGAAAACTAATGCAGTTATGAGATGTGGTAGTATAGAGATTTTGGGGAAATGCGTGTCATAACGATCCAATGACAAACCTTTGCATCTGCATTAATCTAAGATATTCCAACAGATTGACCAATTTTTACATGCTTATATTCTTTCCCATGTTTTTTCCCTGCTTTTTCCCATGTTGCATATCACCACTGGTTTGTTACATAAAACCTGTCAGCAAACAGGTTAGGTTCACAGAGTGAGTTAACATGGTAACCGACCCACACTTTGTTAACCATTTCTGGAACTGGTTTGAGTTGCCTTTCTTTCTGGAACAGAAAATGGCAAATGGACTGCACTTATATAGCGCTTTTATCCAAAGCACTTTACAATGGCCTCTCATTCACCCATTCACACACACATTCACACACCAATGGTGGCAGCTGCCATGCAAGGCGCTAGCCTGCTCATTGGGAGCAATTTGGGGTTCAGTGTCTTCCCCAAGGACACTTCGACATATGGACAGGAGGAGAAGGGATTCGAACCACCAACCCTACGATCATCGGACGACCCACTCTACCACTGAGCCACAGCCACCCAGAGTTTCCCTCATTTTAGGGCTAGCAAACTCAGAATTTTCACTAAACCCGCTTTTTGGAATACCCCACAGGAATATTAGTGAGAAAGAAAAAAAACAGTATTACTGCTTAACAAGTCAAGTGGTTTTAGTTGTGATTCTACAGGTTCAAAGGGTGACCATAAGTCATTCCAGCAGTGCTTCCAAGAGGCAGATCAGTCCCTATCCTGGTCAGATCGCAGGGCCTGCACCAACACGCCCTGTAGACTCACTCAGCCCGTCTGTCTCACTGCTGATGATCACAAAAACTAGTGAATGTCACAATATTCAACCATACTGTTGCAAAATACTTTATCAGGTCAGATCCAATACTTTTATCTGAGGTAGGGTCATTACTGATGATTCAGAACTAGCCACATAAGGAAGGGTCATAATGATAATTAATATAAAAATTAATATAAAAACTATTCTGAGTACATAATCCTGAGGCCATCCATAGTGCAGAGTCCTGGGATTAGCCATCCTACCTAGCTCCTGGACAGATCCAGATCAAGGCTCCTCTTATGTTGGTGTCTAATGGGGCATTCTACATGGTCTCCTGGCCAGCTGCACTGCTACAAAGAGTCTCCAGCCTTATCAGAGGGAGGTTAGTTACAGGAGGGCTCTGGGACAGGAGGCACCCATTCACCAGAGGATGATGGAACACTTTGCACAGTTACCAAACACACAGGACTGGTTGTGCTTCATAAAGCGTAGTGGAACATCTCACAGGTTCACAGTACCGGTTTACTCATACATTTTACTGTAAAATCTCTCCAGAAGACATGTTTGCTATACATTGTAAGGAAATGTGGAAGGACGATGGTCCTTTTTCACAGCATTTTAGAATTAAAGAGATAACGATCAGGTGTTAGACATTGTTAATAACAGACAGCAGGCCCTTACCTTTGCCCAGCACCTGTCCCATGTGGAGCCGCATTCTCTCTACTTTGAAAATCAACAGGTCTGCCTCGAAACCAGGACATGTTGGCTCCTCCAATGACCCTGGAGCGAGAGTCTAACAGACAAGAACATACAAAAAGTTAAGACAAAAATGATTAAATATTCTGTTATTTATGATTAGGTAACACTATTGCGGAAAAAACAAAAGGGCAATTACTGTAATGAAATCAAAAAGACCCCAAAAAGTCGATTGAGATTCAACTTTATCACCAGCAGGAAATACCCTTTTAACAAATAGATTACCGATACTGACCTAAAGGGTTTAAAGTCGCATTACCAAATTCATTGAGTAGCTATACCACCTAAAAACGGATCGGGTTGGTCAATCAGTGATATCAATCCTCCATTATCTCTTGTTCCCCAACACTTACTGTGAGCTTGATGACTAGCCTACACACCCAGTGTCCTTCCTGTTCTGAGGTATGTGGGTTTTTTCATAAAATCCATCAATGTGTTTGATAACCAATCAAACTGAACACCAACATATAAGCAATTCTTTGACTTAAATGAACCTAGAGTATAGGACCCAAATTAATCACTTCGACAAAAACAGTTCACATAGGCTATTATTTGACCTGAAACTAAGCAGCTCGAACGGGGAGGGAAATGAAAATCGCAGGTAACAGAGCGTTTGCTCTCACGAAAGTCATACAAGTCTTACCTGGAGAAAAATGATTAATACTCCTAACTTCATGAACCCAACGGTCCCCATCTGATATATTCCTCGCGGTAAGTCAGTCGTAGCAAAGGTTTTACGCGAATAAAAGTATCCCTCAATAGTCGTTCGTTTCGGTCGGATCCAATGTCTCCAAAAGCGGTCTTTCGGTAACTGCAACTAAATTAACGAAATAGGCTTCAGCAGGCAGGTAGCCCGTGACGTGTGCGCGCTGTGAGGTGGCCTCGCCCATCCGCTGCCTCCAAGTATGGGCATGCAGCTCCGCACCTAGACAGGCAGGTAACACACGAGGGCTAGTCATCATCGATACAGTTCACAAATTGACAGAAACCAACGGGCTCCAATCGAGAGTAAAGTTTTGATGAACATAACAGGCGAGAGTTCAGGATCCAAACAGTTCATAGATTATATTCAAATGGCTTACCAATAAGTTAAACATAATAGATACAGATATTACTTTCTTGTGATAAAACCTAGACATACCATGAACCAAAGTGACGTGGTATTCCTCAGGATCACATTTCCTCGGTGTGTCTGAAAGACAAAGCACTCCTGCTAATACAGAGTAGGCTACAAGCCATCAACTACCACTCCACTGGCCTCAAAGGACCCATTCAGATGACTTTGCTGCATGATCATAGAACTCTGCTCTACATAGCCACAGCCTGGTGACCAAGTCAGCGGTTCACTGGAAATAGGAATTTGCATCACTTCTCTTTGGCTGAACTCTAGCCTAATCATTTCTGTATTTACAGTTGTTTTTATGTTCAGCCTAAGTGATAGGTGTTGATAATAAGAATTGAGTTGAAATGCAGGCTATCCACCTTAAGTTTTATTGATCAGAGTCAGGAGTCCCATTCATTTCATTTGAATGTAGCTTGAACCATGTGACAGAAGTTGGACAAAGATCGGGCCTGTTATTGGCTTTGAATGGTTGTAATGAAGCCTTTTTTTCTTTTTTTTCTTTTTTACAACAGAAAACACATCACAGAAATATACAAAAACAAACAACACGCCTACAACACAAAACACACCACACAGAAATAACACACACACTGTACGTAAGTAGACCATTATGAATAACGATAGAGATAGGTTTCATTTGCGGTGGTAATGCCTATCAATAAATAATGTATCAGGAAGAGAGAAACACAGGAACAGAAAGACCAACAAAACAGAGAGAGGACGATGAGGGTGGTGAGACAGAGAGGCACAGACTGGGGCCATAGAAAGAGGGAGTGTCTCAATCCCCCAGGCCTCACATGCACACCATGCATGAACAAGCTGTATGACTGAACTGAACCACTACCAGAGGGCTTGGCTTGATTTAGGCTAGTTAGGGATAAAGTGCATAGAGGGTTACAAAAGTAAGGCCAGGACAAGTATAGCAAGTTAACTAGTTATTCTGTCATCTCCATCCGGTCTCAATGTCGGTGACTTAATTTTACAGGGAGTAACATATTGTGGATTATGAGTTTAAAAGGTCACAGATTGCATAGTGCTTGAATGCTGACTCAAGAAGATTGAGTCATTCTGAGAAAGCATTAGCATCTGCCAGCTATAGGGGAAACTGTATGTTAGACCTGCAAACAGAAGTAGATGCCTTGTAAATTCATTAGATCCAACCACGTTGTTTGTAGACGTTACGTTACACAACGAGAATGGAAACAATGATAAATGCACAACTAATAAGTTTGGTTGGCAGGATAGCTAGCCAGCTATAACTAGCCCTCGCGGTTAGTGGTTGATAGCTACTGCTAACCGTTAGTTGACCCATCTCTGCTGTGGTAACGTTAGTTGGCTGACTGGCTGTTAGCTAGTTGAGTGGGACAATAAAACACAACAAATATGCAATATTTACGGCTCACCATCAACTCTTGGAGAACTTTAGAGTCTGCTAAAGTCGTTATTTTGGGAAACTTGCGGAACTGAGCGGACGGCAATGAAGAGCGCGCGCTAACTGGGACAGTGACGAGCAACTGGGCTCCAGGCTGTCTACAGCTGAGCAAATGTCCACTCTATTATCTCCTCACACTAAAGTGATGTTAGAAAAAGAGGAAATGGGAAATGTGATTTAATTGTCCTCACTTGCAAGCCTTTGATGGAGGAGTTATAAGATTTCCATGGTCACTTGAAGTGGGAAATTTTTAGGGCAATGTAATGTTATCAGATCTTCCTCTCCAGAGAAGGGTCTCTCTGAGTCTGAATTGACTAGTTGACAATGGTCACATTTGTGTGTGAATGGATATGTGACAAAGATGAACCGTGAAAGACAAATTATAATGGGTATGGCCAAATCAGAGAACTGACTAATCACATGCTTGACTTCGTGACCCGGCAGATAGATAGGATATTGTTTCATGTGTATGTGGAGTAGCCTAGCCTGTAGGCTATTTTAAAACTTAGGCCTAGCCTATACTTTTTCATAATTATACTCCTCTGTATTGTGCTTTAGCCTATAGCCTACAGAATTTGGAGGCCTACAAATGTGTTAATAACAGATCTCACCCTAGTTTACCCTAGCTGTATCAGTTCTGTCCTATGCCTATCCATCTGTGATAAGGCTGCATTATATCCAGTGTGTGAAACTTCTGTCTCCCAGTGGCCATGTCCTTGTGTTAGACTACTATATCTCAGCCTCCACAGTAGGACAGTGTTTACCCTGATGGTCTTATCCAGCCTGGAATGTATAACAGTCTCCCCAGCCCTGGTCTGCTCCATCTGCCCTGCCTACTGAACTGCTTTAGCCTGCTAGGCTGAACTTGACTCTGCAAACTCTGTTGCATGTTCTCCCCGTGCTCACATTGCTTTCCTCCACAAAACCCAATATAAAAACATGCAGAACAGATGGCTCTGCTGTCCTGTTCCTGACCAGGACACGGACACAAGCACTTGGACTTGGTCCCTGTGGCGCTTCTGATAAAGCCTGCCCACAGCCCCTGGCTGAAGGACGGCTTGGATGGGAGAAATGCTCTGCATGCGTTGGTTGTGTGTGTGTTATTGGTGTCGGTGCTCACTGCACATGTATGTCGTTGCTGTAAGACGATTAATAAGCAACTTCACTAATAAGGAGAGAAGGACTCCCACAAGCCAGGCCAGGAGGGATGGAGGAGGAGGACGGAAGGGAGGCCAGTAGCTAAGGAGGGATGGAAAGAGAGAGGAGAGAGGCCTGAGAGTGGGAGGCCTGTCTGATAAGTCTGGAGAGAGAGGGAGGTGAAGGCGGAGGATCTCGTTAATCATTCTGTGGTTATCTGCACTTGCAGATTAACCCTAGAGCAGAGGACACATTCACCAAAGAACTATGATGAGGAAGTGGAGCCACATTCCCAACAATAGCCAATGACTGGCCTGCATACCGCTGTAAGCTACTGGTGATGACACTGTGCGAGTCAGAGAGCTCATCATAACCATCAGTCACTTAAGAGTTTAATGTTTACTCAAGCACGGATATATAGGCCATATAAAGTTAATGTTTCATATCTCATGACCATTAGACAACAGCACATTGATGATTATTAAAGTCTGGTCTATGTTAGAAGCCAGTGAGGATGAGTACTGGCACCAGGCGTTGTTCTCCTAGTTTTAATCAGTATTGTAGTCAAATGTCAAACGAGGAGCAGTGTGAGGTTCAGAGTCTATTAGTGCTTTCGTTATGAGGCAGAGAGATCTGATGAACAGATCTGTCCTGACTTGTTCAGGTGACCACATTGCTGACAGGAAATCTCGCTAGGAATTTTAGCGAATACAAGAATCAAATAGTCTCAATCACGTGCTGGTGCACAAATGTAGACTGTAATTCCTTGTAATAAAATATAGGTCAAAGGGCGTGTTTGGCCCACAGTGATAACATTGAATGATTTATTCACATATTTGAGGGTCATCATATGAATTGTATTCATTCATTTCAGATTAAGTGAACCAAATAGTCTGATTGAACTGAAGCTTTATTTCCACAGGTACATCATTGTTTCAACAGGTAGGATGTCTGTCAAAGCAACTGACTCTGGCGTTTCAAGTCTGTCATTCATTAACCCCTCTGTCAATGTTTAAAGCATCTCTGGTCTCCGGTTTCAGCTTCTCTGTCCCTGCTGTAAAGGCAGGCGCTTGAACAAAAGAGAGATTTTATTTAAACAAGTGTGAGATAAACTGTTGTCTTGACTTGATACAAATACCAAACACGGAACATAAAAAGCAAACTGTTATTCATGGTGGGTTTTGTTTTGAGTTTTTTTTTAGAGTGGTCTGAAAGAGCTTGTTGGGTAAACACCATTTAACAAGGTGAGGCCAGGAGTGGGGGAGGGGGAATGACCGGCTCTGTGTAACACCATGACAGCATATCTTCCTGTATCCAGTCTGCACAGTAGCTATTCACCCCCGCCTCCCCCCTTAACACATCAAAGATACTGGAATCCTTCGCCCTATACTCAGCCCTCCCACTTAATGCAGATCCAGATCGTTTACATCCGCCTGACTGTAATGCTGAACAGACCAGTCTTAGTTCTATAGTGGTCTGGTACAGTACGTCTAATGAGCTCATCCATGTAGCTGAAGTGCTGAGATCAGCCAATCTCATCCATTGTCCTCCCACTTCGCCTCCTCAGTCCTAAAAGCACATCAGGCCATGCGGAGATGGGCTTTTAGACGCCATAAAATGTTTATGTATGCATAGCCTTCAGTGCCTTATTAGGTTATGGCATCATGTTTCTGACCAGCCATCCTTTTCCTTTCCCAGACTTACCAGCCACAGCTCTGCAGGACATGCTCTGATCTGTCATGAGCTTAGCCTGGGTTACACAGAGTCCCGTTGAGACACGTCCCGTCTTGTGTTGGTGCTGTTGGGGTGTTTGTTTTCCTGGAATGAGAGGAGGCTCCTCCCGTCTTCTGGAGAGGCACTAAGCCCCCAGCCTCCAGGCATCTAGGAAGCTGAAGCTGAGATCCTCAGCCATCCACTCCTTCATCTGCTGCTTTTTGTACACTCTAAAAAAGAAGGGTGCTATATAGGACTCGTGATAATACAAGAACTCTATGAAAAATGTCAGAGAGAACCCTTTAGGGTTCCAAACAGCACCTTTATCTGGAATCTCCTTTTTAGAGGGTTCTCTTATTGTTACAAATGGTTCTTAATCTTCCTCTTTTATTTAGGATGTAGTGCTGGTATAGTTCTGCCTCTGTGATATCAGGTACAGTGCTGTAGTCCTGGTGTAGTTCTGCCTCTGTGATATCAGGTACAGTGCTGTAGTCCTGGTGTAGTTCTGCCTCTGTGATATCAGGTACAGTGCTGTAGTTCTGGTGAAGTTCTGTCTCTGTGATTTCAGGTACAGTGCTGTAGTTCTGGTGTAGTTCTGTCTGTGTAGTGTCAGGTACAGGCCCCAGGCTGACGGGTGGTTTCAGCCAACCGTGTGACTCCCTGTGGCTCTCTCATCGCTGTTGTGATGTCACTACTGTCGGGCTGAAAGTCTGTTTACCATGGAGAGGGGAGGTGTTTCACCCAGATAAAACTTACATTTCAGTCATGCCACCTGGGTCCACATTCCTGGGGTGAGATGCATGTGGCAGGCGCTGAAAAAGACATTCTGTGTGTGTGTGTGTGTGTTGGTGCTTTCCTGGGTGTCGTCATCATGTATAGAGGTCCATTTGAACTCCTTTAGCCAGGCTGCAGACTTACCTGGGCAGGGGACAAGCCTGGGTCGACTACACACAGAGCAGAGTGGATTAGTAAGCAAGCCCTGAGGGAAGGCCCAGAACTCAGCCGAGAGCAAACCAACCACACCCAACGCTGCTATGTGCCTTTATACCTTAACTATCATTGTTAACACACGGTGTGGGTGTGCCTGTCATTTTAAAATTGCAGTCCTTAAACTGCCCCACTGAACTAATCCTAGTGACAGAGTTGAGAGAGAGAGGGAGAGAGACTCTGAGAATGAGAGGATAGTCTTACCTAGTAGCTGGATTTGGATAACTAGAAAATCCAGTATGTTCACTTCTGCCTTTTGACTTCCCATGTGTCAATGTGCTATGACATGCCAGCTAAATATTCAAACAGGTATACAAGTATGTGTTAATTCAGAAGAATAGAATGACAGTATGTGATTGTCAAGTGGGCAATTAGGACTTCACTATAATTGTCAGTTTCTATAAACTTCAATTAACACACAACCCCATCTACTCTCCCGGCATCCCATCCTTTCATGTATATATACTTTGTGTCTTATATCTAGATACTCAATGCATTATATGCCTTTATGCTTTCTTTTTCTGTTTATTTTTTTTTTTACCCCGCTATATGTGCACAGTCTAGGAACTAAGGGAAGAACATATCACTACTCGTACCTGTATGATGTAGTAGCCTATATGACAAATAAAGCTGACTTTGACTTTGAGTATATACTGTAGGTGAACTAAGACCCCATAGCTGTCTTTCTGCTAGGCCTCATTCTAATGTGTTTAGGAAGGTGTGTTATCAGCAGCCATCTTAACAGGTATTTCAGGCTGAGACAGGCTGAGGCTGTAGGGACAATGGAGCCTCATTGTGTAGCAGGCCGGGAGGAAGAACCAACAGCTGCTGACAGCTTACAAAACACACACACACACACGCCTGGCTTCACGCACGCGCACACACACACAGGGCTGCTTCTCAGTCAGGGAAGTCCTAGTACAGTAATAAATAACCAGTTTAGAACTGTGATGTGGATCTTTTGACCCTAAAATCTGAACATGAATCTGAAACAGTCTAAAGTCTACAGTAACAGAAGTTTGTGTCATGAATAATCAATGCATATAATATTCTTTGTATTGAAACATGACTGTGTATCACTCAATTTTTTGGGGGAAATTATCTGCAGTACTTCCTGGACACAGTGTAAACCAGAGGCTTGTCCATGGAGGACAGGGAGGATGGTTCTCCCCAATAATTTGAAGAAAGAAAAAGATTCAGTAAAAATGTTATAAAACATAAAAAATGCTTACTGTATCTCTTTTAAATCGCCTTCAAATCAATTTCTAAGCATCTAGGATACACAAACCCATATTGCCAATGTTAAAGTCTCAACAGCTCCCTGGAAAATGAATGGTTATGCAGAAAGGTGTGGATCAAGCCTGCTGGATGAACTCCACAGATAACCATGATCAAAATGCTACTGAAGTTCACAACAAATGAAAGCTGAGTAAGGTAAGGGAACAGATAGCCTAACTTGAACACTGTTTTTTTTTTTCAATGATTCTGTAAGGAATATGCATGACAAGAGTTTTTGCAGAGAGCCAACTACAATGTTAAAGATACAAAACAGAGCAATCTTTTAGAGGGCATGAGTCTGCTATTAACAAGGGCTACATAATATTCATATTTTTTTGGAAAATCCATAATTTATTTTCCAATAGAACCAATCAAGAGAATAGGAGTTAGAATGCAGTCCCTGTCTCCCTGACTGTCCCAAAATGCAATCTCTGGAAATTGTTCTAGATACGAGGAAGGCCAGACTGATCTGCAGATAGAAACAAACTGTGTGCCAGGGACAAGCAGAGAGTCTGCAACATTTGATCAATTCGCAGAATTACTGTGCTACAGAGACTCCAACAGCAGGAGCAAATGAGACACCTGAAAAAAGATAAGGGAGAACTAGCCCTTCTCAGGAACAGGAAGAGTGCGCTGAGCACACTCACAGTTCCTGAGAAGGGCTAAGGGAGAACATGCCCCCGGATGTGGGTCGCACCTTCCCCTCTTGTCCTCCCCAATATCTTGAGTCACCCGCCTCCACTGGTGTAAGCACAGTTACAGACTTTCAAACCCAACTGCTGTCCAACTCTCAAAGGGCTAGGGGTGGTGTCGTGGAATAACTGCAAGAAAGACCTTAACATTCTAAAACCTTTAGGAAAAACAGTTTTATTTGTGCATGGAAATTACAGACAAACGAGTGTCACTGCTACTCTGAAAATACAATCCTCTCAGTTTCTTTTATACAACACTCTTGCCCGCGGGTTGAGAAACCGACAGGTCTCTCAGATTTGTTCTTCAGAACTCTTACCCCGAAACACTGAGAAATTATGTCTAGGCACATGTTGCATTTGCTAGGGCAGAATAGCGCACAGTTTCCTTTTGATCCTTTTCTTACACACAAACAATTCATCTTAACCCTTCAGCGAAGCAGGATGTCAAGTTAGGGGAGACGTCAGCAGTTGTGGATGGTTTGACATTTCACAGTCAATGTCCCCTATTATGACCTTTCTGACTTTCCCTTTTCATAGCAATGTTGTCATATAGCCCTTAGGCCTAAAGTCTGGTGAGAAGGTCAGAGGACAAGCAGACATTGATTTTCTTTTTCCCCCCTCACTTCCCCTCACAGTGGACATTTATGTAATCTGATCATCTTATCATAGCCATAGGCAATGTTGCTCATTATCTGTTTCTACAGATGTCTTATTCAGTAATCACTCTGCATAACCATTGGCTATCTTTGCACAACTAGGAGTTTTCTGCCTCCTGCTGGACAATCATTGAAAAACAACTTGATGTCACTGCTGACCATGGATGTATTGCTGCTGACTGAGAACCCTTCTGGCTTTCGGCAATGTTTCAGGAAGTAGGCTATCCTAGCTTAGGATAATTATTTCCATCAATCGTGGTTTAGACTTAAATTAAATTAAGTAAGTAGTGTAGTATATTTTTATACTGTACCATACTATATTATATCAATACATTTGTATTACTCTCATGTAGTAATCAATGTATTAAGAATAATGAATAAACTTTACTTTAGGTAGAACTGTGTTATTATAAGTAGTTTAACAGGTTAGTGACAACATGTTCTGTCCTAAAGTAAACATTCCTTTGTCCCTGAGTCAATAAAGATAACACCTCTGAAGAAGAAGTCAGTTAGCCTACAGTTGTAACATGATCCTAGGAAGGACCAGGCAGCCCCATTGTCTGAGGAAGGGGGGCAAGAGCTCAGCTGATGCAAAGACCAGTTGACACCTTGACCAGTCAGAACATCAGTTGACCGTTTGTGATCATGTTTATATCCCTTGTATGCAAATTTGTTTGTCATGTGATATTTGGCCTGAAGCCAGGACATATAAGCTGGCCACCTCGTGAAAGAACCTTAGTATTGCCGAAGATTTGACCCCGTGTAAAGGCTTGCTCAATAAATTGATGATTCGACGATTTTGGCCTCCTTGAAGTTCTGTTTCACAAGAAGAAGATGCATCCAAAATACACTACAGTAGGCTAATAATAGCCTAACTCGTTGTGGGACGAACTGCTATTCAACATAGGTTACAGCAATCTTGCTAACTAAAACTGACAGATGCAGGACATGTGACTTTTTCCTACTCCCAGACAGAATCCTAGGCTACACCCTTTCGCGTGAACGCGCATTCGCTTTCATTTTCAGTTCGATCTGACTCTTCCTATAAAATGAGTGTTAGCCTACAGTTTCCACCACTCCGCAAAGACCAAAACTTTCTCAAAAACGATCGTATATTGCCGGTTTTAGATTAACACATCGCAATGCGAACCTCAGAAAACAACCTCAAAATTCAACCTTTGAAAAATAGCATAGACCTATGTGGTAACAAAAGTATGGTCAGTCACCGAGTAGCCTAAGCCTAGGAGTGGATGTAGGCTATTCAGAAAGTAGAAACACTGGGCATCTTAACGCTGCTGTTGCTCTCTAGAAAGTGCCGCCTCATTATTATTACACATAAGCTAACGTTATTCAACTGTTAGCTAACATGTGGCGCAGTAGGCTAATAGTGAAAATAGAATTGTAGGATCACGAATATACAACAGCTCTTAACCAATCAGATAGCGACTACTCGTTGTATAAAGTTGAGTTAAAGCATTAATAGGCTATTCTGCAATTTGAAAGCTGAATTGTGTCCAGCTCATTTAAAATGTCGGCGGAGATCCAAGAACACAACGAAAATCCATTGATTTTCCAACGTTCTGAAGAGAGACCTGTGTCCGCGAATGAGGAGGAGGAAGATGTCGTGGATCCCATTGATGACAGGGAGATCTTCGATATCCTTTTTCTACTGCTTGATTAACGTTATGGGGCATACAATGTCAGCTAGTCTACTTTTCTTCCACAGACACCAGTGGAATCTCAGAATATGTATGGATGTGGTTAGCTTCACTACCTAGTAGGCTACGCTAGGTGTTTATCCAACAGATTGTTTATTGAACAGATTGAACCTTAACCCGAGTATATTGTACATCTCATCAAGGATCTGAATGACCCCGAGCACCCTCTATCCCTCGAGGAGCTCAGTGTCGTGGAACAAGTGCGTGTGCACGTGAGTAACCCCCTCCACTAGGCCTACCGCAGGTGTCAGCCGGAATTGCCCCCATCGACATTATATTGTCAGCCGACACAGATAACTCTACAGTAAGGTAACAAAGTGTGAGTAGTTACAAGGAACGACTGAGGAACGAATCGTTAATGAGTAGGCTTTCCTGATTAACTCTGAATCCATTATGGTTACTAGAGAACAGACTGGGGAATACTATAGTAGTTATCAAGGAACGAGGAACGAATTATTCTTTAATGAGTAGGCTAGTTCCAGATTAACTCTGAATCCATGAAGTAGATAATTATGGGTTAGAGAACAGACTGAGGCTATATATGAAGTTCATAGAATAGTTCATCAGTTAAGTCACTTTATTTCATGAGTCATTCTTGCGATTAACTATGAATCATCTACTGAGCGGAACAAAATAGTAACGAATAATGACTTAATAATTAGTTACTCTTTTGTGTATCGTATTGTAAAGTGATATATCATACTGAGTTGTTGCTAGTTACTTATAAACTAATAATTACCTAATGATTCATTAATATAGTATTCTCTAGTAACTCAGCATTATTTACTATATAGTCATGGTCAGAGTTAAAGTCAGACTACAAACTACTCATTGACAAATCATTCGTTCCTCACTCGTTAGCAACTACTCACATTTTTGTGTACCTTATTGCAAAGTGTTACCAAAAATCCTGCTGTCACTGTTATATAACCCCCAAAACCACTGCTCAATGGAACACATTGTGCAATCAGCGGCAAAAATGTATCAATGGACAGCTAGCCTGCCCTGCAACTTTCTAAAACAGAAAATACACCAAGCTCATCTTAGTATTTTATTTTACAAACTAGAAACAAATAAACAAAGTTGCTTCTAAGACAACTCAATTTTACAAGCTTTGGTTATGGGCATGGCTACTTCAAGACATGTAACAATTGAATGTTTGCATTTTACAAACCCTTTATTGGAGAATACTTTACAATGCTTGACCAGACTTCATGCTGCATGCATGTTGGTCTTCAAACTCGAGTATGACCTCCTTTGGAAACGGCCGTTATATGAAACGTGTTTGTATGAACAGGTGAATGATGAAGAGAGCACTGTGGGAGTGGACTTCACCCCCACCATCCCGCATTGCAGCATGGCCACTCTCATTGGCCTGTCAATCAAAGTCAAACTGCTGTGCTCACTGCCTGATAGGTTCAAGGTGGGTTCCCTTTGTTACAGCTATATTATCCATAATACTATAGTAGCCTACCTCATTGGTTACAGCAACAAGTACCTCATCAAACCTAACCCCTCACTGGTGGTGAAGGCTGAAAGTGTCAAAGCTATCGTCGGTGAATAAACACTCCATCTGATCTCTAATCCCTCCTCTCATTAGATCGATGTCAACATCACTCCTGGGACCCACACCGCGGAAGAACAAAGTAGGATTATTCACTCCTCTGAACGGCAGCCAAACACACTGTTAAACATTATAGTTCCAGCTCCAGTCAGAACGTTTTTAACGCAATTCTGTATGCAATGTCTCTATTCCAGTCAACAAGCAGCTGGCAGACAAAGAGAGAGTGGCTGCAGCACTGGAGAATACTCAGCTCCTGGGGGAGGTCAACCAATGCCTCTCCACCAGAGCCGTCTGAGAAACAATCACCTCTAATGTTGTCTAAGATGGTCCTGGAGGTGATCAACTAATGCCTGTCTAATCTAAAATAAGATAAGCTAATGCAAATGCTAATATAGCTCTGTGACTAGCAGCTTTATAGATCGCTTTAATAGATTGGTTATCGGTTGGTTGGTCCACAGAAATTGGGCCTGGCTGCACATGTGCACTGCGCTGCACATGTACGTAGCCTATGTGGTCGCAGCTATTGCGAATTTGCGCTTGCTATTTATTTATCCACCTGAGATATAGGCTAGGCCTATAGTAGGCCACTACTGAAGCCAGAGTGATAAGAAAGCATAATGATAAGATCATTAAGAAAAAGAAAATAAACTTAATAAATGGATGAGCAATTACTTCTTAAAGCTTAATTAGGACAAAATTGAAATCCTATTGATCGGCCAGAAAACAAAAAGAGAAATGCTGTTTAAAAATCTGGGGAAACATCCTGGATTAAACCTGAGGTTACAAGTCTTGATATCCTAGATTCAGATCTAAACTTCAAGTGTATTAACAAGGTGACGAAAACCTCATTGTTTCACCTTAGAAACATAGCTAAAGTAAACCTACTGCCATTTATAAATCAAACGGATGAGGAGAGAGCACATTGGCCCAGTCTTATCTGCTCTGCATTGACTTCCAGTAACATTTAGAGTTGGTTTTTGCTAACTCCCTTGTCAACTATGTTCCTTCAAGAACTGTGATCATCCACTGCTGGTTCACTATAAGTATCTCTTCACTTAAGCTTTTAACTACAGCAGCTCCTTTTAAAGGTAGCTCCTTCTGCACTTGCGGGCTACTGTACCTTTCTTTTTTAATGTATATCTCCAGTACATTATTTTATTAAATTGTATTTTTTACAATGTATTTTACTTGATTTTTTATCTTTATCTTTTATTGTGTTTTATCTTTCATCTTATTTTCCTGCTTTTTGTTTATTTTGTCTAATTTTAGCCTATGTGAAGCTCTCTGTGCATGCACATTCTCTGTTGTAAAGCACTTTGAGCTGCATTTGTTTGTATGAAAGGGGCTATACAAATAGTAAATTATTATTATTATTATTATTAACCTGTTCCAAAGTCTTGGGGGGTTCCCATTTGGGTGTCTTATTACAGGAGTACAGTTTATTTAAAACAATTCCAATGTACTTCAATGTTGTTTTTGATATAGCTAAAGCTTCATTCTTCATCTACACAACTACATGATAAGCAGGTGTGATAGATTTCAATCACTGGCCAAATTGATCTGCTGACACGGCATTCATACTAAATAATCAAACCGTAGGCCTACTATATTCTTACTGTGAGTCAGCCCAGTTAAGGAGCGTTCCTTGCCAAACACTCAAACTTCCCCCCTGAAATTACAGCAAAAAATGGACTTCATACATTTGGAAATCAGCCATAGCCAACATCATCAGACAACAGTATAAATTAATGTTTTATTTTATGCAATAATTCATAAAATAAAAGCAGCATAACTAGGAGTTTTCTGCCTCCTGCTGGACAATATGGAAAATGACCTGATGCTATTGCCTAAACCAATGGGTGAACCCTTTCTGATAGCTACGGCTTTCCGTAGTATTCCAGGAAGTATTTTACTATTTAGTAGTAAGTAGTGTTGCACATTAATAATCGGCATTTTGAAAACTGAATTATCTCCAGCAGCAACAACATTTAAAATGTCTGGGGGGACCCGTTTAGAGAATGCAAATCCTTTGATTTTCCAACGTTCTGGAGAAAGGCTTCTAACAGTGAATGATGAGGACGAAGATGTCGTGGATCCCATCGATGACAGAGAGATCTTCGATATCCTTGAAGCTTGACAGAATAACATATACTTTGGCTTAGCTATGTGCCTATTAGGTAGGCTATTTATTCAACAGATTGAACCTTGACTTGAGGTAACATCTCATTAGGTCCATCAACGACCCCGAGCACCCCCTGTCCCTCGAGGAGCTCAATGTCGTGGAACAAGTGCGTGTGCGCGTGAGTAACCCCCTCTACTACAGGTGTCAGCCTGGCTAGTAACCAAACCTGACTTAAGCAGACTTCATGTTGCATGTATGAGATCCTTTTCTAGCTTTGTAAACAGGCTTCATGAGAAGTTGGTTTGTATGAACAGGTAGTTGTCTTCTTCAGGTGAATGATCAAGAGAGCACTGTGGGAGTGGAGTTCACCCCCACCATCCCGCATTGCAGCATGGCGACTCTCATCGGCCTGTCAATCAAAGTCAAGCTGCTACGCGCTTTGCCTGATAGGTTCAAGGTGGGTTCCCTCTGTTACAACTATCATACACATAATACTGCATTTCATTGGTTACAGCAACAACTAGTACCTCACTAGCTCCTTACTAACCCCTAATGACGAATGCTGAAAGTGTCCAAGCTATCATCAATATGGTGAGACAGTCTGTGAATAAACAGTTGTCTGATTCCCCCTCTCCTCAGATTGATGTCAATATCACTCCTGGTACCCATGCCTCAGAGGAAGCAGGTAACACAGGAGGATCACTTGTATGAATGGCAGCCAAACACAGTGTTGAACAGTATAGTTGTGTGTGCGTGCGTGCGTGCGTGCGTGCGTGCGTGCGTGCGTGTGTGTGTGTGTGTGTGTGTGTGTGTGTGTGTGTGTGTGTATGTATGTGTGTGTGTGTGTGTGTGTGTATGTATGTGTGTGTGTGTTGTGTATTTTACAGCTCACCTATTTCGGCCCCTTGGTGAACTGTTTTTCTTGCTTCCCTCTGGAAAATGTAGGTGTAGGATCTATGTCCATCTCCCTTGTGTTTGCTCTGTGTATGAAATGCGCTATATAAATAAAGTTAGATTTGTGTGTGTGTGTGTGTGTTTGTGCGCTTGTTTCCAATCAGAGCATTTTTAACACAATATACATCTCTGTTCCAGTCAACAAGCAGCTGGCAGATAAGGAGAGAGTAGCTGCAGCTCTGGAGAATACTCAGCTCCTGGAGGTAGTCAACCAATGCCTGTCCGCCAGGACCATCTAAGAACCAATCACCTCTGACCTTTGAGATGGTCCTGGAGGTGGTCAACCCATGTCTGTCCACCAGGGCTGTGTAAACCAATGCACTTTAAAGTAGACAGCAACTAGCCCTGAATATGGCATACAAACTATTAAAACAGTCAAATAGTATTATGTTCTTATTGTGAATCAGTCCAGTTAAAGCATCTCCTTGCCAAACACTGTCAAATTTAACCTCAGAAATTACAGCTCATAATTAACTTTATTCAATATTCAAGATCTGTTTATTCGCCATGTACAGATGGTTTACACATTTTAGGAATTTGACTAGGGTAATGGTAACATTTCAATATCTGCAGTTACATTAAATAATTTTGCTTAGGTCTATATTTCATTGTGGAATTGAATAAAAATGTATTTTGAAATACTGAAGAATTTGTGATTATCTGCTGGCTCTATTTCGACAGTGAGAATCGTTCTTTAAACATGCTCCTCTCCTCCCTTCCTCCCTCCCAATGGGCTAAATGCACAACTCAAGTACTTCCTGAAATTAGACATGCTTCTCTATTTCCTGTCTTACACTATTGGATGAAATGATTATTCAGGTGTGCCTGATCATTGTGAGGCAGTCAGGCACACCTGAATAATCATTTCATCCAATAGTGTAGGACAGGAAATAGAGAAGCATGTCTAATTTCAGGAAGTACTGGAGTTGTGCATAGTCCATAGGCCACACTCATGTCATGAACTGCTTCTTTTTTTTATTCAGATTTTTATTTGTCACATGCACTCTAAAAATATGTTGTTGTTTTTTTATTATAAAAAATGTAATAACTATAAGTACATTTAATAATATAAATAAATGATGTGCACATTCCGCCGTCACGGTTAAATACCTATTCTCTCACAGCTGGCTTTTGTCCAGCAGAGTGGCGCAGCGGAAGCGTGCTGGGCCCATAACCCAGAGGTCGATGGATCGAAACCATCCTCTGCTAAGACTTTTCTCCTATAGAAGGGGGAAACGTACACTTATGTTTTAGGACAATTGTTTGTACAACACCAATATTAAACAGTCAATTAAAACTGGTCCGTTAACAGACCTTATTATACAAGATTGAATGTGCCCATTGCATCAGCTTCTCTCATTTAATCCATGTATTCTACCCCCTCTCCTGGACAGAGAAGGAAATACAGCTTCACATGGTTGGCCTCGTGAGAACATCATGATCTTGCCAGCTGGCATTCTGTTCACTCCCTGTGGAGAGAAACAGATGGATGGTCTCGCGATAATAACATGGCGGCCTGCCAATTTCAGTTCTTGGGATGGTGGGTTATTGTGTTGTTATATAGCCTGATTTATAAATCCTTATTGTTCCTACTACTACTATACTGTATAATATAATATTGTATATATATATATATATATATATATATTAACCTTGCTCTGCACCCCTCTACTCTGAAGTCAGCATGTCCTCTCCCGACATGGATATACAGTACAAGCTTGCCGTGTTGTAATCGAGCTGTCTGTTGATACTGGTAAACTATAGTTTACCAGGGGATAGTCAGATAAAAGGTCAGCACTCTTGCAGCAGATGGTGTGTCAGGTCAGCACTGGTGCAGTCAGGGGTGTGGTCAGGATGCTTTGTCTTTGGTGTCGTGGTGATCTGATAGTCGGCATACTACGATAGTTTTTACACGAGTGAGTATTAAAGTGAGTAATTCTCTGCAGCCTATCCATGAAAAAATAGGCTATTCCATACACATTTGAATATAGGCTACTATATGAAACGTCTAGTCTGTATGGGGCGTGGCTTGCTTTGTCATGATACCCAAAGACTATCATGATAAGCAGGGGTAAATATAACTAGTCTGGTGGTTCAACCCTATTAATTCTAATGAATACATCCATGGTTCAACCATAACCAGGCTTTGGAGGACCCCCCTCTCTCCACTTAGCCCCTGCACTCTTTGGTTAGCATTATAAACGGACTGTTTTCTCCCACACTGTAGGCTAACATAGTGCTTTTCCAATACTGTTCCCCTTTAAAACACTGTTTCGTAAGGTCTGAGTATCTTTTCAGTCCCTCTAGACTCACGAGTCATCTGTTGTTATATTGACATGCCTGTTACGTCCCTTAAGTCCCTTGTGGACCAAAGATGGTTCTGGATCTAGAGATTTCCTGTAAAAGATCGCTCTAACATGGACAATATATCAACCTTCAGGCCTTTAGACGGGTTTCGTAACGTTAGGTCTCAGCCTGTGTAGGCTACATCCAGTGTGGTAGTTTAATCCCATTGAGATTAAAGTGTATATTTATCCATGGTTAATCCAATGTCATTCAATCCTCATTACTGCTGTATCTATGTGTTAATGGCAGCATGTTCTCCACGATTAGATTGAGAAAATGGCGATTTTAACTCCAAGTAGGTACCGTTAAATATGAAAGATAGACCGTGTTATCTCTTAAAATGATTGTGGAGCAGCTGCAAGGTTGCAGTGATATTCGTCTGTTTCCATCACAGTTACCATCACAGTTACCATTGACGACCGTTAATTGTATCGTACTATCCAATCAAAACTAAGGATTACGGAATATTGCCCAATGAAATGTCTTCATTTTATGATTGACGTGTTTTGAAACCAATAGCGGCCATCCTCTTCGTCGTCACTGCTGCCTTACACCCGGGATCCGCATTTCTGTCTATTCACTGTGGTTTGAAGTCCGTCTTTCCAGTTTTGTTCGTCGCTACTCGTTTAATTCTGTCAATATGAGGGAAATTGTGCATCTGCAGGCTGGGCAGTGTGGAAATCAAATTGGAGCTAAGGTTTGACCGAGATTTCGATCTATTTTCAAACAACTAACCTCGGTGACTAACGTTAGCTAGCTACGTTACTAAGCTAACATTAGCTACACTAGCTAGCTATGGTTACAGAGCTTGCTGCATTTCACCTTATTAGCCTGATTAACGTTTATGTAGTTTGTATGGTAGATTTATCCTCAGATGTTTAGTTAAACGCTAGGTAGATAGCTAGCTAGCTAATTACCACGATGATACGTATTTTAATGCCAATACGCGTGTTGAATGTCGACATGTTTTTCTCCCGCCCTAGTTTTGGGAAGTGATAAGCGACGAGCATGGCATCGACCCCACAGGGACATACCATGGGGACAGCGACCTGCAGTTGGAGAGAATCAACGTATATTACAACGAAGCCACTGGTGGGTTGACTTGATATATCTGGCTAACGTCACGTGATTTATTTAACGTGTTTCTAAGATGCATAGTTTAACGTTTAATTGAGACTGCGTACTTGCTCACTGCTGCAGGCAGACGATTGCGATTCGTCTCCACATGTAAGTTACCTAGGTGACTAGGCATTTGCAAGAAGTGACCTAAGGATGGTCAGACCTCAGCAGGCTCTTATGGAGAACTGGGATCCTGCAGGGGAACTGCTTCAATTTGGCCACATCAGCAATTATGAAATCACTTTTCTTCCTAGGAGGCAAGTATGTCCCCCGTGCTGTGTTGGTGGACTTGGAGCCTGGCACCATGGACTCTGTGAGGTCTGGTCCGTTTGGGCAGATCTTCCGACCCGACAATTTTGTCTTTGGTGAGCACCATTAAAATGTAATCTGCCAATCTAAGGTTGGAAATAAATAAAATAGTTTATCCAGATAATTTACATCAGGTCTTAGTCCAAGCCACTGGTCATTCAACTGTCTTTTCCTGTCCCCAGGCCAGAGTGGAGCAGGTAACAACTGGGCCAAGGGCCACTACACGGAGGGGGCTGAGCTGGTGGACTCAGTCCTGGATGTGGTGAGGAAGGAAGCTGAAAGCTGCGACTGCCTCCAGGGCTTTCAGCTCACACACTCCCTGGGCGGAGGCACGGGCTCGGGCATGGGCACCCTGATGATCAGCAAGATCCGCGAGGAGTACCCCGACCGCATCATGAACACCTTCAGCGTGGTGCCGTCCCCCAAGGTGTCGGACACGGTGGTGGAGCCCTACAACGCCACCCTCTCAGTCCACCAGCTGGTTGAGAACACGGACGAGACCTTCTGCATTGACAACGAGGCTCTCTATGACATCTGCTTCCGCACGCTCAAACTCACCACACCCTCCTATGGCGACCTCAACCACCTTGTCTCTGCTACCATGAGCGGCATCACCACCTGTCTGCGTTTCCCTGGCCAGCTCAACGCTGACCTCCGTAAGCTGGCCGTCAACATGGTGCCTTTCCCTCGTCTGCACTTCTTCATGCCGGGCTTCGCCCCGCTCACCAGCAGGGGCAGCCAGCAGTACCGTTCCCTCACAGTGCCCGAGCTCACTCAGCAGATGTTCGATGCCAAGAATATGATGGCGGCCTGCGACCCTCGCCATGGGCGCTACCTCACTGTGGCGGCCATCTTCCGCGGCCGCATGTCCATGAAGGAGGTGGACGAGCAGATGCTGAATGTGCAGAACAAGAACAGCAGCTACTTCGTTGAATGGATCCCAAACAATGTGAAGACCGCCGTCTGCGACATCCCGCCCCGTGGCCTCAAGATGTCCGCCACCTTCATCGGCAACAGCACGGCCATCCAGGAGCTGTTCAAGCGCATCTCTGAGCAGTTCACCGCCATGTTCCGCCGCAAGGCCTTCCTCCACTGGTACACGGGCGAGGGCATGGATGAGATGGAGTTCACGGAGGCCGAGAGCAACATGAACGACCTGGTGTCTGAGTACCAGCAGTACCAGGACGCCACCGCTGAGGAGGAGGGCGAGTTCGAGGAGGAGGGAGAAGAAGAGGCGGCGTAAAATGGCTGCCCCAGAGACTCGGTACCATCATGTCCCTTCACTTACTGTATGCAAGTTAATAGCATTTTGAAGGTATCCATTAAAGTATAACTGGAAGCAATGTGTCATGGTGGGTTTTTTTCCTCATTAAATACACTTACCCTTTGGCTCCAGTATGGAATGGAGGGGAACTTGTACAGTATTCCAATTTTAGCCAGCCTTGATCTGTACATATCACTTGTTTCAGTTCAAAATGAGATGCTGCCTTAATTTCCTAGCCTAGATGTTCTCTTACTGTAATGCTGGACATATTATCAATAGAAGTAAAACAGTATCCAGTCCAGAGAAAGATTTGTATCAGTAGTATAGTTACTGGTGAAGTACTACCTGTTTATAGAATAGACTACAAAACTAGAGGGTACATAATGGGCTTGCAGAAACCAGTACAAATATTTGATTTGGAATAGTTAAATTTGGCTGGAGGTCAACCTATTTGTCAGATCAATAAAACATTGAAATTTAGAAAAATAATGTAGGCTATGTATAGTTCAAAGTGCCCTATACGGTGAACAGCTTTAGAGCCATGTGCATTGGCTGGATGAAAGGATAAATGAGATTGTACATGTACATTGGGAGGATGGATGGAGGGGGAAAAGGGTGAGTGAATTTTGATTTGATTTGATTCACTTTATTTATCCCGAAGGAAATTAAAATGCCACGTAGCTCATAAAACAGCCATAAAAACAACACAACAATACACATATAGAAACATACAAGATAAGGACAGACCAAAAACATCAGACATGTACGTTGTTAAAAACAATGGATGTGTTGTACACCAAGTGATCTCCAGTTAAAAGCCAGTGTCATAATGGTGCATTATTAATAAGTGCAATCCCTGTGGCCACGCCCAGATTGTGTGGAGTTGAATAGTCTAATGGCTGTTGGGAGGAAGGACTTCCTCAAGCGTTCTGTTCTGCAGTGCATGGTGGTGAGTCTGTTACTGAAAGTGAGAGTGCTCCTGTGTGCCATCAGTGACTGGTGTAGTGGGTTGTCCATGATTGATAGAACCTTCTTCAGGGTCCTCCTCTCAGCCACCTCCACCAGTGAGTCCAACTGCAGACCGAGGATCGAGCCGGCTTTTTTGATCACCTTAGTGAGCCGGCCCGCCTCCTTGTCCTTGATGGCTCCTCCCCAGCAAACAACGCCGTACAAGAGGGCGCCGGCCACCACGGAGCTGTAAAACATCTGCAGCATTTTGCTGCAGACATTAAAGGACCGCAGTCTCCTCAGGAAGAACAGGCGGCTCTGGCTCTGGCTTTCTTGTAGAGAGGGTAGAGAATTAACGGGTATAGAAACTATTAGCAGGCTAGATTCTTAATGTGGGGCCAGAGGTGATCTGAGGGCACCTGGACTCATCTCAGCTTCAGATCTTTGGAATGTTGAGCTGCAAAATTCTGGTCAACAACTACATCTGAGATGTGGCTGAACAGCACTTGTCAGTGCTAGTCTTTGATATAGCTGTGTGACATACTGTATTATCAATTATTTTGGTTCAGGCAGTTGGCAGAGAGCCTGTTACCAGTGTAGGGTGCACGGTTTGTATCTCTGGGCCTATAATCGTAACTGACCAAGATATAAGTAGATTTAACGGAGGTTAAACTATCAAATCATTCCTACCAAAACATTTGTGGACATACTTGAGATGGATGTGGAAGTGGAGAACACCAATGAAATCGCCAGGTGTATGGAGGACAGGGATAACGAGACAAAAATGGGAGGCCTGTCTGGACGACCTGATGACTTCGCATAATAGTGTAGTATCCTATATGATGTTGGCCCTATAAAGGATAGTAGCCTGTTTCTCACGTTGGCATGCCTAGTTACACGGTCAACACTACCCTTAGCTTATGAGTTCCAAAAATTCCTTTAGTAAAAGTAGCTGAGCAGCTTTCTGAATTGCTTCTTAGGGGACACACTAGTAAACTGGCATGCCAGATAGTGAGATCAGGATGGCCTCATTCACTCCCACTTCAGGGGACTCCAAGTCATTGTTTCTTTGTGAATACAGTCTCATAACTATATAGGCCGTTTCAGACGGGGAGCGATATTCCGCCTGCGGGGAAAGATGACTACAATTCAGCTGTTGTCGCGGGCGGGTGTGTGCACGAAACGAGCACGCGCGCGACCATTTCACGGGGTCGCGCCCGCTTGTCGCTCCGCCCCAGATTGTCCGCTCGCCTCTCTCATTGAAAATGAATTACAATGCGCGGATATCGCTCCTCGTCTGAAACGGCCTTATATCTGTTCCACAACTGATAATTCCTTAACATTCCATACTGCTGCTATTGTATTTTATGCCTTCACTTACCGACCTTCAACCGTAGGACCCTAGTATTCTAGTGATATGCCTTCAACACAACTTGAACTCTCACCTTCCACACTGAACTCAGTACAGTAGCTAGTGCACAGAGCAGCAGACGGCACTGGAACTAGTGGAAAAAAAAAATCGATTTATTCTTACATGGGCAAGAAGAGATTTGGTACAGTTATAGACTACAAGTGTCTCTAGTCCCTACCTCTCCCTCTCTCTCACACACACGCACGCACGCACACACGTACACACACACACACACACACACACACACACACACACTCACGCCCCACTTCCCAGTACACTGATGTCACATTGAGCCAGATGTTAAGATATTATGGACGACAGTTGTCCTACACTTAGTAGCTGCACACACTGGTTCATGTGTAGCTAGAGGGTCTCTCTCTCTCATACACACACGCTCACACACACATCCCCCCAGTCCCGGCCCATCCTAGGCGTAGTACTGCAAGTTGGCCTTCTTCTTGGCCTGCACCTCCAGGATGCCCTCCATGTAGTCCTCATGGTTGAGCTCTGTGGCTCCCCGACGCAGCGCGATCATACCCTGGAGGAGAGGGGGGGGGGTTGCAGTGTGTAAAGTAGTGTGTAATGTGTATTGCTCAGGTTGTAGTGTGTATTATTCAGTTGTATACTTACTGCCTCCACACACACAGCTTTGCACTGGGCTCCGTTGAAGTCGTCAGTGCACCTAGCCAGCTCCTCATAGTTCACATCAGGACTGCAGAGGGAGACAGAGAGCAGGGGACAGGCTAGCAGCTAACTCAGGACTGGACTGGTCTGGTCTGGCAGAGTTGTATAGCATGGTACAGCACGGTTTAGGGGGGCATGAACTCTCACGCAGCCACTGCGTCGCTCTTGACCACCTTCCGTAAAGGCCTCTTCAACCAGCGATGCCCCCGAAAAGCTAGCCAATCTGATGGTGCGAGCGCGCGGTGGGCTGCCCGGTTTAAGCAGGTGAACTCGGTTACGTCTGCGTACCTGACGTTCATCTTGCGCGAGTGGATCTGCATGATGCGAGCGCGCGCCTCCTCGTTGGGCATGGGGAACTCGATCTTCCTGTCCAGACGGCCCGAACGCAGCAGAGCAGGGTCCAGGATGTCCACCCTATTGGTGGCCGCAATCACCTGGGGAGAGGGAGGGGGAGAGGGAAGGGGGGAATGGGGAGGCATGTTAGGCAGTGTGCCTGTGAACTGAGTGTTCAGCTCCAGACGTGAGATGTGTAGAGGGGTCCGGAGGTATGCAGGGCAGCCGTACCTTGACCTGCATGTTGGGCTGGAAGCCGTCCAGCTGGTTGAGAAGCTCCAACATGGTCCTCTGGACCTCCCTGTCTCCTGCCTTTTCACTGTCAAACCTGCATGACACACACACACACACACAGGTTAGGCATGCACTCGGCTCGGACCGCACTAAATCTAGGGAAAACACTTGAAATAAATTCCCAAATGTTCCCACGGAAATTTTCCCACCGTCACAATTAACAGACTTCCTAAAACACCAACCATAGCCGAGGCAGGAATATGTACAGACGCACACTCGAGGCTGAAAGACCACACGTTAATGGGAGTGACCACATACAGCTACTTGGTTCCCAAATTGGTCTGGTAGTGGGTTCCAGTACATCTGGTCGGCCAGCTCACCTCTTGGTGCCAATGGCGTCCAGCTCGTCGATGAAGATGATGGAGGGAGCCTTTTCCTTGGCCAGGGCAAAGGCATCTCTCACCAGCTTGGCTCCATCTCCGATGAACATCTGGACCAGCTGGGGGCCCGCCAGCTTCAGGAAGGTGGCCTAGAGTTGGGCGGGGTAGAGAGACATGCGAAGTCACCACTCTGCACATCTTTACCTAGTCCTAGAATAACCTTACCTGCTTTTGAATGATCAAGCCATGTCATCAACCACACACATCAACCACTTTTGGTACTAACCTTGGTCTGTGCAGCGCAGGCCCTAGCCAGCAGGGTCTTGCCTGTGCCAGGAGGTCCGTACATCAGGACCCCCTTGGGGGGCTGTATCCCCAAGTTCTCAAACTTCTCTTTGTGATTCATAGGCAGGACGATGGCCTCCACCAACTGCAGGGAGATATGGATGTATCTGTATCATGCAGTATGGTACCATCAACGGCTACAGTGGCTGTTTTAGTCACTCTGGGCTGCGTTCAGCAGAGAGCAATGTTGTGAAACGTTCAGACAAAGCTTGTGTAGCGCACAGGCCTAGCGTAGCGTGTAGGCATCATGACAGTTCTAGAGAGGTTGTTTCTATGCGCTTTCGAAGTTAGTTAAAATGTGTGTGTGTGTGTGTGCTCGCATAAGTATGTGTGTGTGAAGTCTGACCTCCTGGATCTGCTTGTCCAGGCCTCCGATGTCACTGTACTGCTCTGTGGGCCTCTCGTCCACCTCCATGGCCTTCACTCTGGAGTCGTACTCCGTAGGCAGAGTCTCCAGGATCAGGTACGAGTCCTTGTTCACTCCCTGGACACACACACACGCACACACACACAACGCGGGGGAAGGAAGGGGACGGAGGGAGAAGAGGGAACTTGATGCTTGGACAGTCAAAATAACCAACTAATAGGACAATCGGCCAGTTTTTAGTCAGGCTGGGTGTGCTGTACAGTTGTACAGGGAAAGTGCTGTGGGGTGCTGTAGAGGACAGAGAGCCGTCTCACCACCAGGTCTCCAGGCTTCAGTTTCTCTGCATCCACCAGGCCGATCACAGGCAGAAAGTAGGTCTGCAGAAACACAGTATCACACAAAACCATAAGCAGTGGTGTTTAAGCCCCGATCTGCGATGCATGAAGCCCCAGTTGGCTAGTTCTGCATTCTGTCTGTTTACGGACAGATTTGATGCAGAGGCAGTAGCAGACTTAATTCTCAAAGCTATGTTAGTGGACAGAACTAACTAGCTAGCTGGGGCTGCCTGACGCCGTTTCACAAACCGCAGATTAGGGACCTGTAATGATGTGGTACGTGATGAATAAATGTTGACTTGACTTGAGGTGGTGTGTGTGTGCGTGGTGTGTGTGTGTGAGTGTGTGTGAGTCTTGCCTGCCGTGTGGAGGTCTTGATGACAGCACACTTTCCCTTCCTCTGGGAGTCCAGGTCTATGTTAGCTCCATCCTCCTCCTGGTCATTAGGGTCTACGTCCAGTAGCTGGGACACACACACACACACACACACACACACACACACACACACACGCGACAGAGCGACACACAAGAGAAAGGTTAACATTGGTGATGAAATAGTGAGGTAAAAAACAAGTTGAAGCATTGCTCTGCAGCTCTAAGCTCTAAACCATAAAGGCCAGGGTAGGTATGACGTCATACCTCGATGACATTGGAGACCAGATAGGGAAGAGTCTTGTTGACCTTGATCTTCTCTGTGTTCTCCTTGATCTTATCCTTCATAGCCTGCAGCTCGTGAGTCACCCTCAGCACCTCACTCTTCATGATCTAGGACAAGAGACAGAGCGAAATATTCAACATATTCAGCTACAACGGTCAATGCTGAACAGCCAAGTACATGTCTGAAAGAAAATCATAATCCCACTCATCTTAGAATGCAAGATCAAATTTTCAGTGGACTAAATAGCAGTTAAGTCAACGGAGTGTTTGTAAAGCCAAGAATGATATAGATTGATCAATACGGTTTACATCTTGTTGGAATACGGGTTTCTATGCTTTATTTAATCTCAGAATGAACAACAACATTGGCACTGTTGCATGTCATCAATAATAGACAACATGGCTAGCCAAGCACGCTAGCTAGCCAAGCACCTTTATCTCGCTGTCCAGAAGACGTGTCCGTTGAACGATCTCGTCGGTGGACATCTTAAGGACTTCTTCGCCGATGCCATCCTGTTGTTGACACACAAAATGTTAACACTGGACAAGATATACGTTTCTTTTGAATGAAAAACCTGAATGGTAACTTCAGAGCTAACTTAGCCTAGCCTAGCTAGCAGCATGAAATTTCCCTGTGTCACTCCCCCGCTGCTGAACGGGCTTGTTAGCAAGACAACCTGAGCAAGTGTGGGCTTGCTAACTTTACATTTTCACTAAATAATAGCAAACATTTGCGTTCTTTAAAAGTATGTTTTTTCGATTGGTAACTATACATTTTTAAATTCTGTGTATTTATTGAAACAAACCTCCACCTCATCCCAAACCGACTTGTCATTCAGCGAAGCCATTTTTCCTCTCTTCTTCTTCGGCGGTTGGTTGGATTCTTGTTGATTCCGGGTTCGATGGGTGTGGGCTGCACAGCGCCCTCCGCAGGAACTGCAAAGATGACTATTACACAAACACTCCTACAAAAATAGTGCACGACTCATAGCCGTTTCAGAAAACATACTAAACATAACAACATTTCTGCATAAAAATAGAACATGGAAGCGCAGTGCAGATTTAAATTGCATTACCCCCTATGTAAGCCTAACGACAGTAGATAAAAGCACTTACACTTATGTGACAACAGACATTTGCTGTAACCTATATGCAACATGCACATATTTATTGAGAGCCTATGAAAACAGTGTGTGTGTGTGTGTGTGTGTGTGTGTGTGTGTGTGTGTGTGTGTGTGTGTGTGTGTGTGTGTGTGTGTGTGTGTGTGAGTGAGTGTGCAGGGGAGCCATAAGGGGGGCGGGATTTACAACGATTCCAGGGGCCCTTGGAATTGTCGTAAATCAGGGGCTGACAGGGGCCCCATTAACCACTATTATTATTTTAATTATGATAAGGTCTAGGCTTGTGGGGGGGGGGGGGGGGGCAATATTATATTCTTTCATAGAGCTCATAATTTCTAATGGCGCCCCTGTATGCGTGTGTGTGTGTGTGTGTGTGTGTGTGTGTGTGTGTGTCATGCAGGTTTGACAGTGAGAAGGCAGGAGACAGGAACCATGCTGGAGCTTCTCAACCATCTGGATGGCTTCCAGACCAACATGCAGGTCAAGGTCCTTCTACACCTCCATCACTGAGTCCATCTTCACCTCCTCCATCACCATCTGGTACTCCGTCGCTATAGCTAAGGACAGGGAGAAACTGCAGCGCGTCATCCGATCCGCAGAGAAGGTGATTGGCTGCAACCTGTCCTCCCTCCTGGTCCTGCACAACTCCAGGACCCTGAAGTGGGCCAGGAAGATTGCGGCCGACCCTTCTCACCGCGGCCATAATCTCTCCGTGCCCCTCCCCTCAGGCAGGAGGCTGCGGTCCATCAGGACCACGTCTAGACGCCACAGAGGCAGCTTCTTCCCCACGGACATCAGCCTCTTCAAAAAGGCTTGTGTCCCCCTCTGACAACCCCCCCACCCACCCGCTCACCACCGTTGAGAGACACTGTCGATAGACACTTGCACATGACCACCGCGCACACATATACACATACACATACACACACTCACACACATTACACTCTCACATATTCATACTCACTGTATATACACTGACTGCACTACTTTTTGTATATTGTTCTTTTTCTTAGCTTATCCTTTTTTGCACTAGCATTTTGTATTCGCCCTTTGCACTGTCCCATCTTTGCACTGTCCTGTCTCGTCCCTGCACCCTGTCCATGTTGTCTCAATGTTATGCGCTGCAGCATGTGTCAGAGAACTACTCTTCTTGGAATGAGAAACCTTCTCAATAAACCTCAATGGGATGCCAGATTCTGAAAGTCAAGACAAGATTGTGTCTGCTAGATTTACTCTACCTCTATTCTAAAACAAAAGTACAGACTACTGACAGGAACTTGCTATGCCAGTCCTAACAGGTTGTTATATAGTGAAGACAATCCCACCAAAACTTCAAGTGTGTTTTTTGTGCATGGCTGTAAGCCAGCACTATAGATAACGTTTGTCAGGTTATCACTCCCTCCCTCCCTTCCTCCGGTCAATGTTGACCTGCATTTCGCCGTTGGCACCACAAGAGGCAGTAGTCCCAGCACACCAAAATAAAGAAGGACACCAAAATCAACCCTCCGAGTACAGTAGCAGTGAAAGTGATCTCCACTGTACAAGTAGAGTAGCGGTGAAACTATTGGACTCCCACCCGGGAGATTGGGGTTGGGGATGATTTTATGGGACTATACCCCAAACCTCCACACGTTCATCCTTTCACTCTAACCTTTTCCCAGATAACACACAGATATTGGTCCTCCATCAGAATCAGAGCGACAATCCGCTGGAGTGTTTCTACTGTGGGGTGTCTAGAGGGGCACCGTTGTCAAACAGCCAGAGAATGTCTGTTTTGCACATGATTCGCATATGATTCGTACATGCTGACGCCATGCCCTGTCGCCCTGCCCTGTCGCTTTTCTGATGGTAAAACTCATGTGGACTTCTGGGATACCGTCGGAATTCCGCTTGCATGGCACACCCTCCCCTGTCCCTTTTCCCATGGTGGAACTCGGTTGGGATACCGTCAAAATTCCGCTTGCAACCGTCACTGGAGGGTAGTCTTGAACAACCTAGTCACTGATGACCAGCTCAACATGACGCCCTGGACAGGTCAGGGAAATTCTGGTTCAAAATGTAAAGCTGTATACAAACATGGTGTAACGTTAGACTAGCTGCCAGCTACTGTGTTGTAGCTCTTTAGTTGTCTTTTATTAGTATAGAGATGGATTACAGTGTGAGGTATAAATTATATTTGAACAAGGTGATGAAAGTGTACTGGTTCAATCCCTTAATGGTGAGATTCTACCACAATGTTTTATCATTGCTTAGAAATGAGAACTGAGTCTACTCCTGACCAATTACTTGGTAGTGAACTATTTGGTGTCATTTTAACATGGACTCTAACACTTTTAACATCCCAGGTAAAGGCCTGTTGATAGCTCACTTAAACATCTGTAGCTTAAGATATAAGATCCATGAATTAATTTATGTGATGCAGTCAAGTAATGTCCATATAATGGCAATATCGCAAACACACCTGGACCCGTCATTTGAGAATACAGAACTAGAGGTTGATGGATATACCCTGTTTAGGAAAGATAGAGATACATTTGGAGGAGGTGTAGCTTTATATGTACAAAGTCACATTCCAGTAAAAATTCGAAGGGATTTAATGTTGTGTGATGTAAAGGCGCTGTGGGTACAAGTTCACCTACCACATGCTAAACCAATACTTGGTAAGTTGTTGCTACAGATCGCCCAGTGCGGATATGAGAAACTTTAATTTGATTTGTGAAATGCTGGATAAAGCTAGTGATGAAAAGCGTGAATTATATTTTGTAGGTGACTTAAACATTGATTGGTTAGCTGTGTGTCCTCTAAAGAAAAAACTTCTAGCAGTTGCAAGTGCTTGTAACCTAACACAAACAATTATATTTTTACAAACATCCCTGAACAGTGTTCTAAGGCAGTGTCCATAGCTGTGTGTTGGGTTCAGTGATCATAACCTAATAGCACTTAAAAGGAAAATGAAGGTCCCTAAAGCAGCTGGTAGAACTATACACAAAAGGTCCTATAAGCACTTCAACCAGGAACTTTTTATGGAAGATGTTAGAAACAGTAACTGGTCAATAGTGTGTAGGAGGAGGATCCGGATCTGTCACTGAGTATATTCATGAGATTATTCATGCAAATTGCTGACAAACATGCACCTATGAAAAAAACACCACAAAAGCAAAATGTGCACCATGGATAAGTAGTGATTTAAAGACACTAATGGTGAAACGAAATGAAGCAAAAAAAAAAAAGTGTCTGACTCATCTGGATTACCTTCCGATAGAATCACTACTGTCTTTTTTAATTATTATATTGTACTTAAATGTGTCTTTTTATGTTTGTATTGTGTTGTATTACTGTATATTGTATTGTATTGTATTAACTTTGTGGGACCCCAGGACGATTAGAGGCTCATTCATGTGTCTAATGGGGATCATTCAATAAAACATAATGCACCACAACCGAAAGCAAATTCCAAGTACGTTGAAAAACTGCACGGCAATAAGCAGATTCAAGGTACGGCTGCTCTGCCCACCTGTAGACCCCTCTACACATCTCATCTCTGGAGACGCTCTCCTCTCTACAACACGCAGTTCACGAACACAAACACACACATGCCTCCCTGTCTCCCCATTCCCTCTCCGCTTGGTGGAAGTGGAGTGTTTACAGAGCCACTGGCTCCGTGGGAAACCGGGATCTGTACTGGTTCCATGAATAAAGGATTTTACTGGCGAGAGAACAGATCACTGCGTATCATCTTCATTCTCATGGACTGAAGGGTTCTTCACTTTTCCATAAACATCACTGTCTCACACAAGCATGAAGTCAGTCCCTAATGGATCTTTAGACATAACAGGCCTTTCAATAAAAGTGAAGGGTTATGGTAGACATACTTTTGAAATGCAGAGAAATTTTGATAAAGTCATGTCACTTGCATGATTATTCTGAATATATATATCTATTCTGATATTTTTCTATCTCATTTATATACCGTATTTCCCTCATGGTGGTAATTAAAGTCTATCTAATCCTAATATTATTTTAACACACGCACAAACACACAGAAAATGTGGATTGGTCAATAATTTTATATTGAAAAAATACAGTATATTGCAAAAGTACAGACTAAAGCACATTTCATTCAGGCCTTCTGTCAGGAATGACATTATGACATCATCATCTATTACAGTCTCTGTTTCTCCTGGAGATCACATGGGCACTGGAGGTCACATACTTCCCAGGATTCTCTCTTGACACAAACACACACACATACTGTACACACATACCATACATACTGTACACACATACACACACAGATCATGTACACACACACACACACACACACACACACACACACACACACACACACACACACACACACACACACACACACCCGTCAGCTATCCCTCCTGTCCTCCTCCTTACCCTCTTCCATACCATCCCCTGTCTCCTCCCGTGTTATTGAAGGAATAGTAGAGGTCTTGCTGGGTTGCTCCCTGCCCTCCTCCTCTTCCTCCTTGTCTGCTACCGCTGGAGACCCACACCTGCCACGGCACATTCCCGAGCCCCCCGGTCCCCCGCCTCCCCCTCCTCCTCGACACCAGAGCCAGCACAGCAGGGCGTGGCAGCGCTGGCGGAAGGCGGGGTCGCAGCAGGCGTAGAGCAGGGGGTTGAGGCAGCTGTTGAGGTAGCCCAGGCAGGTGACGTAGGGGTGGGCGGCCAGCAGGGTACGGTCCAGCGGGCAGGAGTAGGGCAGCAGCCCCAGATCCACCAGCATGGACAGGGACTTGTTGGTGTGGAAGGGCAGCCAGCACAGGAAGAAGGCCATCACTAGGGTGACGATGACCCGGAGCAGGCGGCGCTGGCGTTGAGGGTCTGGCCGCGGGCCCTGGCTGAAGTGGCGGCTGAGGAGGCGGCCCAGCGAGCAATAGCAGACCAATAGGATAGCCAGTGGCAGCAGGAAGCCAATCAGAGTGGATTTGAGTCCCAGCGCCGCCGTCCACAGAAGCTCGGCCCTCTCTCGCTCGTCCTGCCCCAGCTCTGCCGAGATCAGACCAGAGTAATCCATCTCACATCTCACAAATCCGCCTTGGTAATCGTCCGCCTCCGAGCGATGCTCCTCCTCCTCCTCCTGCCAATGATAATCAGACTCCGCCCCTAGTTCAATCTCCCTGGTGGTCCTCAACACTAGAGCGGGCAGAGCTAGCAACCCCGCCGTCACCCACACACTCCCCACTACCCACAATGCCCTGCAGGCCCCAGGCACCTTGGCGCGGCTGGAGCGCTGGCGGCCGGCGATGAGCCAATAGCGCTCTATGCTGAGTGCGGTGAGCGAGAAGACGCTGGCGTACATGTTGAGGGCCACCAGGTAGCTGCTGACCTGGCAGAGCGGCCGGCCGAAGGGCCAGTGGTAGTCCAGGGCCGTGTAGGCCGCCCACAGGGGCAGGGTCACCAAGAAAGCCAGGTCCGCCACCGCCAGGCTGGCGATCAGAGAATCCGTCAGGGAGCGGGAGGAGCCGGGCAGCTTGGGGGCGGAGCGCAGGCCTCGGGGCCGGAGGGGTTTCCCGGCGCAGGCGCAGGGGGTCGTCCAGCGGGACTGGCGGGGGTGAGGTCGGTCCAGGTAGGCCCAGAGCACCAGGCTGTTGCCCAGGGAGCCCAGCAGGAAGGCCAGCAGGTAGACGGAGGGGATCAGCACCCAGGTGGGGCTCCACTCGCTGTAGTCACACTGGAGGAAGGGGGGAGGAGACGAGGAGGGGGAGGGGGACGGGGAGGGTGGCTCATGGTCTGACATCAAAAGGGCTGGGGACGGTCAGGACCAGGATGAAGGTAGGCAGGCAGTAGACTGTGGTGTTCAGAAGGGTCGCAGTCTCCTGTGGGCGTGTGTCTCTGCTACTCAACATCCAGCTGTTCACAAGCTCCAGCCGGTGAAACGACCATGAACACTCTCTCTCTCTCTCTCTCTCTCTCTCTCTCTCGCCACGCCAGACCACCAGCTGCTGCAGTAGTGAAAGGTCTCGTCTCTGTCCGCTTCCTCTGGCTTCCCCTCGGACTTATGACAACCTCTGAACGTTGAATAAACCGTCTGAGAAGAAAGAGAGAAGGTACATAGGGAAATGTACTTACATAAACCAGAACAGGGACATGTAGTGAAAGGGGATCACATATTATACCGTGAGAATCCAGAAGCTGACATCAGTATACGAGCTAGGTGAGAACTTAAGAGCTGAAGAGTGAGTGAAGAGTGAAGAACTAAGAATGAATAACAACTAGGACAAAACAATAATCATTCATCATTTGAATTATCCACTCTCATTTTTCATAATTTTTCATTTCTTCAAAGAATCATTGTCTAAGAAACAGTGAGAAAGTGATCTATGACTGAGATCATTCCACCAACTAGCATTCAATCACACAGATACTGTACAAGAGAGACAGGGAAGCCTAGGAAGATAAGCGACGATTGCTAAGGTGGCATCTGATAGATAAAGCTTTGATTGATTGATTGATTGATAAATAAATAGTCCAACATTCCAGGGCTGAGTTTCCCAGAGGCATCGTAGCGCTAAGTTCATCGTAGCGCTATGATGAACGCCATAGCTTAAGATGAACCTAGTGCTACGATGCCTCTGGGAAACTCAGCCCAGGTTTACTATGTTACTTCCTCACCTCAGTACCTGGGACCAGACCTCAGTGTGAAGCGAAGACTCTGCTGGAGACTCTGCTGGAGACTCTGCTGGAGACTCGGCTTTCCCACGTTCCACTGTCTGTCTGAGATCTTCTTCTCTGCTGCTTCTTGTCCAGTCCTGGAGCTGTGCCTTCTAGAGGAGTCTGGGTTTCCTCCTGCTCCTGATATAGCCTCCTCCCTCCCCCCTCCCAACTCCCCCAGACCACCCCTCTCCCACAGACCACCTCAGAAGACGATATGCGAGACCCGCAAACGCTTACCTATATGGCAAACACTCACACACACACTCACTCATACACACACACACACACGTCCCAAACACTGCACAAAAGTAACAAAACACTCAGACAACACACAGCCAACATGTGTACACACACACACACACACACACACACACACACACACACACACACACTCTGACACTTTCATTTGCACATTCCCTGGAGAAAGCCAGCCACACAGAGACTGTAAACGATGAGACACAATGAGAGCGAATAAGAGGCAGAGTGGGCAAACAGATGCTCCTCAATAGGACAAACGTCCAGGGGAGTGGTGAAGCTTGAAGAATTCTGGGAAGACGGGGATTAGTCACTGTCCCAGGCCAGGACATGACTGTATCCTGCAAAACATTCTCTGCTCAGTCTAAAATAAGCTACAATACTATTCCAGGTCAAACTTATGTAAACAGACCATATGACTGAGTGTTGTACTGCATGTCATACACAAGCTTTCCATTTGAGACCAGGGAGACAAATGTTGAATCTGAAGTCAGCCAGCCAAGTTATCACACAGCTCAGTGAAACACCTGGCATTTCTAAACAGACTCATTTGTAGAGACTTGTTTGTAGCCGATAATCAGAAAAGTGTCATTCCTCTCATTCTGTAAAATGAATGCAGGAATTACATTTGCTCACTGGTTGATATGGACAAGAACACTGTTTTTGATTGGCTGGCTCCTTATTATACAGGTTATTCCCTGAGGTCGCGACCCAGGGTAGGACTGACAGTGTGTTCCCATCATGCACCTCTGCAGTGCTGCTCAGAACAGTCTGGACCTCCGGGTCCTCAGGACTATAGGTCTGCTGGGATTACTGTGTACTCCGCCTGTGTCAAAGGAACACATCTTTCTTCAGTCTCATAGACATTCCAGCTTCTATTGATCCACTTGTATACAGTGCCAGCCTGGAAACAAACAACAACAACAACAACGACGACAGGGCTGCATGTTTATGAGCGCTGCAGAGTCAAAGGACCAGATAAATAGAGGAACACCACAGAGATGGCGGCGTTTAGCTTTACAAGCGCTTTACAACACGTTGCAGTGACACCATGTCAATATTGAAACCTGCACTTTCACTCCTCCAGCGTTGAGAAGGAGTGGACAGCGGAGGGTCTCTGGTCTGGTCTCCTCATGGCTGGTCCTCACAGCCTCTATCTGTTCTCCTGCACAAAACTCTCTGGAAACACTGGGTGTACACCGAAGCACACTCACATTTCCCAAAGATGTCCCACAGACATTGAACCCACACACGTGCTGTTGCAAGCACAATCCTCAACCACCCTAAACTAAATCACATTTCAGTGAAGAAAGCACTCAAAAGGCCAGGACATGGCTCTGCCTGTGTCCGGGAAATCTTCGCCGCTCCTTGTAATCAGCGAGCAATACAGCCCCCCAGTCCAAAACGGCCTGCTACTGTGTGTCCTGTTTACAGTGTTTGCCCGCTTTCCCTCTCACTTCCTGACCATGGCTGCTGTTTGGATAATGCAGCTGTTTAAACAGGAAGTTGATCATGAAGGGTTGTGGGATCAAACTACCGAGCAACCCTGCACCTGAGAGTTGGTCTGGGGTGAGTTCACCCTGTCCAGGCCCCCAGACAGGCCCCCTGCCATCCTCGTGGTTTCTTGGCACTCTGCTTTTTGTTTCCCCACTTCTGCTTAGCAACTTTACCTTGTTTATTGTATATTCTTTTAGGAGCCTGTCTGCTAAATGCTAAACACTTACAGTACATATTCTACTATAGACTACAGGGATAGCTAGTACATAATGGCCTACCATGTACGTAAAATGTATATTTATCTACTTTACTGATAAGTCATGTCTCTCTTATGGAGTATTTAGCCCATGTTTAGTGCTCTGTAAATGTTCCTAGCCAATAGACGGACATTTTACATTGACCTCATTGAGAGGTCATGGAAGAATTTTTACAGCTCACCTTATTTTTCTTCCCTCTGGAAAATGCCTGATCTATGTCCATCCCAACATTGCTCTCTGTAAAGCGCATTGTGTTGCCTCTGTGTATGAAATGTGCTATGCAAAAAAAGTTTGATTTGATTGCTTCGTGTCGCCCATTAAATGTGTGCTGGTGTGTACTGCTGTGTGACAAATAAAGACTTCTTCTTCTTCTAGATGTTAGTTGAGCATCTAAAGACTATCAAACTGTCCACTTACCCAAACTCTTATTAGTGGTTGCATATACACGTACGCACGCACGCACGCACGCACGCACACCTCATACGGTACATATCTGTTTACATGCCTGACTGGATGATAATACATCATGATATTCCATCATCAGGTCTGTATTGGGTCACGTTCAGGACACCTCGGTGACTCTGATGGGGTGAATATATTATTTATTGTACAATGAGGAAAAGAAAAACGTAATCATTAGCGCAGCTAATCCAGTACAACAGAGTAACTACCAGTATAAAACAACACAAGAGGCATTCTAAGGTGCATTTAGAGTAGATCTCTGCATAATCTCGCAAAATACATCCTCAATTTATTTCAAACCCTAATCCTAAATCATTACATGATTCAAAGTCGTTTGAACTCAATATTTTCCATCTGAAAGCATTCCCTTTATTCCATAGCGTATGTAACATGTCTAAAAAACATCATGAGACGAACAACATAAAACAGTAGATCAATATCAGCTCTTATTCTAATAATCTTATTCTAGCTTTCCTCTTCTGATGGAAAGTCTTCAGTGCAAAAATCCATTATTGCACCAAGTCATAAAGGAGGCTTGTGAGAACAACTCCCTTTCCTTCATTAGTACAGGAACAAAAAGACTGTTACCATAACAACACATGGACAACTAATCTCCGGCCCAAATCAACTTCCACATACGGAGCCCTGGTGCTGCGGAAGCACTTGAAATTGGCCTCATTGACGCTCATATACATTTCAATTATTAATACTATTTATGTCTATTTAGTACAATTCAGGCTATCCAATAAAATATGTCATTGCTTTTAGCAAGCACACAAACCTTTCTAGTTTTGGTTAAGACAACATAAATGGGGGTAAAAGGCGTTGGTGTAGTTTCATGCTGAAAATCACACATTACAACAGTGCTGCAGCAAGAAGTCAGGATGCTTCCGGATGGTGGCGACACTGGCAGCAGTGAGACCGCATCACTTCCTGCTATTCACTCCATTGGTGGGTTCTGCAGTCTGAAGGTAGCGTCAGAGTTGGCGGGGGGGGCTGTGGAGGGGTTGTACCGGCATGATAACCCCAACATCATCATCAGGGCGTGTGTGTGTGTGTGTGTGTGTGTGTGTGTGTGTGTGTAAGGCTGGGTTAGTGAATACACCACCACATGGCGCCCAGGGAGAGCATGAGGCCCAGCAGCGCTCTGCTGCCGGCGGGGGACACGGCTCCGTTGCACAGCTCATGATTACAGCAGTTAAAGGAGAAGCTGGCGACAGCCGGGAACATGTGGCTCAGAGTGTTGTAGTCACACTGAGAGTATTTAATACACTGACGGACAGTCTCACCACCTGAGGATGAGAGAGAGACGGGGAGGGAGGGAGGGAGGGGGAGAGAGAGAGAGAGAGAGAGAGAGAGTGGAGTCAGTTCAGGACTGTTGTTCTAGGGAGAGGCAGAGAGAGAGAGAGAGAGAGAGAGAGAGTGTGGAATCATTTCAGGACTGTTGTTCTAGGGAGAGGCAGAGAGAGAGGGAGAGAGAGAGAGAGAGAGAGAGAGAGAGAGTGGAATCATTTCAGGACTGTTGTTCTAGGGAGAGGCAGAGAGAGAGGGAGAGAGAGAGAGAGAGAGAGAGAGAGAGAGAGAGAGAGGAATCAGTTCAGGACTGTTGTTCTAGGGAGAGGCAGAGAGAGAGGGAGAGAGAGAGAGAGAGAGAGAGAGAGAGAGAGAGAGAGAGAGAGAGAGAAAGAGAGAGAGTGGAATCAGTTCAGGACTGTTGTTCTAGGGAGAGGCAGAAAGAGAGAGACAAAGACACAGTGGGTGTGAGAGAAAAAGACAGAAATGGAAAGAGAGCGGAAAGAGAGCAGAAAGAGAGCGGAAAGAGCATGGACAAAAAAGGCGGACAGCATGGAGAGAGTAGCAGGAAACAAGCTGTTTCAATGATAATAGGATATCCTATCAAAATGTTGTATAAAATTGTTGGCTCAATTTTGTCTGTTCTGGCCACTGTCACACATTAACCATGAGGATGAACCTGCTGAGTGTGTCGGTGAAAAAGCGTTCTGATGATGGCTTAAGGCCGAAATATAAAGACTACTATTCCTCCTATTCCTCCTATTCCTCCTATTCCTCCAATTCCTCGGTTCTGTCGGTTCCCTGTTTCTTCAACTATCTCTTCTACCGGGCACCTGTTATAACACACTGAGAGAGAGGGAGAGAGATAGAGAGAGAGAGAGAGAGTCCTCTCAGGGGGAGGGGGAGGGGGGGGTAGTGAACTGTCTTGGAAAGAAAGACGTGCATGCATAGTGCATGAAGGCCTTGCAATGCCTATTTCGCACAGGGCCTCACATATCTCCCAGACGGGCCTAAGTGTGCCCTTACTCACACTCTTCCCTCAGATGTACAAGTAGAGATTTCCAAAGGTTTTAGAATAATTCATTTTTCTATAATTTGTTGTAATCCAGCCATTACAACTGGAAGAACTAAAATTGTTCTGTTCTGTTCTCAACCACTCCCCTGGTGTAGCACCCTGGGTGGAAGACCTAGTTGCTAAGTTTAGGTGCCTTGCTCAATGGCACAATGTCAGGCTCAAGTTTGCAGAAACTCAGCCTGCATTCTGGTCCAGTTTCTGGTCCGGTTTTCACCTTTTATATTTATTGGGGTACCCTGGCTTTAGCCTCTGAATCATACGCCCACTTTAATTTTCAAAATTTGATTCAGGGTCTGGAAGTGCTCTTGTTCAGAGTGATTTCTTGGTTGGAATTCCAACCAGACCAATCAGCGTCCTTTAAATGCAATGGCAGAATTAAACTGCAGGACATGATTGGTTAGGGGATGAACTAATCTGAGGACCCCTTCAGCAACGCCCATCTCAGAAAACGGCTGCAATGGGAACACTTTCACACTGAATATGAAGTGAAACGAAATGACAATTCAGTCTGAATGTCAGGCTAACATTGGGGAGGATAGGAATGAGAACATTTTAAAAAGAATCCCTGTTGCAGCAGCTAAAACAGTTAAGCTGGATGTATTGTGTAGAGCTCATCTAGAGAGAGAGTAAGCTGGATGTATTGTGTAGAGCTCATCTAGAGAGAGAGTAAGCTGGATGTATTGTGTAGAGCTCATCTAGAGAGAGAGTAAGCTGGATGTATTGTGTAGAGCTCATCTAGAGAGAGTAAGCTGGATGTATTGGGTAAAGCTCACCTCTCTCCTTCAAGGTCAGACAGGCATCCTCCTGGCTGCAGTCCTCGGTGCTGGTACAGCTGCCTGCATAGTGCTTACACTTGTAACAGCGGATAGTCGAACCTGCAGGAACAACGCCCATCATTAACATGTAGGGAGTTCAGCCACGCCCCTGCATCAACATCAACGGGAGCTCCAAAGCTCAACAAAAGGGAAAAAAAATGTTTTTTTAACATACTTAATTTTAACATACGAGTGACATAGTGAGATAATTGTATACAACGAGATGTTCAGCGATGCTATCATAACATTTACTATGACAAGGAGTCGTTACATCACTCTTTCACTGTAGACTGGTGCCTCGGAAAACAACGCAGACGAGTTGAAATTGGTTACAATGGTGCCGTGACCTGGATACCTAGTTGAGCTCAGCTTGACCACTTGGGGTCACTATCGTACAGTATATGGAGTACGTTTCTAGGGGTGAGTGTAACCCAGTTGAGTTGGATAAACTTACTCCACTAGCAGTTTTACAACGTGCTAGGAATTTGCTTTCCTGCGAGGTGCATAACATTCTGGCAAGGTGCCCAACATTGGACAGGGTGCAGGAACGAGACAGGACAGTGCAAAGACAGGACAGTGCAAATGGCGAGTACTAAAGCTAGTGTAAACAATGAGGATAAGTTAAGAAAAGAACAATGTAGAAAAGTAGTGCAGTCAGGGTATATACAGTGAGTATGCAGAGTGTGTGATGGCCGTGGGGAAGAAGCTGCTTCTGTGTCGTGCAGACATGGTCCTGATGGGCCACAGCCTCCTGCCTGAGGGGAGTGGCACCATATTTCCTACCTCATAAGTCGTTCGCAAAGTGTACGTTTTTTTAATTTTATATTTTGAATGTTAGTTTACATACGCTGCTTCCGTTCCAGCACAGATGGTATAAAGGTCATGAACGGGCGGTTCCTAGATCAGCGTCTTGCACGGAGCGATGACAGCGCTTTGCGCGTCCTTTTCAAAATGGCAGACTTGTTCAGAACTCAACCTTTTCCTTCTACCATGGGTGACCTATCTAGATCATGACAGCTCACCTAACATGGCTGACTATCTTCCATTACCCAAACACCAATACTGCTCTCCCGTCTGGATTCAAGGCTTCTGTACACGTGGGAGGAACGTGTCTGCTGTTCCCTGACTGGAGTAGAAACGGTGGTTTTCACTGATGTGGAGAGAGGGGGAGGGAAAGCAAATGCCGTGCAGCAAAGGCTACGACCCTAGTTTAATGAGCTGCTAGAGTTGTTTAATGAGCTGCTAGTTGTTTAATGAGCTGTCATATTCCAGATCACTCATAGAAAAGGGAAAGAGTAGGTGTGCAAAACAGTGGTTTTAAATGAGGTGGAGCGAGGAACAGGGAGAGCAACAGTAGTCTATGTGTGAGAAACGTCACCGATGCTTGTGGATGCTCGACAAACACTGTGGTCCTGATCTCCTATATCGCTTCTTAAACTCCACTGAAACCCTTAAAATTGTTTATAGAATAATAACCCCCAGGTGGTGAAGGAAGTGGTGCAGGTTTATGAGCAATCTGGACAGCCATCTAGTGCTGGTGTGCAACGGTATTGGTTACTCCTGACTGGTTCAAATATCATGTGACGAACGGACACAGAGACACGCATGTCATGTTTAGAAGCAACTGCACTGCTTAAAAACCATTCCACATGCATAGCTGTCAGTTTGAGGATTTATTGTGACAATAAATTACAACGAAATGATCTGTCGGTGAATTTGTCATGATATAATACCTGTAGTTTTCACTCACTGTAGCTCGACAGCATGCCGTAAGCATTGTCAGACAGTGTTGTAGTACTCGAGTCCAGGACTCGGACTCGACTTGGGCACTGATGACTCGGACTCGACTTGGGCACTGATGACTCGGACTCGACTTGGGCACTGATGACTCGGACTCGACTTGGGCACTGATGACTCGGACTCGACTTGGGCACTGATGACTCGGACTCGAGCATCTCATCAGTCTCCCCCCTCTTTTCACAGCACTCCTCTTAGTCCACAGAGAGCAGAGCTTGAGGTGTTTAGTAGCCCTACATATGTCTGTATTTCAACATTCAGTCCCCCCCCGAAGTACCAGTCCACCACAAAAGGGCAATTGACAAATGACAATTCATTTTTCCATTGACAAGTACATTTAGATTTTTACATAAAAAAAACTGCTTGGTGTCTCAGTAGCCTGTAGTTTAGTACAACTCGGGAAACCATGTACTTTCTACAGTATATCCTCAGCAGAGCTTGAGGTGTTTAGTGTCACTAGATGTTATTTCAACATTCATGTATTTATTTATTTTATTAATTAACTAATTAATAAAAAAATAATGTTGAAATATCACATCCTCCGAGAGCAGAGCTTGAGGTGTTTAGTAGCACTAGATATGTTATTTCAACATTCATATAGGCTAGGAGATCCATCCTCCTCCATGTCCGGACTCTACACACGTCTCCGCCAGGACTCTGAGCAAATTATATATTTCATAGTAGTATTTCCGAGACATCGGCGCGACAAGTCAAAATTATTCGTTTTCTCCTCTGCCAGCAGCACTTCGAATGTCCTCTGCTTTGGGGGGTTGGCGTTGGCAGTGTTGCCAGACTGGGAGGTTTTCCGCTCATGTGGGATACCTACCGATGTGCTTAATATGCCAAGAAACAACAGTAGCTCTTGTGAAGTGAGAATTTGAAATGGTCATTTTGAAGCGACCTTTCCTCAGAATTCAAGCTATGAACTAGAAAAATCAACGGGATGAAATCAGACAGGAGGAGAGGATACAGGAGGTTAGGAGAGGAGACAGGAGGAGAGGACGAAGATTTGAGGAGAGGAGACAGGACTTGAAATGGTTTGATTCACCTTTGTTGGGTGGGTGTGAGAGCCAGTTTTGGGGGGTGGGGATGGGGAAGTGATTATAATTGTATATTATAATTGTGTAATAATTATAACAGTTTTCTTAAAAAACTGACCTTTGGATTGTTGGGTGAAAAAAATGTGGACCTTTAGGATTTGCATTTGAGTACCCCTAGGCTAGGACTTTAGACCATACTGGTGCATGGACTTGTTTGCCCACTAGATGGAGAGACTGAACTTGAGCCCAGAGTCAGGGGGCTTGTTACCACAAGGGAACATGCATAATGGGTGGGGGGCAATTAACCCTGGTCCAGGCTGGTATACTATTCAGGGCTATACCCCAGTATACCGCCCTGCCAGGGACCATTCATTGTGCCATAGACTTTTATCACTCAGTCTTCATTACCGCATCTACAGACAATATTATTTTGTTACTCACCGAAGTGAAGACATTTCTTGAAACACCTTGAAACACCTTTTTTGCACTTAAAAAAGCACATATAGCCCCGATCAATATACCACCCTAGACCAGGGCTAGGGGATATCATGTTAACTGCGCACTTGTTTCAAACAAGTGTTATCATAACATCTCATGATCTTATGCCATCACCAATGCCAGCTCTTTGACCTTGACAAAAGAGTGACCTCAAACTTTAGAGCAGTACTGCATGTGGTTTATTATAGTTAAAACGTTATAAAATGACTTACTATGTAAACAGTAGCCCCCTATTATTAAGATACAGTTTAAGGCCCTTTCACACCGCCCCAACTATGACCAACAAACACCAACATTCAAAACATCTTATTGGGAAAGTGAGTTTTAACGGCCTGTCATCGGTCGGCCATGTTGGAGGTTATAGGCTACTGAATGTAGATATCTAGCTAGATAGACCTGTCTATTGGTCTACAGATCCTTTAAAAAAAATAATAATATCATGGAAAAGTTAGTTTTTTTTGCCATAATTCTTTTCAGAAAGTGAAACTTTCATAGATTATAGATTCATTACACACAAAGTATTGCTATTGCAAGTATTTGTTTCACTTTCCATAAGTTTGGCTTCCAGTTCATAAAACCCCCAAAAACAGTATTTCAAGAAATTAAGGGGAGACACTACAGTTAAAATGGTGTTTTTTCTTCCGAACTTAAATTTTCAGATTTTTCAATATTCTTCTACAATAACATGTATACCATCACTACATTAACAGAGAAATGGCAAGACTTGATTAAAAACGGCTATTTTTCAAATTGTTGTACCTGTGAAATCAGCACATGAATGCATAATTCTTATTTTTATCAGCCATTTTCTTAAAATTACGTTTTTTCAGTACCTGACGTCACTCGGTACCTGCTATCTCAACTTCTAGGGCAGACGCATTGTCTTTTCATTTTAGGTTGCATTTTGTGTCTAAAAATACGGCAAAAAATATTTTTAATGGATGTATGCAGCAGATTTTTTTCAATATCTCTTGAAAATAAGCTTGTATTCACAAACCCAGCTGTAAATATTTACGTTTTTAGTGTATTGTCAAAACAAAAGTAAAACTGTAAGCCTGACTTTATCCATTGTTTAGTTAGTAGGTACCAAAATATATGCAAATTTACACATATTTAATGAGTTATTGCCTAATTTGCATACCTAAACTTTTTTTAGAGAAAGTGTAATACAAAAAATATTTATCTTGATGAGAAGATTAAACTGGTAAAAATTCATGAGGATATCTTTAAAGTCCAGGTTAACCCAGTTCAATTTTTTGTTATGAGCTTCACACACCACAGGAAAACATGTCATTAACCACCCAGCCAAATCTGAGTGATTAAAAATGTCGCTAAGTATATAAAATAAGGCTTCAAAATCGGTTAAAAATCAGCAGCATTCTCTGGTCTGAGACTGTGGGGGCGTGTCTGCTGAAGGCACCGAAGCCACACCCAATTGCGTGGGGAGGGGGTGTGGAGGGAAGAACCTGTCAAATAGTACCGTTCTCTGGTCTGCATAGTCACACTGGCACGCCGTCTCTTTTGTGGTAGGAAGGCACAGCTTTGTGAAAACAGGAGAGAGGAGTTGAAATTACACTTGTCTAATGAATCAAACGCACAGATGCTTCCTCCTAACCTACCTCCTGACAAACACAGGTAAAACTGTAGCTACTCTATACCAACGCGCCAGTGTTACTGCCCTTAGATGCAAAATACAAAAACAGGCAACGAGGAATGTATGAGTCTGTCCCTATTTTCTCCCTGCCACCTCCGGACCCATTCCTATCCCTCCCAGGCGATCCTGTCGTCCCTTGGGATCAATGGAAAAAGTTGTTTAAAATGTACCTTTTAGTCACTGGCTTGAACAGCGCTGATAGCGCGAAGAAGCGTACACTACCGAGTTGATAATCGGGACAGACTCATCCACTCTCGTTGGCAATGTTATGTGTGAGAATAACGAGCACTCGGCTTCAACTTTCCCGCAACATATAATAAATATATAAATAATATAATATCCAACAGAACTGGAATGTTCAGCCAGTAGCCTCCGAGCACCGCTTCACTGGGAGAGGGTGCGTCTTTCTCCAGCTGCAGCTGGTCTACCTGGTCTACCTAACCATCCCCCTCGCTCCCGCCTCCCGGTCTCCCGCTGGAGAAATATACTGTAACCATTACCGGTGAACCCATACGCACATCAGGTGCCACAAATATGGCAGGCAGTTTCTGTATAGTTAACGCTTATAGTCATAATATATCATCCGTAACGTTATTTGGTGGGTGGTCGCCTGGTCGGTGCTGCTAGCTGTTAGCTAGACTAAGGTTATATACACACTCCCATCTGCAACAAGCTACATAGCTAATGTTAGCTATAATTCCTCATAAGATTACATAATTCATCATAGCTGACATTACCACATGCATGGTTTTGAGACATGTTTTGTATATTAACGTAGCAGTGTATTTTCCTATTGCTTACGTTACCTAGCTAACGTTATAACGTTAATAAGCTATAAGCACACAAGGCAGCGCTGTCGGCACCAAAGGTTGATGCGACAGGAGGAGAATGGAGGCCGGGGAGGGAGATGGTTGGCTCCGCCGAATTCACCAGGACCAGTCGTGAGTCCGTGAAACCCAAAAGCCTCATATTATAATTGCAGAAGCTTTCGGGAGTGAAATGTTTGCTGCAGAGGCGGGCGCTAGCGGTGACAGACTCCTCTGTAACACCATGGCTCTTCAAAAATGCTAACCATTTGCTTCTCATTTCAGCTTTACTCGGGAGTGAAAGAAGCAGACCTTATCATCCCATTCCTGCTGGCATCCAGGAAGGATGCATTTTCGTTTAGTTTTATGCATAGGCATTGCTAACTAAGAAAAACTAGCTAATTCTAGACTGTTGGATAAAACTAGCTAATTCTAGACTCAAGATTGAGCAGGAGAACCGAAGATTCAAATCCGTTCTAGCTTTATATAGTGTTAGGGCGGGGATATGCTAAGAACACCGCTCTACGTCATCCGGTACCGTTTTTAAGCCCGCCCAGAAAATCCAGAAATCAAAACTGGTAAAAAACACAAAACTGGTCTAACTTCACAATTCAGTACTACACATGGTTCATCCCATTTTTACATGTTATCAGCAATGCATCACTAACACATAGAATGTGTTTTCAAGCAAATCTCGGATTTTGGTTAACTGGGACTTTAAAGAAAAAAAAATCCTATTCACCTGTAGTGTCTCCCCTTAAATAGTCACATAAAACCAATCAAAAAACGGTATTTTCAAAACAGAAATGGCTATCTGAAAAGTTATGTTCATGCCTGCACTCAATACTTGGTCGGGAATCCTTTTGCACGAATTACTGCCTGGATGCACTGTGGCATGGGGGCAATCAGCCTGTAGCATTGCTCTGAAGTTAGGGAAGCCCAGGTTGCCTTGCTCTGGAGTCAGGGAAGCCCAGGTTGCCTTGATGCCAGCCTTCAGCTCCTGTGTTGTTGGGTCTGGTGTCTCTCATGTTCCTCTTGACAATACCCCATAGATTCTCTATGGGATTCAGGTCAGGTGAGTTTGCTGGCCAATCAAGCACTGTTATAACGTGGTTCTTGGTTGTTTGGGCAGTATGGGCAGGTGCCAAGTCCTGCTGGAAAATAAAATCAGCATCTCCATAAAGGTTCTCAGCAGAAGGAATCATGAAGTGCTCTAACATCTCCTGCAGTGACCTTGGACTTGAGAAAGTACAGTGGACCAACATCAGCACTTCACATGGCACCACAACTCATCACTGACTGTGGAAACTTCACACTGGATCTCAAGCAGCTTGGATTCTGTCTCTCCAGTCTTCCTCCAGACTCTGGGACCTTGATTTCCAAATGAAATACAGACTTTACTCTCATCTGAGAGGAGGACATTGAACCACTGAGCAACAGTCCAGTCCTTCTTCTCCTTAGCCCAGGTGAGACGCTTCCAATGTTGTCTCAGGTTCAGGAGTGGCTTGACTTGAGGAATCTGACAGTTGGAGCCCATGTCCCGGATGCGTCTGTATGTGGTGGTTTTTGAAGCACTGAATCCAAGCTCAGTCCACTCCCTGTGAATCCCCTCCAAATGTTTGAATAGTCTTTGCTTGACAATCCGCTGAAGTCTACGGTCATACCTTTTGCTTGTGCACCTTCTCCTGCCACATTTTTCCCGTCCACTAAATTTCTTTTGATATGCTTGGACACTGTGAACAGCCAGCCTCCTTAGCGATGAGCCGTTGTGGCTTACCCATCTCCTGGAGGGTGTCAATGATGGTCTTCTGGACAATTGTCAAGTCTGCAGTCTTCCCCATACTGAACTAAACTGAGATACAATTTAACTTTGCAGGTGTTTTGAGTAAATTAGATGATTAGAGTGTGACAGTCTAAAACGTTCATTCTTTGAAATAACTGAGAAGTAAATGCTGATTTTCTTCACACTATTCTGATTTCTTGAATTTCTGATTTCTGTTTTGGGGGTTTTCTGAAGCTGTAAGCCAAAATTATAAAAAATGAAAAATATTTCGAAATACTTCACTTTGTGTGTAATGAATCTATGAAAGTTTCACTTTTTGAAAGGAATTATGGCAAAAAAAACAACGAACTTTTCCATGATATAATTTTTTGGGGAGGGGGGGGGTCTTTATATAGATGGTAAACAACTGCCGTGAAAATCCTCTATTTGTTATGAAAACAGCTAGGGGATGCTATACAACTTATCATGGAAAACGCCAACTGATTGAGCAAGATGAATCGGGGAATATCCAAACGCCAAACAAACACCAAAGAGCATAGCACACCAACCCAACTGTTGGGCTAACAAGATCATGTTAACACACTTACCAAGCCCAAATATGGCAAAACAGAACACCAGGCATATTCCGAGTGAGCTTTTCATCGTGATGACTGCTCCCTGTCACGTCGAAAATGAAGGAACAGGTTAGTTGGCAAGCTGCCCAGCTAATAGCCCATACCATTTACATGCATCGAAATCAAACGTCTTTGACGCATTGAGCTTAAAAAATAACAAATATTCTGTCAAATGACAAAGTAGATGAACTCACACAGCTGACTGAAACAAGGCAGTGGCGCGGGTCGAGTGTGTAAACTGGACTGCAGAGGCAGTCATGCGTCCCAGAGGACCACACTCCCACAAGACCACAGAGGATATGCCCATGCGCACTGTGACCCAAAGACGCACTGTGATCCAAAGACGCACTGGTAGGGGCCCTAGTCCTAGTCCCTCAGATCCAGCCCTAGCCCTAGTCCTAGTCCCTAGTCCCTCAGATCCAGCCCTAGTCCCAGTCCTAGTCCCTCAGATCCAGCCCTAGTCCCAGTCCTAGTCCCTCAGCTCCAGCACTAGTCCCAGTCCTAATCCCTCAGCTCCAGCCCTAGTCCCAGTCCTAGTCCCAGTCCTAGTCCCTCAGCTCCAGCCCTAGTCCCAGTCCCTCAGATCCTGCCCTAGTCCCAGTCCTAGTCCCTCAGCTCCAGCCCTAGTCCCAGTCCCTCAGATCCAGTCCTAGTCCCTCAGCTCCAGCCCTAGTCCCTCAGATCCAGCCCTAGTCCCTCAGCTCCAGCCCTAGTCCCAGTCCTAGTCCCTCAGATCCAGCCCTAGTCCCAGTCCTAGTCCCTCAGCTCCAGCCCTAGCTCAGTCCTACATTTAGTGTATTCAACCTCTAATCAAACGACCCCTTGTACGAGTTGTTTAAGATCCTATATCGTAAAATATAATTGGGGTCTTGTGAGAAAACAATTCAGACAATTCAGCAGCTTGTGTAGGCTATATTCGCCTGGAAGCCAGTCATTCTCACAAATGACAATGCCAGGCAAGATTTCCGGCCTTTATCATGATCATGATGCCCGAATGTGTTTCATTTATATGGAAAAATGCTTCTTTGAAACAGACATACAGGCATTTTTCCTTATAAATCTATGTTGAAGCACTGTTTGCACCTCCAACCCACGTTTGTTTGCACATCCAAGCCACTGGCATAATTGGCGAGTAGCCCGTGACGTCACTGTGGGCAAATCTGGCAAATGAGTACCTTCCTCCACCCATTGTCATGACAGAGGTCACCGATCACAACCACCACCTAGCAGCCCACATACAATTCAGATGCAGACTCATTCAAGTGTGATTCCGCGGGCAAAGGACTGTGAACATATGAAACATAACACAACACACATGAAGTGAGGATCCAAACCATGGTGAAATACTTTATAAGTCCACGCCTTATCTCTCATTGAATCTGGACGTTCTTATGTTGACTTTTCCCACCTGTGTTTGACTTGGACTGTGGTTGCACACACTGGGATGGGTAGGTGTGGTAAGCTGTAGCAGCATCAAAGTGCGGTAAACGTTAGAGCCTCCCATACAGCAGCCCCACAAAGAAACAAAGGCCCATTGCTTGGTCTATAACAAAGGCTACTTGAGGCCTATCTGGTAACATCGACACGAAACCCTGGAGATCAACAACGGCCGATTGTCTGCTCACACTGGGAGCGTTGTGCTCGGAGAACAAATGACATTTCAATCAAAATATTTATTTCATTGTGGATTGTCCTCAGACCGGCTGGCCAGGCTGACAGAAGCTGAAATCAGAGCATGCATCATCACACTGGGAGGTCTGATCTGCCCAAGCCAGGGCACATAGTCTAACCTCCACTGTTCCAGACCAGTGTTTAGGAATGATTCTGATCTCAGTCTTCCTCCAATCAGCTGACCTCTTCCCTCCTGCATTATTTGGGCTCATAAATGTTCCATAGAATGCATCAGTGACAACAAGCTGAGAAATATGACTAAAATAATCCATAAGGTAACTGGACCAGGGTGAAGCAAAGCTACAGTTAATAATCAGTTTCCCCATTCAGCATTAAGTGTTTATTTACCCCAAACATACAAAAACAAGACACGCAGTCAGTAAAAAACAGTGATACTAAACAAATGCCTACATAATAATATGCAAATCAAGTGAGGTTTGAAATCAGCATAGAGCAGAGCCAGACGCTCGATTGCACAGCTTCCTTAAGGGGAGGGGGGGGGGGGATTAAATGCATCACTTATAACCCAAATAAAACATCCCTGCCATCACTCCAGACAAGAGAACTGAGGATTAATGCCTCAAACCCCGCCCTGAAGACACCACCACTTGTAACAATAATAAACATGGGTAACATACTGTCACTACACTGTCCCCAAGGTTAATAGACAGCAGAAAAGGAAATCCCCCTCTGAGAACATAATGGTCTGGTCCAGGGTGTCCAGTTGTGCTTGTTGTGCTGAGATGGGATAAACCACTGTGGTCTGAGCTGAGAGGAGGCGGGGGAGGGGTCCTTCTTCACACTCTTCTACTGAGGACTGGAGGGCCTCCATGACACCCCCAAGCGCTCGCTGGTCTCACATGGTCTTGTGTGTCTGAGGGACTTCTCATGAGATTTGCTGGTTATTAAACTAACTAATCAAATTGCTCATGGGCACGTGTCTGATGGACTCCTGACAGGACTGGGGGCTGGTTATTGATTAATCAATCAAATCACTCAGCCTCTAGAAAACTCTTAGATAATCACAATGTATTTAATGTGACACTGATGTTTGACATACATGACTGACAGAGAGAATCCACATTCATATCAGCATAGATCACTATATATCACAGATCTATATTCTAGAATATACATCAGTTTGGATGTGCAGGACAGGTAGGTTGAGTGTTGATGGTGTCTGTTCAGGCACTCTCCAGTGGGTTGGTCTGTCCGGCGACTGTCCAATGGGCTGGTCTGTCTAGGCACTGGCCAGTGGTCTAGTGTGCTTCTCTCTGTCTGGTCAGGGGCAGGCTGTCTACCTCCAGCAGGGTTCCTCCACGAGCCTCTATGAGTGACCGGGACAGCTCCTTCTACCAGGGGTACTACGCCAGGGCCTGGGGCTATGTTGGGTCTGGGTCAGGGGGGCATGAGGGCAGCCATTCCTGACTCCTGGTGTTCTCATGCCAAGTAGGGACACAGGGGGCATTGGGTGATCCTACCGGGCACCACTCAGCACTGGTCAGCCGGGTGGAGCTTAGACAATGGAGCTATAGAGAAAGACCTGACCACCATGCTCCGTCTGGCCCAGGGCCAGGGGCTCTGTGAGGGCCAGCTCTCCAGATCACTCCCTGGCTCAAACAAGAGAAGGTAAACAACAGAGAGCTACCAAGCCAGCCAATCACAAAGCTCAGAGTATCCCAGGGGTGGCCAATCGCATGGCTCCAATTACACCGCAGCACCCAATCACACAGCTCCTAGTGTTTCATTGGACTGGAGTTGAAATGTTCCCACGGGAGCATGCCTCCCTCTCTCTCCCTCTCTCCTGACCTCTGACCTTTCTCCCTCTCTCTCAGCTGCCTGACACACAGCTTTACAAATAATAAAACCCACACTTTTACTCTTCAGCAAATCTCTTCCCTCTCCCGGCCTGGCCCCCTCTCCTAGCGGAGTCCAGTGGCGAGGGGGCATGTCCAGATAGCGGTGGTGTGGCGTGGTCAGATGTGCCGTCGGCAGCGGCCTGCCTGGTCAGCCATGTTGATGCCTCTCAGCTCGCCGTCGTCGTAGTCGTCTGTGTCTGAGGAGTTGTCTTCCTGGAAGGAGGAGCGAGCCACATCATTGGCCGAGCCCTGCTGGGTGAGGGTTCAGAAGGGGGGGAGACAGAGGAGAGAGGAGGGGGGAAGGGGAGATGGGACGGAGGTGGCTTAATTCCTGGCTGCCTCTGCCAGTGCTGGCATTCCTCACCAATGATCATACCAACCTGCAGCTGAAGCAGTTGATCTTCATCTAACAGGACAGGAAAAACATTTGATGTGACTTCCCTCCCCCCTGACTTACCGAGCGTACCATGGACTCACGGAAGGGGGGGCAGACCATGTGGAAGCGTGGGATGGAGACGTGGAAGACCTCCTCCTTGTTCTTGAGGCGGTGGAAGGTGTAGTGGCCCTCCATGAACTCTGAGGTGGTGGAGAAGGTGGTGCAGCTGGCGTACTCATGCACCTTGCCAGGGGTCATCACCGGGAACTCTCCTGGAGGGACGAGTGACCACAGCGGTCAGATCACCTGCTAGATCAGCTGTAGCTCTGATGAGGTCCATAGCATGATTAGCATTGAGCATAGTGTTATAGCACCTACTCCACACGCACTCACTCACTCACTCTAGACATCGGCCAACATCATGGTGCGGCCATGTTGAAGAAATGGATGAATGCTAGTGCAAGACTTAAACATACTTTGAACAGGGGATGTATCCCCTCTGCCCCTAGCTCCGTCCATCCCAACCATCCTGGGACTCACCGACCACACCGGGCCCGCGAACCTCTTCCACATTGCCGTTGGCGTTGGTGATCTTCCAGTAGCGGCTGTCCAGCTGACACGCGCTCTCTGGCAATGCATCCTGGGACATCTCAATCCTGGGAGGGGGGGGAGGGATTGACGTTTAAGGTGGAGTAACCAGGAAAAGCTATTCAGCATTCACATCAGCAGGACAGAAGATATGGCTGTAATATACTGCTTCAAAAAGCCCTAAACTTCATCACATACATTTGTCATTAGACACTTTGTTTAACTCTGTTTATGGCAACTTTGTGGTCATTTGTTTGTTTAAATATTATTTGATGTTTTATTATGGTCATTTATTTTTCTAAAGTAAAGATGTTTATTTTAGAAAAGAGGATATTATTAGTTTAAATATTAGATATCATGTTTGTTTTTTAAATAGCGGCTATTAGTTTAACTTGCAGATATTAACTGCATCTCAATTAATATTTTTTATAACCAGCTTATAGCCTGATAACTACAAGCCCCTGCTGTACATTCTTTAGCACTTTGTTAAGATATTATTAACGGATTTTCAATGAATATTTAAAGTAGCCTTATCTCAAAGCATGCTAGTACTGTAGATGTACATGTCACCGGTGTAAATGTCACCTTGACAACGGAGACGGGCGATCCACGGCGTGAAAGCCCAGCAAACACGGCTGGTTATCATTTATGGACCCTAGCCGTTGATGCACAGTCGTCACCGTCACCCCCTCCCCCAGATCATGGTACTGTATCTGATCTAGGGTTAGGTTTAGGGCTAGGTTTAACGTGTGTTGCTGGTATGTTTTCTGATCTGGTAGGGTTAGGGTGTGTTTCTGGTATGGTATCTGATCTGGTAGGGTTAGGGTTCGGGTTAGGGTGCGTTTCTGGTATGGTATCTGATCTGGTAGGGGTAGGGTTAGGGTTAGGGTGTTTCTGGTATGGTATCTGATCTGGTAGGGTTAGGTTTAGGGTGTGTTTCTGGTATGGTATCTGATCTGGTAAGGGTAGGGTTAGGGTGTTTCTGGTATGGTATCTGATCTGGTAGGGTTAGGGTGTGTTTCTGGTATAGTATCTGATCTGGTAGGGTTATGGTTCGGGTTAGGGTGCGTTTCTGGTATGGTATCTGATCTGGTAGGTTTAGGGTGCGTTTCTGGTATAGTATCTGATCTGGTAGGGTTATGGTTCGGGTTAGGGTGTGTTTCTGGTATGGTATCTGATCTGGTAGGGGTAGGGTTGGGTGTGTTTCTGGTATGGTATCTGATCTGGTAGGGTTGGGTGTGTTTCTGGTATAGTATCTGATCTGGTAGGGGTAGGGTTGGGTGTGTTTCTGGTATGGTATCTGATCTGGTAGGGGTAGGGTGTGTTTCTGGTATAGTATCTGATCTGGTAGGGGTAGGGTTGGGTGTGTTTCTGGTATGGTATCTGATCTGGTAGGGTTAGGGTGTGTTTCTGGTATGGTATCTGATCTGGTAGGTTTAGGGTGTGTTTCTGGTATGGTATCTGATCTGGTAGGGGTAGGGTTAGGGTGTGTTTCTGGTATAGTATCTGATCTGGTAGGGGTAGGGTTAGGGTGTGTTTCTGGTATGGTATCTGATCTGGTAGGGTTAGGGTGTGTTTCTGGTATGGTATCTGATCTGGTAGGGTGTGTTTCTGGTATAGTATCTGATCTGGTAGGGGTAGGGTTGGGTGTGTTTCTGGTATGGTATCTGATCTGGTAGGGTTAGGGTGTGTTTCTGGTATGGTATCTGATCTGGTAGGGGTAGGGTTAGGGTGTGTTTCTGGTATGGTATCTGATCTGGTAGGGGTAGGGTTAGGGTGTGTTTCTGGTATGGTATCTGATCTGGTAGGGGTAGGGTTAGGGTGTGTTTCTGGTACCTGATCCGGTAGGTGAAGAAGAAGTGAGGCGGGTGAACGGAGCTGAGCTCCGGGAGGAAGGAGGTTGACACCGACACTGTGATGTCACCCGTGGTGGCCACACACTGCTTGTCATGGACATACCTATGGAAAGGACAGAGAGACATGGTTGTCATGGACATCCATTCGATTCCTATGACAGAGAGGTTTGGACGGAGCAGAACAGGAGGTACGAGGAGCAGCATTCTCAGGGGGAGGTGTGTGTTTGGTACCTGAAGATCTGGTCACGTATGATGGGATATTCGCCTGTCACCACATTGTGGACGTATGAGGTAAACCACTCTGTGAAGCTAGACCCTGGAGTGGGAGAGAGGGGGAGGGAGAGGGAGAGAGGAAGGGAAAAGGAGAGAGACAGCAAGAGAGAGAGAGAGAGAACGAGAGAGGGAACCAGAAATTAGTGAGGGAGAGAACAAAAAGATTTGTGACGGACCGTATTGCTGCATTATTGAGGATATTAATTATTAGAATAACAACAACTATATACCTGTGATGAACATGTCAATAGCTGATGGGTCTTGTGCCATTTGATCCTGTATGAGAGAGGCAGTAGAACATTTAGTTCAGTGAGTCAGTTCTTCTCTTCAGATAGAACCCTGACTGCTGTGGTTGGTCAGATGGCTGAGGGACTCTAGTGGTGCATAGCTGTACAACACCAAACCCCAAAATACATGTGGGGGGTTCTAACCACCGGGGCCAGACTCACTTTTGGGCTGACTTCTCAGAGAAATCGCCTCCTGACATTAGGCCCAAAATGAACCAATCTGCACAGTCAGACACAGCTCTAATCTAATCTAATTTAATCTAGTCTCTAGACGAGCCTTGATGTGTCTTGGAAAACCACCTGTTGAAGTTTTCTACGGTCAAATTCATCACTTGCATCACATATTTTAGATATTTTTGTTACAGAAAGTTCTTAACCACCAAATATTGCTATTTTCACACAGTTTACATGGTGAATGATATAAAACATAGATGTAGAGTGAAGTGCCCCTGTAAGTAAATTGTAAATCAAATGGGTCATGGTGGGCGGAGCCTGACCGGGCAGTGGTAGAAGATCTCGCTGCGGCCCCGCCCCTCGGTGGCCTCCAGGGCCATGTATTGGCTGAGGCCGGTGTGGAAGCAGAAGGTGAGCGGCAGACACTGCCTCATGCCCTTCCTCTGCTGGAAGCCCCCAGCAGCCGTCTCTATGTCCAGGAGGTCCTCTGACCGGTAGTGGTTAGACAGGGCCATGCTGCCCATCAGCCTGGAGAAGAGAGACAAAAAGATAGTCAAGTCACACAATTCTCACCTGTGCGCATACATGACATAAGTCTTCAAACTGTCCATTCTCAAGAGAGAGAGCGGGAGGGAGAGAAGGGGGGGGGGGACAGGGGGAGGGACAGAGAAGTAGGCATGAGAGGGAGGGAGAAAGGGAAGGAGAGAGGGAGGGAGGGGCGAGGGGGGAATGATATTTTCAGGGACATGCCCCCAGACCTGACCTGACCATGATCTCGCGATACCAGACATTTGGGGACTCCGCCTTACAAACGTCTTGGGTTTTCTACATTGGAATAGTCACTAGAATGCCGGCGAGAATGGCTGGTAACAAGACTACGCCTACTGCTTTGGATTGGTTCAAACCTGAACAAAGCTACGCCCTAAAGACTGTGGATTGGCTCTGCAATGCATGTTTTTTTGTTTTTTTTACTCTCTTGGATTGGTTCTGCAATGCAGGTTTTTGTTAACTCTGTTCTCTAACTGTTTCCACCCACTTTAAGTGACAAAATCTGAATGCAAGTCCTCTAGTTGAGCGAAGTGTTTAGAGACTGACTTGTGAGTCTAGCCTGACCACACCAGTCTGGTCCTGCTACTCACCCGGGCACCACCAGCTTCTGGCCGTTGTGTATCCGGTAAGAGCAGCGGTAGTCAGTGGGCAGCTTGCAGCCAATCTGGGCCTCGATAACATCCAGCTCCTCCTCCTTCGCTCCCTCTGCTCAGGAGACAGAGAGAGAAAGACTTTCACTGCTTTGTTTGTACTGGTTGTTTTGCATGATCCCACAAACCAAAACACCCAACAGTGAGACAGATCACCTAGAATGTACGATCCTGAATCTTTAATGATGCAACAGTCCACCAGAATCAGATTTATCGGTCAAGTATGTTGACACACACACTTGGTTCCGTCCGTTGGTGACTCTCACAGAAAATATACAATGTACAGAGTATGTACAGACAATACACAATATTCAATATACAAGCAATATACAAATTATATGAAAGACAAACAATATATATAGAGAGAGTACAAGGGTGAGTGGTAGTGCAAACAACAATGATGTGCATCACGTAGGGAAATTATGATGTATGAGTACAGTATGTGTCCCGAATACCATTTTACAGGCTTCAAATACTCGTTGGTGTGAACAAACGAATACTGAATACTATTAGTTTGCAACCCCTAGGTGGCAGCATTGCATAGTCTGTTTTATTAATACATCAATGGTCTATATCTACCGGTGACAGGCTGAGCAATGCCCCAGACAGTCAACTTTTGCCTCCTGCTACTTGTAGATTGTAAGCTTGTGTCGCGTTTACGCAAAGGAAAAATAATATACGCTAGCTAAATAGCAAGCAAGCTAGGTTATTCTCTTTTAGCATTAATTCTCTCCTCTGCTCCGGTGCTGCCACACACACACGTGCACACACATGAGAGACAGAGGCTAAAATGCTTAAATTGACAGCCCTAACCAGAGATCCGCAGTGTTTTGAGGGAGAAAACACAAGCATGAAGTCTGCTTTTGTTCAGTTGCACTTTTGCGAGTCACTCAGTATAACGTTGACGATGTTGGTATAGGTTTGAAGTATCGGGACAAAAAACGAATACTCCGAATACTGAATTGAGCTCCGAATACCAACGCACCGAACAAATAGTGAAATACTCGGGACAGCCTAGTAACCCTAACCCTAGTACAATACATTATTTGTAGATGCAAAGCAGGTTTTCATAACTATCTGAAGAAACAGGAGTAGCATAACAGATTAAACTGGATGTTTATGAGGGTCATGGCATGAGTAAAGAAACTTATTTCTGTGTCTGACAATTTGGTATAGGGGGTTCTGCAGCACCTGTAAGAGGAGTTGAAAAAGGTTATGTCCAGGGTGTGTCAGTATCAGTAATGATTTTTCCCTGCCCATTTCCTTGTTCTTGAAGAGTACAACAGATTGTGATGAAGTACACAGGACGGATCCAATGACTACAGTGTAGAACTGGCTCAACAGCTCCTGTGGCAGACCATACTTCCTTAATTGCCACAGCACGTAATCCTCTGCTGGGTCTTTCTGAGGATGGTCTCTTCCCCATCCCGTCTTGGGAAATGGTAGTTCACAGAAACGTGAAGGTCTGCACAGTCTCCTCTAAACCAGCAGTGAAACTCTGACCCTGTGTGTGTGTGTCTCTGTGTGTGCGTGTGTCTCTGTGCCAGGCCGACGGGAGTCTAACCCTTGAGCGAGGCGATCATTCTGGGACACCTCTGGTCCAGGTAGCTCTTCAGGTCCTCCCAGGCTCTCTTCAGGATGGTGTAGTGGTCGATGTACCGACCCAGGTCGGAAAAGAACTCCCTGAACAGATCCCTCCACGACACGGACCGCTGGCTCCTGTCGGACCTGCTCAATGCGCACACACACGTTAGACTTTACAGATGGTATAGATCATGTGTATGGTGCAGGTTAGGTACTACTAAACACTGTAGAGATCAACGCCCGAACAATAGCCTGGAGGGTGAAGTGTTTTTTCAGATCTACTTACTCGGTTAGGAGCCAGTGTTTCATACATAGACCCTTCCATAGCGGGTTGTGACTTGACAGCTCGTTGAGACGGCGGCTCACAAAACTGCAGCTGATGAGAAGAAAATATAACATCTTGGTTAGATAGATAACGATCATATTGAGCCGTTCAAAAAGTTATTTGAGTACACAGTGATCTTTTAGTTAGGATTATATTTCACCTGGCCATGAATATAACTTTTAAAGTTCTGTTTACGTAAGCACTTACATCACTAACTAAATGTGCTTATGTATTTTACCGTTGTTAGATGTTGTAACATCCAACTATGGGCCATGTTCATGGTTAGATTTCACGTAGGAAAGTTGAAAATATTGTACATTTAAGAAATCTGATAGCCAACATACAAACGTGGGGAACGAAAAGGATCATTTTTCAGATTTAGTTGACAAAACATAGGAATGATGTTTGCTAACTATCTTAGCTAACACGTTAGCTCCAAGCTAGCTGGATAGCTAGCAATGTTTTGACAGCTAGCGTGATGGCTAACTGCTAAATTAACTTACAATTATTTGATCGCCAATTAAATTCAAACAAGCAAAATGTAAAGTGAAGTAGCATCCACCAGAACACAATTGTGAAAGACTATATCTCATGTATTATCATGTATTATCATCAAGCGTGCGTGTGTAAACAAAGTATAATCATTCCTCTGCCGCTAGCATGTAGGCTTGCGCTGCTGTAGCTCTAGCCAAGTTGCATGCACTAAACAACACACATTCTCTCAGCTAACATTATCATTATCGCGAAGACTTTTGGGTCTACATCAAGCGAAAGTGACACACATACCTTATCAAATCTCTGAAGTCAAGAAATGACAGAATTAACAATAAAGGATCGGAGGGTAAAGTGTTCAAGCTTAGCTCCATGGACGCTGCCATTTTCGAACCTGGAGTTTTGGCCCCAAGTCCCGCCCCCATCGATTGTGTAAAAGGGGCGTTCCCGCATGCTTTCTTGTTATCAAATAGTCCACACATGGGAGAGCGAGTCTGAAGGTAAGGTAGATTGCAGAATGTGAGGTCCCTGTATGTAATTACTTACCGACACATGTAAACAGCTACATCGAAATGGATTGACTGTCATGTGTTTTGCATGTATTTTGCACTGTCCTGTTCTGCACCCTGTCATGTCGTCTGCAACAGCGTATGCCTTAACCCTAGTCAATTCTGTGTGAACCATATACATGGCAACAAAGAGATCAGAACAGGCTGGTTAGGCTGCTTGACCATACACCATGACATGAGAGAATATTGCTCTTTTATTGGTTTACATGAGTGTTTTATGCTCAATCTCCTTTTCATTACATATTATATCACGGTGCTGGTGGTTGTGTCCTCTCCCTGTGCTTCTGCAGAGACCCAGAGCTCTGTGGTAATGTAGGTCCAGATGTGGGGTCACAATGTGGGGTCACTCACCTCATACAGCTTGTTTGTTTCAATGCTCATCTCTCACACACTGGCTTAGACTGCAGGCGTCTAGACATGGCACTCTGATATGAAGATGCTTCTATGGAAAGATCCTGAACCTTAAGTGTGTGCTTGGAAAACCCACCATGTGGAGTAGAAACCACAAAGCCTCCATTTACATCCATCCTGTGACTTTGAATGCACACGGAGAAAAGAGGTGAGTTGCAGTGTGGTTTTCCTTCCATCACAGCAGTGGAGTGTTTACTTTCTCTATCATCCTCAAGAGGGCATCAGAGAGGAAGCTCTTTTCAGCCAACCACCCCAATGCCACACAGACATATAATATGAATGTGTATTCAACTCTACCATAGACCACACGTCTACAGTGAGAGGAGAATACTCTTTTACAAGATGAATGAAAGGCAAAGCTCTCGATCTACCGGTCTATCTTTTTCCCCACCCTCACCTATGGTCATGAAGGATGGGTCATGACCGAAAGAACGAGATCACGGATACAAGCGGCCGAAATGAGTTTTCTCCGGAGGGTGGCTGGGGTCTCCCTGAGAGATCGGGTGAGAAGTTCAGTCATCCGGGAGAGACTCGGAGTAGAGCCGCTGCTCCTTTGCGTCGAAAGGAGCCAGTTGAGGTGGTTCGGGCAACTAGTGAGGATGCCTCCTGGGCGCCTCCCTAGGGAGGTGTTCCAGGCGTGTCCGGCTGGGAGGAGGCCTCGGGGTAGACCCAGGACTAGGTGGCGGGACTACATCTCCGCACTGGCCTGTGAGCGGCTAAAGATTCCCCAGGCAGAGCTGGTTGATGCTGCTAGGGAAAGGGATGTCTGGGGCCCCCTGCTGGAGCTGCTTCCTCCGCGACCCGACCCTGGATAAGCGGATGAAGATGATGATGATGATGATGATGAAGATGAATTCACCTGGTGAGAAGCAGGGCCGTATTAAAACTGCATGCTGCCCCCGGGCACCAGTGACTCAAGTGCCCACCCACCACCACACAAACCATACATTACATTACATTACAGTCATTTAGTTGACACTTTTATCCAAAGCGACTAACAATAATTACATTTAATGAAAAGCCAATGTACTACTACTTGCCAGAACTCTGCATCTCCTTTCCAAAACAAGTGATTAAGAGAATAAGACATAATCTAGTGCTGAAGGTAAAGTGCAAGAATAGCAATCTAAAATACAATAGGTGCTTACCGATCCGCAGGGGATTTTTTGTGTCCATACATTCTAACTGTACTCAAGTAATATTTCTCAGTATCTGTACTTGATTGTTTTTTTATGCATGTTTTGCTTACTACAGTACTACTCTGCTACATATCCCATACATGAGGATGTAGCCTATTGTAAAGTGTCGAAGGAATGTGGCCTCCTGAGCCTCGTCAAATGTGGTCCCCTGTGCCTCGTTCTGGACCCCGTGAGGACGGGAGAGTGCCATCTCCTGTGGCCCAAGAGATCAGGAGGGTCAAACCAGAGGCCAGTGAGGGAAGAAGAAAGTCTTCACCTGATCCTAAAAGAATGAAATCTCCTGAAACTGATTGGGGCACCTGTCGGGTCCCCAGTTCCTCTGCATGATGCACCCCGCGAACCCCATGAAGTCCATCTTGCACAACCTGGACAGAATCATGTTGAAGACGGCGGTAGAGCTAAGGGGGTCGTGGCGGGACGGCAGAAATCACAACTTGGCACTTGTGCGAGTGCTGGAAGCACCAGTTCTTCAGAAAATACAGAGGGTGAAATGGTTGCACCAAGAAGACATACTGTAAGATTTTGTTGTATGAGGATTTGCAGGTCCTGGATGAGACTCCACTTGAGGGGGCTTGTGGGTCAAACTATGAGGATTATCAGGGGAATGACTGAGCGGAAAAGGAACAGAGTAATGTCTCGATTCATTGAAATGAAATAACATGCCATGCTAGCTAACAAACTAACCAAAGCATTTTATTATTAAAGTAAACATATATGTTGTACTAATCACATTAATAAAAGTGAGAATTTTAAGAGTAGAATGTACAGTAAGAGTAGAATGTACAGTAAGAGTAGAATGTACAGTAACCAACATTTCTGACTGTATTCTGAACTCTGTAACTGAATCAAAAGATAGGGACAATGCCTGTTGGCCACTTCTTTTTTCACAGTTTGTGGAAAGCACCAGAATGGAGGATTCAAGACTGTCCAACATACCGGACACGGAATGCATGGCCTGATGGTTTTGGATGACGAAACGGTGACATGGCTCCTGGAGGTGACCCCTCACCCAGGCTCGGGGTGGTAAAAGCAAAGCCCCTCGGCCCCGAGCCTGGGGAGGAGAAGAGAATACAACACCTAACCCGCACGAAGAAGAAAAAGACCGGAATGGAACAAGTCAAATAATCATTAGGTCATGTGATTATTTTTAGACAACTGTATTTATGTAGTGTTCATTGGTACTAGAGAGATTTTGTTTGAGCATGCGGTGACCATGAGGTGATCACTCTGTATGAGGTTATAATGTGTACCTATGATTGGTTGAAATTGATGTGATGTTTTAAGAAGGGGAGGAGAGAGGGCTTTGAATAGGATAAAAGCAGGTGTGAATTGATGGCAAATTGGACTCCTTCACTGGATGCTTCCAGAGCATAGCCTCTGATCAAAGCCCTCCACAAGAAGAATTGGACCTGAGTCCCCCAGCTCATTGACTGAAGAAACTAAGATGTTCTCAAGATTCTGTGCTCTCAAACTGAAGAAGAAACTTAGTTAATCTCAAGATTCTGTGCTCTCTCAAACTGAAGAAGAAATGTAGTTATTCCCAAGATTCTTTGCTCCCTCAGACTAAAGAACTGAAGAATCGTTCTCTCCTCAGTCTCTCCGGTGAGACTGGGGACACAGTTTCCTCTGGGGGTTGATGATTCACTCTCTTCTCAAGAAGAAGCAAGGTCATTACTGGGATCAAGGTCATTACTAGGATCAAGGTCATTACTGGGATCAAGGTCATTACTGGGATCAAGGTCATTACTGGGATCAAGCAGAACTGTCGAAGTTGTCGGTCAGGAGCTGACAGGATAGGGTGACGAGGCTGGCCAACTCAGTTGCCCTCTCTCTAACTAGAATATTTACTCTGATGCTATGGTTTTAATGTTTGATTATCTATTACGTTTTGCTATTGCTTACAGCCCAGATAATTGATTTCTTAATAAAGTAATTTTGCATTTAAAGTTGTAATAATCTATTGTCACTTTGCTCTCCCCCTGGGAGGCTGAGCCTCCTCAGGGATCAGGGTTATTGCTCCTGTGTAATTGTAAAAGGTCAGGTTTATGCATGCAGGATAGGTTAGGATAGGGTGGGGGGGGGGGGGGGTTAGAGGCTAAACGAGTCCACTCGATCCCAGCTTTATAAACTTCATTAGAATCCCAGTGAGGGTGAGACCCTGTGGGTGAGTGAACACCCCTTAGAGGAGAGCTGGTGCTGAGCCCTTGTTCTGGGGCTCCAGGAGACGAAGGATATGCGGTTATAACCGCACAACAGCCACCAGTAACCTTAACTCACATGAATATTGATAATTAACAGAAGTTTACAATGCGGGATTCACTGAACCACCTCCGTTACACTCTATTGTGCTGTACCAGCCATGGTGCTGAACCAGCAGACCAAGAGAGACAGACAGGTATGGCTAGTGTTCTGTTTCTACTCATGTCTGCCTCACACACTTTTTGGGGTTCTAGGAGGGTAGGGTGTTGGCATAGAAACGCTGCACATCTATGATTCAAAAGTTGTGGCAGACCCAAATATAGGATACAGAGCGAGGACCATCTTTCCCACCTGACCTGGGGAGGGGGGATGGAGAGAGATAGGTGGGTGATAAAGAGAGGTGTAGGTAGGGAAGGAGAGAGAGAAGTGTTAGAGGTGTAGGTAGGGAAGGAGAGAGAGGTGTAGGTAGGGAAGGAGAGAGAGATGTAGGTAGGGAAGGAGAGAGGGGTGTAGGTAGGGAAGGAGAGAGAGATGTAGGTAGGGAAGGAGAGAGAGGTGTAGGTAGGGAAGGAGAGAGAGGTGTAGTTAGGGAAGGAGAGAGAGGTGTAGGTAGGGAAGGAGAGAGAGGTGTAGGTAGGGAAGGAGAGAGAGGTGTAGTTAGGGAAGGAGAGAGAGGTGTAGGTAGGGAAGGAGAGAGAGGTGTAGGTAGGGAAGGAGAGAGAGGTGTAGGTAGGGAAGGAGAGAGAGGTGTAGGTAGGGAAGGAGAGAGAGATGTAGGTAGGGAAGGAGAGAGAGGTGTAGGTAGGGAAGGAGAGAGAGGTGTAGGTAGGGAAGGAGAGAGAGCTGTAGGTAGGGAAGGAGAGAGAGGTGTAGGTAGGGAAGGAGAGAGAGCTGTAGGTAGGGAAGGAGAGAGAGAGAGGGGTGGAGAACGTGCGAGAGCTGCAGTTAAAAGGCTGTTTTCTATCCTCTGACGTCATACCGAAGTCTCTGTGGGAGGGGGGGGGAAGGGAGGGAGGGAGGGAGGGAGGGAGGGAGGGGGGGACTGAGAGACACGGATCTGAAGTGGCTGGAGAGAGATAGAGAAGGGAGAAAGAGGGAGAGGGTGGGAGGGAGGCTTCAGTGGACCGTACTCATTCTGTCTGACACTCCCCTCCTCTCTTCCCTCCTCTCCTCCCTCCTCTCCTCCCTCCTCGGCCCCTCCCACCCTCTCCTGAGTTGGTGTGAGTTGTCGAGCGAGTCTGCCTCCCTCACACACAGCTCTCGCTGGCAGACAGAACACATACTCTCCCTCTCTGTATGAGAGATAAATAATCTCTCTCTCTCTCTCTCTCTCTCTCTCTCTGGTACGGGAATGAGAAGCTCTCCTCCTCAATCTGGGACGTTCTACCTTCCTGCTGCCGGACCATCTAACCAGCATCCCCAGATCCATGCAGCCTGAAGAGGACTAACCTGCTCGCTCTTCACCTCCTCCTTCACACCCTCCTTCCTATTCTCTCCTCCTCCTCTCCCTCTCTTCCTCCTCCTCGTGTCGGTAGCCCAGGAGGATGATCTTCTCCACGGCCGCCTTGCTGGGCGGCGCCCTGGGCACGGCGTCGGGCGCGCTCACCCTCTGCGGCCTCTCCATCCTCTGCCGCTGCTGCCGGAGGAAGGGGGCGGAGGACGGAGACGAGGCCGACCCAGAGAAGGCCGGGACCGGCGTGCTCGCCTCCCTCCAGCAGGTAGGGGGTCCACAGCAGGTACACACTGAACTGAAGAGGGTGGGCTTTTTTAGCGTGTAGGACAGAAGACCCCAAGACCTACGCTCTACTGCGGAACATGTGATGCGGCAGGCGTCCTCAGCTATGAGAGACGCAGACTCAGGAAATAAATATCCTTACCGTGCAGTTGTAGATATTAGTAGAGATATATCACTTATAGGGTTTCTAAAGGACTTAGATACAACGTGTGGTGTGTGATTGTATGTGCCAGAGCTTGGTCTTGCGGGTCTGTCTGGTTGGAGTTGTGTGGGTGTTGATGTGTGTGTGTGTATGTGTGTGTGTGTGTGTATGTGTGTGTGTGTGTGTGTGTGGGTGTGTGTGTGTGTGTGTGTGTGTGTGTGTGTGTGTGTGTGTGTGTGTGTGGGAGCATGGAGAACCGTGTGTGGATATTCTCTTGTTCTTTCTGCGTGCGTCTTGACCATCAGATGCATCGTGAATTATAAGCCTGTAGATGGTCTAAAAATGATGAGTCAGTAGGATTGTGTTTCATCTCTCTGCTCCCTATTGGTTCCGCTCAGCTGATACATGCAGAGGACGCTGAGGAGGAGAAGGACATGTGATCCGACAGACACAGGAGCAGCGGCGTCAGGGAGGGTGCGAAATCCAAGGAGGAACGAGAATAGAGAATAGATGAATCTATAATATACGCAGAGAGAGTCGCATTCAGAACGATACGATGTCGATGATAAGACATGGTGCGTGCGGCTGCGGCGTCTCATACTTGTTTAGGGGGGAAAGAATGGTAATTGGGGAACCCTCGCAACCTCTACCCCCCCCCCCCCCCCCTCCTCCGCTCACACGTAAGCTCAGAGGTGCGCTCAGGGGGAAAACACTTGGCAGAGTGTGACTGTGAGGAGGCACTGTTGTGGATATTTATAGGGTTTCATCGTACCGTGTGTGATTAACCCCCCCCCCCCCCCCCCCCCCCTACCCAGTTCCAGGTGGTGAAGTCCACAGAATCCATCCAGCCCCAGACGCTGCTGAAGTTCCCCCAGGTTTACCAGCCCAAACCCTCCGTCACGTCCCCTAAGGTCATCAGCAGCTACCCTGACCCTGATCCCGCCCCGGAGAGGGTGGAGCCGCCTTCGCCCCCAGAACCCTCCGCCCGGCCCAACGATGTTAACCAAGTCAGCCCCGTCCTCAGGCAAGGTAAGCTCAGACCAGATGGCACTACTGACTGCTCTGTTTGTTATATAACTCACCTCCACGACTGCCCCCCCCCTCCCCCCCTTCTCCCTACACACACACGCACATGCACACACGCACGCATGCACACACACACGCACACAAACACACGTACACACACACACACACACACACACAAACACACACACACATACTCACACACTTATTGAAGTGACAGGGTTCAGGATGTAATGAATGATGGATGAAGCTGTCCCCCCCCCACTCTCTCTCTCTCTCTCTCTCTCTCTCTCTCTCACTCTCTCTCTCTCTCTCTCTCTCTCTCTCACTCTCTCTCTCTCTCTCTCTCTCTCTCTCTCTCTCTCAGACTCCAGTGAGGAACCCCAGTGCCCTGGGGAACGGACCAATGTGGCGACAGCTCCCTCCCTCCCTCCAAAACTGCACTTCTCTTTGACCTATCACAGCCAGACTCAGGAGCTGCATATCACCATCATCGAAGGTGAGCCAATGACAGCAGAGACAGCAGGGAGGATGTGGTCTACTGCCAATCACCTGTTAAACAGTTAACTTCTAAAGACAAGATATGTGGGTAACTACAGACTAGAGTCATGTAAAAGACAAGGTGCTGCTTGTTAATAGAGACACTGCCCAAGCACACACACACACACACATCCTAATAAATTCTACCGGGATTAAGAAGCAATCTATTCACCCTAATAGAGTTGCAAATTGATGACACATACACAGCGCTCCCTCAGTCTGGATCTCATCTGTCTCAACACCGCGCCTCGCTGTCCCTCTGTCCATTATGTTCAGCTTTGAAACATAATTGGACTCCCTGTGTTGACAAAGCTTTGATGCCCCCATCCTCATCCCTCCCAGACAGCTGTGGTCGATGCGATGTGATAGGGCTATGAGCGCTGTGTGTGTGTCTGTGTGTGTGTGTGTGTGTGTGTGTAAGGCATGCTCTGGCGCCCCGGTTGGTGAGTTGCACTTGGAAACCTGGTTGTGCTGTAGGCTCTGATGCATCGTCCAATGAAAAGGTCACAGATGCATCTGTTTAGACCTGTGACAGGTGGGCTGGGGATGCGAGGGGAATGCGGGAGACGGGGGTGGGGGTGGGGTGTTATGACAGGCCCATCACCAGTGATGTAAAATGCTCATTATGGGGTATGCTAATGGTATGCTAATGAGATACATACAAATGGAGCTCACAGGTCCTGTGCTGGCCAGTCAGCTGTAAGGTTACCTGAAGATGACTCAATTGTAACACACACACACACACACACACACACACACACACACACACACACACACACACCCACCAATGGCTTCTCTATTATTTCTATCCCAGGAACACGGTGTTTTAGTAGAGAAAGCAGAGAGAGCGCTGTGACTGTGCTCAACCTCTGTGATCATCAGCTGGAACAGAAACAGCAACAGTAATCAGGCGCTACGCCCTCCTCTGTTCTTCCTATGTACTGTTGTTTACAAGCAATTATAGTAAATCACTATAATCCAACGGTGTACAAAAAGCAGAACAACTGTGGATGAGTAATGGCACTCAGGATCTCAATAGGAGTGTAGAGTACATGTCATCGGCATACAAACACTACAGGCATATAAACAGTATAGCTCTCATAGAGTCTAGTATTGGAGCATTATTAGAAAAGTACAGTAGCGGCATAGTGGGTCTTCTTAAAGTCGCACTGAAATGAAAAAAGCATTCTTTCCCATTTTGGTTCACATAATTGGTCATAGTGTTCACCTATTCAACGATGTATGCCAAAGAATTTACAAAATTCTACTTTTGTTGTAATCTTGTATATAATCTCTTACTTCCTGGAAAATGGTAGGTCACGTGCAATGACCTTCAACGGCCGCCTCTCCCTCTCCCCGGTCTTTCTCTCTTTCACGCTGTGTTTCTTCTCGCCTTGTTTCGTCTCTCCTCTCCTGCCCACAGTGGAACGTGTGAGCGTCTCCCCGGGTTCTGAGGGCTATGTCTCGGGGGTGTTGACCTGCGGCTCGTTCCGGAAGGAGGTCCAGACGTCTGGGCGACGTCTGAGTGGGCACGTGCGCTGGCAGGAGGGCCTGGTGCTCTCGGTGCCCGGGCCGGGGGGGGTGAGCCGGGCGGAGGGCGAGGTGGCGCTCACCCTGCACTGCTGCGACCGCTTCTCTCACCACGCCAGCCTGGGCACCATGAGGTTCAAGCTGGCAGACGTGGGCATGATGTGTGGCGCGGACTGCTGGGTGGACCTGCAGCCGCCCAAACAGGTGAGGAGGAGGCCTTGTATCAGAATCACAATCCTACCCTAACCCCTAACCCCTAATCCCTAACCCCTAAACCCTAATCCCTAACCCCTAACCCCTAATCCCTAATCCGAGTCATAAATCAGTTTCTAAGGAGCACCACTGGTGTCCAGGACTAATCATTGAGTCCTTGAGTAAACAGCCTGACAAAAACAGCTATTCTGAGAGGTTTTGTTTGCAGAGATGCATTGCTTCATGTCACCATGGCACCCAGGGATCTCCCCTAGTAACCTCTAGACTCGCCTAATAGGCTGCTGCTATGCGCTGTCAGGAAGTGTTGCCATGGCGTCCTTCAGAAGTAGCGCATAAGTGGAGTTTTGAGGTGTTTTGAGCCATCTGAGTCATTCGGATAATGATGTCATCCTCTGAAGGCACCTGAGGCCACTGGATTGGTTGACAGTCCACACCAGAGGTGACGGCGTTTATATGTCCATATATGGTGATGTGATGTCATCACAAGAGAACAGAAGAGGATGAATATCCCCTCTCTGGATGGAGCAAACTCCATCTTGTTTTAAAGGCGGACTGTAGCCTGCAGGGCTGCCCTGCGGCATGCTGCAGATGTGGGTCGGACTGCAGGGGAGTGAATGCAAACAGAACCTGAAAGATTACCTCCTCTTCTCCTCTTCCCCTGCTCCCACTCTCTGCCGCTCCTCCTGCTCGACTGCACTACACAGATCTCTGTCCTGGTCAGGGACATTCGGCCAGAAGCTGCTCCTCTCTATCCTTATCTCTCTCCACTCCTCACCTCTCCTCTTCTCTCCTTTCCTCCCATCTCACCTCCCTCTCCTCTCTTTTCTCCTCTCCTCTCTTCCCCTTTTCCTCACTAATCCTCTCATCTCCCCCTCTCTCCTGTCCCCTCCTGTACTCCTCTTCTCAGTCTTAACCCTCCTCTCCTCTTTCCTCCTCTCCTCTTCTCTCTCCCCTTTCCTCTCATCTGTCATCTTCTCATTTCCTCTCTCATCCTCCCCTTCCCCTTATCGTCTCCTCTCCTCCCCTCCCCCTTTCCTCTCCCCTCTCTCCTCCTCTCTCCTCCTATCTCCTCCTCTCTCCTCCTCTCTCTCTACGTCATCATGGCCTCTGGAGGGTTGGTGTGTCTGTTCCAGGGAAGAACAGGGAGGCCTGCCAGGAATCACTTAACATGGAGGGAGAGGAGGCGATGAAAGGAGAGAAGGATGGAGGGAGAGAGCGATGAAGGGAAAGGATAGAGAAAAGGAGGATGGGGATGAGAGGGAGGATGGAGGGAGAGAGAGAAGGGAAGGATGAAATGAGATAAATAAAGTAAGCTGGAGATTAAAAAAGGAGAGATGAGATGAAGAGAAGGTGGGAGGAGAGGGATGAGTGTGCCTGGAAGTGTGTGTGTGTGTGTGTGTGTGTGTGTGTGTGTGTGTGTGTGTGTGTACGTGTGTGTGTGATGCTGGTGTGACGCAGGAGATGCAGCTCTGCAGAAAGATGGCCATAAATAATGTATCACTATCAGTCCACACTGCTCTCGATCACAGAAGCACACAGACCTCGGCCTCATAGAGAATACAGAGAGGACTGACACAGAGAAGCTATGGATCTCACACATGCATAGACTCACACACACACACACACACACACACACACACAGTTTTTTTTTTCTCTCTCTCTCACATACACACACACACACACAAACACACACACCACACACCACACACACACGCACACACACACACACGCACACACACACAGTGTTTACAGCATTGGCGGGCGATAAGACAGGTGTTCCTGTGCAGCTGTTAACCATGACAACAGCTCTCATCTCCAGGAAAATGATAATCAGATATCACATTGTACATATTACCACTATTATTATACCAAGAAGAATAGAAACATTACATTACAATCATTTTAGCTCTTTAGCTTTTGTTTTAAAATGTTCATCAATGTCCACTGTCCCTACTTGAGCAAATAAATGAATTGAATTGAATTGAAAAGCTAATGCTTTCATCCAAACGTAGGAAAAGCCAATGTACAACAACTTGCTCCTTTCTAAAACAAGTGACTAAGAGCATAATCTAGAGCTGAAGGCAAAGTGCAAGAATAGCAAACTAACCAGGCCAGGTCCAGCCTGGCTTATGTGCGTGGCTGGCTTCAGGACTGGTAGGACGAAAGCTGGTCATGCCACTGAAATAGCTGTGAATTAAAATGACATGAACTAATGTCTGATAAATTAAGATAGGTCTTGTTGCCTGGACACATCAGTTCCAATGCTTCCAATGCTAATCCAGCACAATAAGAGCAGGATAGCCAGTTAGCTCATGAGCTCACAACAACTAGCAGCAGCTTCCATATCATGTTCCTTTCACCAGGGTTTTAAACTGGATGCGAGCTGCAACAGGGAGCCAGTGTAGAGAACGGAGAAGGGAAGTTGTGTGGGAGAACTTGGGGTGGTTGAACACCAGGCGAGCAGCAGCTTTCTGGATAAGCTCCAGGGGTTTGATGGTCGACGCTGACGCTCCAGAAAGGAGGGAATTGCAGTAGTCCAGGTGGGAGATGACAAGGGCCTGGATGTGCGCCTGTATAATTTTGTTCGTGAAGAAAGGGCGAATCCTCCTGATGTTCTAGAGCAGGAATCTGCAAGAGCATGTCGTCCAGGGTCACACCCAGATTCCTCGCAGTCCGAGTTGGCGTTACTTCTTTGTCTTCAATAGTGATGGCCAGGTCCCGGTGCGGGCAACTCTTCCCCGGGAGGAACAGCAGCTCAGTCTTGTCCAGGTTGAGCTTGAGGTGATGTGTTGCCATCCTCCCCGAGATGTCAGCCAAGCACCCAGCTATGCGTGCCTCCACTTGTGTGTCAGAAGGGGGAAATGACAGGACCAGCGTCATCGCCATAGCAGATAGGAGAAGCCATGCGAGCGAATGACAGAGCCCAGAGATGTAGTGTAGAGGGAAAAAATTAGAGGACCCAGGACAGACCCTTGTGGAACTCCTGTAGTCAGACTATGTGGTTCCGACATCGACCCTCTCCATGTCACCTGGTAGGAGCGGCCCGTCAGGTAGGATGCAAACAGGGAGCATGTAGAGCCAGTGACGCCTTTCTCCTCGAGGGTGGAGAGGAGGATCTGGTGGTCCACCGTATCAAATGCTGCTGACAGGTCTAGGAGTATCAGGATGGAAGAGAGTTTGCTCTCGCAGCATGGAGTGACATGGCGGTGTCGAGTGGCCAGCCTTGATCCTGGACTGGTGGGGGTCCAGGAGGTTGCATACGAAGATAGTTGGTTAAACATCCTCTCCCCAGGCTACTCACAGCCTCCCTGGATCCAACCCCATCAGCCAGAGGTACAGTATTAGAATAGCTCAGAGGCTCCAGAGGTATTGATGAGCTGCGGTGTGTATTGATCTGCTGCCGAGTGTGGTGTGTTAATGCCCTGTGTTAATCACAGCGTTAATGTACCAGACTGCCATTTCATTTGGAGTGTTTATAAGCTGCTGTATAAACGGACATAAAAAACAGTGGCTGAGACAGCCTGCACACATACCTCTCTTCTTCTTATTGCTTAAGTGACAAACGTGTGGAAACGCACAGGCACACACATACACACACACACACACACACACACACACACACACACACACACACACACACACACACACACACACACACACACACACACGGTAAGCTTTGGTACAGCTGAGTCTTCAACAGTAGACTAGTTTAAATGCACTCTCTCCCTGCATCAGGGCATCTCTACACCACTCACTCAAGATTTCAAGATTTTTCAAAATCTGTTTAGTAGGCTGTGAGTAGTTTCAGGGCCGTTTTGATGACAGCGATGACGACGTCACTGAACTGAGTCACACAGACAGACAGGTCCTATCATCTCCAGAGTCAGGATGGTGTAATGATGACGTACAGCATACTGTAATTTATATGAGCACACAGTGGAATCTTTGTTGATTTCGAAGATTGTTGACACCTGTAGTATCTGTATTGTGTGTGTATATAAGGGCTGTATTGCATGTCCTGTGTTTGATGACAGAGTGCAGTATGAGTTGTCTTATGTGCTGTTACTGCAGTATCAGCAGTAGTGTAGTCGAGGGTAGTATACCCACTTCTTTATCCACCAAGTATACCCACTTATTCACAACTGATGTAAAAACTGGACAATCCGAATATTTTGAATATTTTGAGTCACCACTAAACTGCTGAGTATCAGTATTGTATTAGCAACATAATGACAAAAATGTTGTGTCTCTGTGTTCGCTTGGTATCACAAGGAACATTACCTTGAAGATTTCTAGATTGTTCCTCTTTATCTTTGGAAGGAATCCTAGATTAATGTGAAAAGTATTATTGTTCAGATAGTCACTTCCGGGCCTGAAAACTGTATCAGAAGGAGTTTGACTTGGCTAATCTACCTGTATGTGCTGTAACTGCAGTAACAGTTGTGGGGTGTCACCACTAGGAGGCGCTTTCTGTGGGGGAGATCCTGCTGTCCGTCAGCTACCTGCCTGCAGCCAACAGACTGGGCGTGGTCGTAATGAAGGCCAGAGGACTGCAGTCTGACAAGTTAAAAGACTCCATAGGTAACTATGCAACCACTAGTACTGCTACTAACATTACTAGTACTGGTACTGTTGCTAACCGTACCACTACTAGTAGTACTAGTACTGCGACTAACATTAATGCTTACACTAGAACTAGTACTGCTACTACTAGTAATAGTACTACTACTAACTGTACTTTACTACCCATTGTAGCAGTAGGGCCCAGGATTTGGATAGAATGTTGATTCACGGTGTCAACTTCTTTTTGCATTCCTATATTTTGTCTACCCCCCTCCTCCCCCTCCTCTCCAGACCTGTCGGTCAAGCTGACCCTGAAGCACCAGAACACCAAGCTGAAGAAGAAGCAGACACGGAGGGTGAAGCACAAGATCAACCCGGTCTGGAACGAGATGATGATGCTGGAGGTTCCCCGGGAGCTGCTGCCGTGTTCCAGCCTGGAGATGGAGGTTCTGAACCAGCAGGCCCGGCCGGCCCAGAACCAGGCCCTGTGCCTGGGCAGGTGTCATCTGGGCCTCGAGGCCTCCAGCACCGGCCTGCAGCACTGGCAGCAGATGCTAGACAACCCCCGCAAGCAGATCGCCATGTGGCACCCCCTCTACGCCTGACAACACACCCCCTCAGCTGCACCCCCCCTTCAGCTAAAAACACACACCCCCAGCTACCAGCTACACCCCCTACAGCTAAAAACACACCCCCTCAGCTACCAGCTACACCCCCTTTCAGCTAAAAACACCCCCCCTCAGCTACCAGCTACACCCCCTTTCAGCTAAGAACACACCCCCTCAGCTGCACCTCCCCTTCAGCTAAAAACACACCCCCTCAGCTACCAACTACACCCCCCCTTCAGCTAAAAACACACCCCCCCAGCTACACCTCCCCTTCAGCTAAAAACACATCCCCTAAGCTGCCAGCTACACCCCCTTTCAGCTAAGAGCACATCCCCTCAACTACACCCCCCCTTCAGCTAAGAGCACACCCCCTCAGCTACACCCCTCTACAGCTGAAACATACACCCCTAACACATTATTTGCACCTCCTCTACACCTGAGATCCCACAAGCGGTCTCCTGTCTGAATCAGCTAGGAACCTGCTGAGTCCCCCCCGCATCTGCCTGGATCAGCTACACTATACCTTCTCTATACCAGACCTGGATCAGATACAGTACCTTCTCTATACCAGACCTGGATCAGATACAGTATACCTTCTCTATACCAGACCTGGATCAGATACAGTATACCTTATACCAGACCTGGATCAGATACAGTACCAGACCTGGATCAGATACAGTACCTTCTCTATACCAGACCTGGATCAGATACAGTACCAGACCTGAATCAGATACAGTACCTTCTCTATACCAGACCTGGATCAGATACAGTATACCTTCTCTATACCAGACCTGGATCAGATACAGTACCAGACCTGGATCAGATACAGTACCTTCTCTATACCAGACCTGGATCAGATACAGTATACCTTCTCTACACCAGAGAACGACTAGGACAAGCTGCCACCCATCCAGACTACAACACCGCGTATGGATCAGACCACACCACATTCCTCAACTTGGACAGGAATCAGTTGCCTGTACCAAAACTGCAATCATAATATTGATCCAAGCTGAATATTTCTCTGTTCACCTGTCTCCCGAGCCTTGAACTTTCTGCGGTGGATTCGCGCGGCGACCCATTGATCCCGCGGCGAGATTGGGCGCCCGGTCACCTCACGCTTGGTAACGGTGAAATGAGACAAACCAATATTCAGTTTGGTTCCAGGCTAGAACATCAGCTCCTAGTGTCAGCCAGTTCAATGTAAGCCCAATCCAGGACAGGGAGTATTGATCTGTACTTTATTGATCGACACTCAGTCTATAAACAGGCTCAACGGTTCTAAGGGGTTCTGGATATATCATATGAGGCAGCAGTCAAGGCATTCACAGCTGGTCTGGGCAGAACTACTATACAGGCTGAGTACAGCAGTATTTTTATACTTCAATCCAAAATATAAAAAAGAGAAAAGTTAATTAATTCTGAATTGGAACTGAATTCATCACAACCTTTCTACTGCTTCTCCTACCAACTGTACGGTATAACAATCAAAATCAATCAATCAAGTCAATCAAAATGTACTGTATTTATACTGTATAGCACATCTCATATACATAGGCAACATGCATCACAGAAAAAGAGTGGGGAAAATAGAGAAATATGCTAATGCTAACAGTAATTATCCAGTACCTGTTCTGTTGTCCTAGCAGTAACCTGTGAGCTCCTGAAGCACAGATGCAGTAGTGTTGGTGAGCCCTGGTGAAGCCACTGTCAACCGTCTGTCGATGGTGGTTGTATAACACTGTCTGTTGAACGTTATGGTGATAACACAGGGTCTGTATATGGCAACTCAGGTTAGGTAAGGTTATAAACATGCCGTCCAGTGGCCCTGTTAGTACATGTATGTGATGTTGTTTCTGTATTTGTTTGGGGTCATCAATAATCCCTTTATATGGCTCTAATCAATATGTGCTGATCATATGTATTGATAAGCGATTAGGATAGAAGTTTATGGCTATCTAAAGGACTTTTACAACTCTTTGTGTCCCATCCCTGATGTATCATAGCCTACCATCCATGCTTCTAGCTCGTTCTACTGTGACTCGCACCATCTCTGCTTCGTTGTTCCTTTAACCTGCTTTCGGTCTGTCTTGAGAACTGCTGTACTTTGCATCAGACTAGAGATTCAAAACCAGAGTGCTGTGACAGGCCATACTGACAGTTCAATATAAAATCACTAAGCGTGAAATGAGAAAACTCAGCCTGCATGCTTTTCAGAGAGACATGCCAACCCCCTGCTGCTAATCGCCCTATTCTTGCCGGAGTCAGACCTCGACTTTACACCTCGGAAAAACACCCGAGAGCAATCTGCATAATAAAGAGATTAGGATTAATAAGAGATTAGGATTAATAAAACAAACAGCAATGGATGCGAGACACATGAGAAGGTTCCCATATGGCTTCTCACATGCACGGCCTACAGCACAGGTGATGTTACTGTAATAGTTGTCTGATGTACCAGCAGTATAATCTACCAGATTAGGCTAATCTGAGTCAGTAATAATCTCAGTCTCTGTTAGACTGGCACACCAGTACAGCTGCTATCCTCAGCTATCATAGTAAATGCTGCAGTTTCTCTGTTAATGTTTTTCTAGAACGAATCACAATCTGTGTGTTTCCTTCTAAACAATAGACTGAACATGGTTTTCTTATTAAAAAGCCTATTGACTGGTGAGCCGGAGGCCAGTCATCATATTGTCTGTGTTGTAAAAGCCTCAGTGGTCCACATTTCAGCAGGACATTAATCCTCCAGCCCCAGATAGTGTCTGATGCTGCATTAGTGAGGAGACCTGAGGCAAGAGGCCAGGCAGGGTGGATCTGACCATCTCTCTCTCTCTCTCCCTATCTGGGTATAGCTGCTGTCCTCTTCTCTCACTTCCTCATTCTCTTTCTTTCTTCACCTTTTCTCTGGGTATAGCTGCTGTCCTATTCCTTGGTTTCTCTTTCTTCCTATTTTTTCCTTTTTAAAGATATTTTGGGGCATTTCTGCTTTATTATACACTCCTGTAGTGACAGGAAAGGTGGGAGAGAGAGAGGGGAGGACATGCAGCTCAGGGCCCGGGCCGGATTCGAACCCCGGCTGCAGCGATAAGGACTAGCCTTAACGTGGTACGCGCCTTAACCCACGAGCCACCGGAACGCCCCTCTCTTCCTTCCTCCACGGGTCCAGATGATGTCTGTCTCCATCTTTCTTTTCTCTCTCTCTGGGTCTGGAAGCTGTTCTCGTCTTTCCCTCTCGCTTTCTAGCTGCTGTTCTACATTGTCTCTCTCTCACCATCTCTCTCTACCTACATCCCTGTGGTTGCAGACATGGTGTTATGATCCTCTGTTCCCGGCCTGGACTTTTGCCCCTGGACTCTCGGACCCCCCCCCCCCCCACCCTCGCGCCCCTAACTCTACTCCCAGCGCATCTGGATGCGCGCCCTGCGCCAGAGGAGTAGGCTATAGTGAACGAGCTAATAGCACGACTCCACGCCTGCTGCAGCCCTCCTACACTGATCACCCGTCACTCCACTGAGACTTGTGCATCTTGTAATGTTTTGCCTGCACTTTGTCACTATGATATGTTGGTGTTCCTAGTGTGTATCGTCTTGTGTTTGAAGTTGTCTTCCATGTGCTCTGTTGGTGCCCCCAGCTCTAGCCACTGGTTCCCCTCTAGTCCCAGTCCAGTCCCAGTCCCAGGTCTCCCAGCTAGCCCCTAATCCCCCTAGTTCTAGACCGTCTAGTCCCTCCTCGTGTTCCCAGTCCTCTCTCCTGTTCCCTAGTCTGTTCCTCTCCGGTTTCCAGCCCAGTCCCAGTTCCCTTCCTAGTTTCCTCTGCCCTTGTGTTGGCGGCTCGTTTGGAATCCCTCCACGTCCTTGTCTGTTGATTACATGCACCTGTGTCTCATTTTGTCTTGTCACTCACCTGCACCTCATTCCTTGATTGTCTCCCTGTGTATATATGCCCTCATGTTCCTTTGTTCTTTGTCAGTCCATTGTCTGTTCATTAGATGCGTTTGCACCAGTGGTCCTTTGTGTTTTCAGTTTTTGAAGTAAAACCCTTGAACCTACATTGCCTGCCTCTGTCCTGCATTTTGGGTCCTACTTCCACCCTCAAACATGGTCTGAATTAACGAATAGTGTTTCTGAATTTCTACTTGGCTACTTTAGGCTATGCATGCAGACAGAGACACAGCACCTCAATGTCATTCAGCTCCAACCACAAGGTTTATTTTTTACAAATTAAGCTACACACTTCTTAGGGACAGGCTTACTCAGATATACAGGTGCATCTCAGAAAGTTAGAATATTGTGAAAAGTTAATTACTTTCCATAATTTAATTCAAAAAGAAACTTTCATATATTATAGATTCATTACACATGTAGAGAAATATTTCAAGGCTGATTGCCTCTATGCCACGCTCCACGTTGATGCAGTAATTTAAAAGGAGCCCCCACCAAGTATTGAGTGTATAAATGAACATACTGAACATACTGTACAATCATAAACATTAAAACAAAAAAGGCTTTAAATATTTCACTTTGTGTAATGGATCTAGAAATGACGTCTCCGACGTAACTTCAGGCGAGGCACGATGTCAACGCCGGGCTAATCGGCAGAGGCTAATCAGTCACACCCCGTATGACGCAACCCACCAGCTGACTGTCAGCTGTCATAGCATTGGTTCAGCTCGCTAGAGCGCATGTATTTAAGCTGTCAAAACATGTCATCGTTCGCTCTTGCCATTACTGCTGATCGCTCATATCTGCGCGCTCGCCCCACCTCCTCCCCTGCTCCGCCTGTGTTCTGTCAATGTCTTCTGTTGTCGTCGTTGCTCTCTGTTCCGGGGGTATTGCTGCATTCTTCTGGTATTCCACTATGCGTCGGCTAGCGGAAGCAGGGGAATTACACTAACTTAGTCTCTGTGTCGCTCCGTGGTGATCGTGGGCCGAAACATCTCCGGATGGCCATCCACGGTCCCTCCGGTCACCGTGGAGGCAGAGACACTAGGCTGTATCTCCTTCGGACTCCACGAAGCGCTGGCCCGTGGAGGCCAGGGACTATAATGTACAGCAGTCCCCCTGTGGCGCTCTTTGACGGTCTTAGTGGGCTGAGTTACCTCCGAGCGTCTTCCCGATCGCGGCCCACTCTGATCGTCATAGAGGCAGGGGGCTAGATGCCGTTCCCTCTTCCGGCACTCTGGGCCAAGCAGCCCAGAGGGGGGGAACATCTAGATTGCCGCAGGGGGCCCCCCGAACAGATCACACCGCCAAAATTCATATGCGAAAAAATGTATATGCCGTATATATTGTTGCATGCTAATAAATGGATCAATTTTGACTAAAGTGATCTCGACTGAATACATGAAAGTTTCCCTGTTTGAATTAAATTACGGAATATAATGGATTTTTTTCACAATATTCAAATTTTCTTAGATGCACCTGTACTGTACCTGTGGCCAATCTGTGTAACAGCTCGAATATTATAGCCTAACATGTAATGAGCATGTGAATACACACGAGGAACAGTCCACATTCCTCAAATGCTTCTTCACCCATAAACATCTACGTCAATGTCTTATATCTTTGATCATGATATTATTAAAAAAACTACAGTAATCAAACTAACGAGGCGGAATCGGGTCCCATCCTTACTTCTCAGCCTTCATGGTGTTGATGAGTTCTCTCATCAGAGACATGCTCTCAGAGTGCTGCTGCCGGAGGAGGTTCCTCAGCTGCTCGAACCTCTCCTCCTCCCTCCTGTCTCTCTCCTCCTCCCTCCTCTCCCTCTCCTCCGTCCTCCTCCGTCTCTCCTCATCCCTCCTCCTGTCCTCCTCCCTGTACCCCTGCAGCACCTGGAGAATGTCGGCCATCCTCCTCCTCTTCTGGCCCAGGGGGACGTGTGGGTCTCTGGGGGGAGAGGGCAGGGGGGGCAGGGTGGAGGTGGAGGGGGGCAGGAGTTGGTCGTTGGGGCTGGCCGGTACCTCCACGATGTGTAACAGACTCTGGCTGACCCCCTCCTCCACCTCAGTGTCTACGTCCGCCTCTCCATCCATCTCTCCCTCTCTATTGACCTCAGTCTCTATCTGTTCATCCATCTGTCCTTCCATCTCTACCTCTGCCACTCCATCACCCTCCCCCTCAGTCCCGCCCCCGTCAGGCCCTGGCGAATCACCCGACAGCGGCAGGCTGAGGCGATGGCCGATCAGGTCGTGGAGCTGTTTGAAGCAGGGCGGGGGGCGTGGCCTCCTGCGCGTGGAGGAGGCGGCGTTAGGGGCGGTCCTTTGAGGGTCCAGGTTGAGGACGTAGTCCCGGTAGGCTCTGGACAGGTTCCGCCACTTCTGGAAGCACCTCTGGCCCGCCTGCTCCGGTGCCGTGCTCAGCGGGAAGCCGCGCTCGCGCAGGCGGCCCGCGATGATCTCGAAGATGCGCTTGGTTCTGGTCTTGTTGTCCCGGATCAGGCCTTGGATCTCGGCGGAGCCGTACAGCTCCACCAGGGCCTCTGTGGCTTCCAGGTCCTGGCTGGTCACCTTTCCGTCCGACCAGACCGACACCACCCCTCCCCCCCCTCCCTCCGCTGCTGGGGGGGGGGACAGGCGGGGGCGGTGGTGAGGGACGAGGGGAGAGGGGGGGGGGGGGGGGAACGTGGGGAGAGACGGAGAGGAGAGGGAGGAAGTTAGCATCGGTTTATGACACAGGAGACGAGAGGATCTTCTTACGGTCAATGATGCCGAACGTGAGATGTTTGACCTACCTCTGTCCTCGCCCAGCCACGACCTCCTCTTCCTCTTCTGCTGCTGCCTGTCCGTCCTCCCCCTCCCCCGCCCTCTCCCCCTCCCCAGCCCCGCCTGCTCCTGGAGGCCTCTGGGACGTGGAGTCCTCTCCCTGCCTAGCTTACTGGTTCCGGCCTCAGGGTGGGGCGAGCCGGCTTGGATCCTGAGTTCGGCCTCTGAGGAAGAGGAGGACGACGAAGAGGAGGGGATGCTGAGGTTGACCGTCTGATTGGACGGGACCACGATGGCGTAGACGGGGAGGGGCGATGGGGGCGGGGCTGCGGCTTTGGCCTTCAGCTTGGCCCCGCCCCAGGCGGAGCAGTCCGCGGCGGCGGCGGCCATCTTGGAGCTGAGCCTCTGGCCCATGAGGGCGTGGAACTGCTGGAAGAACTCGGGCTGCTTCCTGCGGCTGCCGTCCGACTTCCTGTTGGCCAGCAGGTAGTCTCTGTACGTGCGCTCCATGTTCCTCCATTTCTGGAAGCAGCGCTTCCCGCCCTGCCAGTCCCCCTGGCTCACCACGAAGCCCTGCGCCTCCATGCGGCTGGCGATCACCTCGAACACCTGCTTGGTCCTGGTGGTGCGCTCCATCAGCAGGCTCTGGATGTCGGCGGCGCCGTAGAGCTGGATCAGAGCCAGCGTGGCCTCGCGGTCCCGGGCTGTCACGTTCCACGGGCTGGACCACACCGGCCGGTCCTTCTCTACGGAGATGTGAGAGGGACAGAGAGAGAGAGTGGGGGGGGGGGGGGGTGATGGGGTAGAAACAGGAAGGATGTGGTCAGCAGACTTCCTCTTGTCCTTCAATTATAGGACTGTGCAGGTGTGGGCGTTAGAATATACGCGTGTGGCCGCATTGATGTTGTGAAACTGCAACTTGGTGGAATACCTCAAAGCCACAGCGCTTCATGGTAACATTTACAACACTGCCCCCTGGTGTCTAAACAGTGCATTACATTACTGAACCGTTTCTATTCACCGGTAAACAACGCATTACATTACTGAACCGTTTCCTATTCATTTGTAAAGTGCTGTTCTCAGACATTTCAATTCTTTGCAACCACAGTGTGTGTGTGTGTGAGTGTGTGTGTGTGTGTGAGTGTGTGTGTTACCTGTGTTCAGGTTGTTGACCGTGTCGAGGGCCATGCTGTGCAGTCTGTCCATGTAGTCTTGGCTGTAGCCGACCCTCAGCCTCTCTCCCACCGCCAGCTCCCGGCTCACCTGGAAGTAGATGTGCTCTCCGTGCTGGAACGCCGTCAGGTTCCTCTCGCCCTCCTCCGACGAGGTCCGCACGTACCTGCACACACACACACACACACGCGCGCACACACACACACACACACACACACACACACGCACACACACGCACGCACACACGCATACAGCTTACAGCATAAAGTCACACCGGCATCTTCTGTTGCTATTAGTCATCCAAACCAGTCTACCGGTCAACCCTACCTCATCCAGTTGGCCTTGGTCTCATCACTGCCGTCGATGGACCGGTAACAGTTATTCTCATCCACCAGCTACAGAGATGAGGGGATGAACAGGGGTATGAGAAAGAGATGAGGGGATGAGCAAGGGTATGAGAAAGGGGTGCATCTGTGGTTGGTTCTGTCAGATTAGCACCAACGTTAGAGGTGTAGGGCTTAGTACACGGGGGCTAGGTAGGGGTTCGGGGTGATGTGAAGAACCTCACCATCCAGGAGAAGAAGCCGGAGGACTGGTCCTGAGCCACTACCTCCCCCTGGTAAGGCCCGAACAGCACCCCCCGGGGGAGGTCCTGGGACACGCAGCACACGTCCACCTCCCCGCCCTCCTGGAGGACCTCCACGCCGCTGGGCGCCGTCAGGGCGGCGCGGTTGGGCACGCCCACGGGCACGGGGGTGTCCGGCACGAAGACCGGGGGGCCGTGAGAGGGGCACTCATCCACGAAGTACTCTGTACACTCCTCGCAAACTGGGGAGGGAAACAGACAGGTTACAGAGGGAAACAGACCGGTTACAGAGGGAAACAGACAGGTTACAGAGGGAAACAGACAGGTTACAGAGGGAAACAGACAGGTTACAGAGGGAAACAGACAGGTTACAGAGGGAAACAGACAGGTTACAGAGGGAAACAGACAGGTTACAGTGGGAAACAGACAGGTTACAGAGGGAAACAGACAGGTTACAGTGGGAAACAGACAGGTTACAGAGGGAAACAGACAGGTTACAGAGGGAAACAGACAGGTTACAGAGGGAAACAGACAGGTTACAGAGGGAAACAGACAGGTTACAGAGGGAAACAGACAGGTTAAAGAGGGAAACAGACAGGTTACAGAGGGAAACAGACAGGTTAAAGAGGGAAACAGACAGGTTAGAGGGAAACAGACAGGTTACAGAGAGAAACAGACAGGTTACAGAGGGAAACAGACAGGTTACAGAGAGAAACAGACAGGTTGCAGAGGGAAAGGTGTGGGCGCTTCAGGGCTCTAAGGTGCGACCATTTTACTTGCATTTGCGACTAAAAATAGTTTTGTGTGATCAGAAAAAATCATTTAGGAGCACACTGTGCGAGTACTGTTTTCAACTATTTCACTCGCATTTTTTGCCTACAATAAATCCATGCAAATTGGATCAAACTAGTCAAAGTTTCGCGCACCCGTATACAAAACTACAAGTCCCACAACTTTTTTTTAATTTTATTTTTTATTACAAGTCCCATGACTGCAACGCGCAGAACTCTCGTGATGACAGCTCAGCTGCCCTCACTCTGTGTGCCGAATGCCCCTGCCAGTAACGTTAACAAAATGAAGCCCATTCAATCGTATTTTGCCAGGCAAAGTGGAACCAAGGAGAGAGAGGAATTCGGTTAGGCCCGGGGGAGTCGAATCAACTGTCACTCAAAAATCTATTGATTCGATTAGATTCAACATTGCACCGTAGCCTACCAGTAACTTACTCGATCCACATCAAAACGCAATGAAATGCCGACATCGTAAAAAGCGTTTTCCTGAAATGCGTGTCATAACGATCCAATGACATGTTCCTTTGCATCTACATTAAACTAAGCTTTTCCACGGATTTTACAATTTGTGCAGATATTGTGCTTTCTTCCCACGTTTTTTCACAGCACCAGCAGCTATGTTTCATATCCCTGCCTAAGTTCGCAAAGCATTGTGTGAATTATTATATACCCCTTGGTTTCAAGTCAGCATCTGAAAACCCTCGTTTTGGAGGGCTGTTTGAACGTCCACTAGCCCTCGATATGCTCCCTAGCCCTAGAAGCTCAAAGGAATGGGACACACTACCCTACGCGTGAACGCGCTAAATGTAGGGGTAGGACCAAGGGCTAGGGCTAAGGGGGAGTTTTGGGATTGGGCCATAGTCTTCATTAGAACCAATGAACATGAAGTGTGTGGGAATAGTAGGCTATAGTCTTCATTAGGACCAATGCACATGATGAAGTGTGTGGGAATAGTAGGCTAAAGTCTTCATTAGGACCAATGCACATGATGAAGTGTGTGGGAATAGTATAGTAGGAGAGGATGAGAGCTCCTATGGTGAGCAGGTTATTGTTGTTGGCAGTAGACCTAATGTGTGTGTGGCTAATAAAAATCTGTTGCGCTCCTAAATTTCTTTCTGTGCTCCTACATTTTTTCATTTAGGAGCACATGTGCTCCTAGTGAAAAATCTTAGCTTAGAGCCCTGCGCTTGTGTGTGTGTGTTTGTGTATGTGCCAGAAAAGGATACAAATGTGACTTCTCTTCACAGATAAACCGAGGGGAATGTGATCTGAGGCTAAATGTATATACAGGGCCTGGTCTCTCCGGCAGTAGTACATGCCGGAGAGACGCCGACAGGTTAGAGAGGTACAGGAGGGTATGGGTGTGTGTGGGAGTGAGACTGGTCTCTCTGCCTCCAACAGCACATGCCAGAGAGGCCACACTCACACCAAAGGTCCTGTCTTTGATGTCTCTCGATGGTGAGGAGCAGCTGGTCCACCTTCAACCCCTGGTTCTGGTCTTCTCCCTCCGTTTGGAACGACTCCAGCGCCTCCATTTGGCTGATGGAACAAGAGAAACAGGAGAGAGAGAGAGAGAGAGAGAGAGAGAGAGAGAGAGAGAGAGAGAGAGAGAGAGAGAGAGAATGGGAGGAGTAGCAAGGGCTTTCTGTTCAAAACCACCTAGCCTAGACAGCCAGCAGAGGTCGTCTTTTCATAGTCTTCAGACAACAAAAGACAGGTATGAAAAGAGAGCCTACACCAGCTCTCTGGGCTACACCTGGCCTTATGGATTATGCTATGTAAATGCAATTAATTATTACTATTATTATTATTACAATGGAGGTTCTTACTCGGTGCAGCAGAGTTGTGCCTCTGTGGAGGCCTGGTCCTGGAGGACTAAGGAATCTGCCATCCTGCAGCCGTGACCTCGTTCCCAGGCTTCCTCACCTCCCGAGGAGAAAGCCTGCTAAAGAACTCCTGCTATCCAGGTCCTGGGGGAGGTACATCCGGTGCTGTGTTTTTAAGAAAACTTTAAAATCCGGAGCAATCCAAGAACAGACGTGAATCTACAGTATACTAGGATTGTAAAACGCCAGTAGAAGCTTCAATTTCCCTCCTGTCATGCCGGAATCAACCTATCCCGAACCTGGAGGAAGTGAGTTCTAGCCAGTCTAGATAAGTGGTGACTGGTTGCTCCTCTGCAGGTATGGTCCCCTCAGGCCACTGACCTCAGCCTCAGCATGGCAGGTTAGCAGGGAGATGTAAACAAAACAACATTGTAGGTCAGGACCTGTATGCTGCTGATTGACTTTATAACTAGAGGTGTTTCAAATATACCTGGGAGTAAACTGGAAGTGGAAAACAATATCCTTCCATGGTCACACAGTAGTGGTGCACACCTGGCGGTCGACAATCCAGTACACGGCGTACATGCTGCTCATACTTGTTAGCCTAAACCTAGCGTCCCATTATCTTAAATACATATAGTCTCAAAGTAAAGCTTAAGGCTTTTTCACATCATATTTCGTTTTTACATGTACAAAACTGCTTAGCAGACAAGACGAAGATGTCCTGTTGTGACGCGATAACTAAACAGTCCGATGTTTCCTATCGGACTGTTTAGACTGAAACTATCTGAACTTCCGGAAGATGTCCTTTATGGCTGGCGAACGATAATATTCCCGGAGTTTTCGATGGAAAAAAAAACGGTTGCTACCGATTGGCCAAGACCCTGAATATACCCTTGGTTAGTTGAAATGGGAGACCTGGGGTTCTGTCACATATCAAGCAGCGTATTTGAATTATACGACGAATATCCTAACCTTTGAGCCATGTAAACATGACATGCTAACGCTAGCTCGCTAACGCCGCTAGCCTGATTTGAATAGTAAGCCAGCGTTCTAGCCAGCTAACGTGAGCTAACTACGGATATAATGGTCATTTTGACAGCGTAAGTTAACGTACAAGCGACCATTCATAACATTATTTCTTGCGTCATAGCTAGACTACATTTCTAACTTGTCATGACCCAAATATCACCCGACTCGTGGCTAACACGTTAGCTGAAGCCAGAGGCTGCAATCACGTCTTCCTATGCATTTTTGCACAGTGTGGAAATGTTGGCTGACCAGCTGGCTGCAACTTGTGTTACTTGTTGTGTTGTGTGTGTATCGCGTACCATGCACTTACTTTCTGCACAAGCTTACCCGACGTTACACTCACGTCTTCCTCATGGATTGCTAACCTTAGGAAACATGCTAGTACCATGGATGTATGGCTCCTAGCACTCACTCACTCACCTAGCCCATCTCAAGGACGCGCATGCTCATGCATTCAGACCCCAGGACACCAGCGGGTCGGGGCCAACTGGACGGGTTTTAAAGGACTGGGTTAACTGACAGTAATCACACTAAATGACCAGTAACATGTTTGTCAAAGACATGGTTGTCAAAGACATGTTGATGGTAAATTATAGAAAAGTGTTTAGATAGCTACAGTCCCCTCAGGAATAGCTATAGTGTTCAAAGTTATTATTATTATTATTATTTTTTTTTTTTACAGCTGCCAAAGTTTTTGAATAGCTACACTTTGAGACTGTTTTGGCCTAGACTCTTTTTGGGGTAAAAGGGTAGGGTAAAACCTGCAATTATTTGTTATGTCATAATCCCTGTGTGTGTCTGTTGGCTGTATAACAGAGGGTGTGATGGAGCCTCCTGGCATCACGGCCGGCCCCCCTGACCACTGGGCCTCCTTCCTCAGCGTGATGCAGCTGGTCCCCCGGGGCCTGGCGGTGGGTCCCTCACTGGCCAACAACGGCCAACTGGGACTATGGTGTGTGGGTGACGGTGTGCATAGTGGAACCCTGCTGGGCCGGGAGGACCAGGGCAAGGCCCCCGGTTACAGGCAGGACCAGGGGGTGAACGAGGTGAGTGTTTGGGGAAGGGATGGAGATTGTGATCATGATGGAAAAACACCTCCACTTACAAAAAAAGAAGATTCAATATAAGCCTTTTGGGGTCAGAGCTGACCTTTAGGCTTATCATAGGTTCTCTCATGAGATCAGGAAGAGTATCTTAAGCAACCAGCATTGTCAGCACTGATTGCACTTAGATGGCAGGACCTGTGTGTATATATAAGGATGGGACATGTCTTGAATACTGGTTATTTTTTATTGTTAGATAGGTATTCATACACTTTGAACAGTCTGATCCCTATATCTAGATAGGTAATTTTGCACTCCATACGGATCTGTATGAGGGACTGCATGCACTTTGTACTGATCAGATTGATTTTTATGTGTATCTGGGTATGGAACTATGCACTTTATATTTGCACTTTATACGGTATCTGGGTATGGAACTATGCACTTTATACAAATCAGATTGTTTCTAATACTGTATGTCTCTAGATAGGTCAGGCACAAGCAAATATTGATTATGATTACTTGATTTCTTGTTCCATGTATTGCCATGTATTACCATGCACTTTGTACTGTCGTTGTATGAAAGGTGTTTACTGTCCTCTACTTTTAAGATTGTGTTTTTTATTGTGTTTATGTTTATTGTATGAGGAGTACAGATGGAAATTAGCATTTTGCTAAATCTGGTGCAACCATCTTTGTGTTTCTTGTAAACAACTAATGTCTGTGCACATTGTCCTTTTTATAAAAGAAATAAAAAAATAAACTAAACTTCCACAAGGAGCCTTACAGAGCTGAAAATGCTCTATCTGGTATCTTCGGGCTCAGTGTAGAACTTTCATTGTGTGATTGTCTCACAACGAAAAGTACTTAGCATAGAATAGAACGTTTATTTTCCATATGTGTAACAAGTACAGGTACATTGGAATTCTTGTCATTGCTTGTCCTTACAGTATCTTATCAGTACTAATCAGTTCCTCATTCCAATCCTAGGTACGCAGCTAGACATTTAAAGGTTCCCAAACTGGCAATTTACTATCCATAGTCTAGCAGTCTATCAGTATCATCCTCATCTACATTACCCCATCCGATCATGGATGACTGTGTCTGTGTCCCTGATGTAGGCAGTGCAATTAAATAACATTCAAATAAAGTTCAGAGTCAGTTGTTGTTAAAAAATATTGATTTTATTTAATTATAAATAAAATGATGTATTATTATAACCTTTTTCCAGAGGCTTTTTCTGTTAGTTCTAATCTCTCTAGGTCATCCTCAAATAGTTCCTTGATTAGAGTGTACTCTAATACAGTACGTCAATGGGGAATTGTTATTGTCTTCATAGATGGAGGACAAGTGCCAGATAATTGTTAACGGGCCTCTCTGGGACAAGGTGCACTGGATGAGGTGGGTCTACATTACACAAAATACTTCAAGCCCAAAACTGAACACACTAGTTATTCTGCTTGAATATGAGACACCTGCTCCGTTCCCCACACAGGTTTGCCTGCAACGCCCGGAGGAAGGAGGAGAGCAATGTCACAGTGCACCAGCTGGGAAGAGCTCTCTGTCTGAGGGCCTCCGAGGACATCAGCCCAGGGATGGAGCTCCTTCTCTGGGTGGGGGATGACCAGCCACCCCCCGAAACCCTGGACAAGACGGGATTAGCTCCAGCAGGGTCAGTCACCATGCTAGGAAAAGCACACAAGCAGGGAGCTCCCCGGAGATCCAGCGAGGAGACAGCAGCGACACCAACCCCCATGGAACTGGAGCTGCAGCCTAAAGGTAGCTGGTCGCAATAGAGGCACATCTATATAAGATCAATGATCGATGTTTATTTGCAAGATACTTTAAGGTTCGTACTGTATATTGATGTCACAGACTTCTGAAGACCGGAGAGTTGCTTCTAAATGTACAGTATGTTCATGTGTTTCAGACCATGAAGACAGCGCGTCGGAGCCCAGTGAGGAGACAGCACCTCCCTGTCTGGAGGACCCTGAGAAGGAGGAGGTGAAAGGGCGGGGCCACATCAGGAGGAGCAAACCTCTCATCTACAGGATGAAGCAGAAGCCCAGGAGACGACCTCCCCCCAAAGCTGTGAGGTCAGAGGAGCAGAACGGAGACAAGAGGAAGCAGAACGGAGAGAATGAGGAGAAGAGAGGGGGCACAGAGGAACACGGTGCCCAGGAGCAGAACGGAGTGTTGGGCAGCTTTGGAATCATCAAGGTGGAGAGTCTTCCTCCAGACACATGCACTAGACCTCCTCTATCTGGCCATCCACAGACTCAGGCTGGGCCTTCATTAAGCAATGCAGGGGATGTGGTCAGGGAAGCCCAGAACCAGGGTCCTCCAGCCCCCAGAGCCAGCTCTCGCTTGGCTGCCAAACCCAGGAAGGTGCACTCCCTGGTCAGCCGCATCCAGGGACAGCTCCAGGAGTGCGAGAGCGGGTCTCTGGAGGATCAGGTTCCATCCAGAGCCAAGGCAGAAAACGGAGCAGGTATCTCAGACGGCGCTGAGGCTGACAGGAACAGACCAGAGGCTAGTGAGACCGACAGAGAGAGACCCAGCTCAGAGGATACCTCCCAGGACAGCTCTGCAGAGAAGACAGAGCCAGAGGCTGCAGACCTGTTTGAGTTTGACGCCAGAGAGAGGAGGTACAGATGTGACCTGTGCCCCAAGAGATTCTTCCAGCTGTGTCACCTGAAGAAGCACCAGTTCACCCACTCCGGCCTCAAGCCCTTCTCCTGCTCCGAGTGCGACAAGACCTACAGCTCCCAGGAGAACTACAAAGCCCACCTCCTGATGCATCGCGGGGAGCGGCCCTTCAAGTGCCAGCAGTGCGAGAAGACCTACGGGCTGAAGAGGGACCTCCGGGAGCACGAGGTCCTCCACACCGGCCTGCGGCCGTTTGTCTGCGACGTCTGTGGCAAGGCCTTCGCCCGCCGGCCTTCGCTCCGCATCCACCGCCAGGCCCACAGAGACAAGGAGCGCAACCAGCCGCCCGCCAAGACCCGCTGCCCGGTCTGCTCCAAAGAGCTGGCCAACTCGGGCTCCCTCCGGAACCACATGCGCCTGCACACGGGCGAGCGGCCGTACCCCTGCCCCCACTGCGGCAAGACCTTCCGCCAGCGCGGCAACCTGCTTGGACACCTGCGCATCCACACCGGGGAGAAGCCCTACAGCTGCGGCCACTGCGAGCAGAGCTTCTCCCAGGCGCCCGAGCTGCGCAGGCACCTCATCTCCCACACGGGGGAGGTGTTCCTCTGCCCCGTCTGCGGCAAGGCCCTGAGGGACCCGCACACCCTGAGGGCCCACGAGCGCCTGCACACCGGGGACAGGCCCCACCGCTGCGAGGAGTGCGGCAAGGCCTACACCATGGCCACCAAGCTGCGACGCCACATGAAGTCCCACCTGGAAGAGCGGCCGTACCGCTGCCAGACCTGCGGGGCCGCCTACACCCTGATGCAGAGCCTGGTGCGCCACCAGCTCTCCCACCGCAGGAGGGAGGATCGGACCGCGGACGGCGCCGAACCCGGGACCGGGGAGCTGGAGGATGCGGTGGCCGCTCTGGAGGCCAGCCACCCTCGGCCCACCAGGGGCCGTCCCAGGAAGACCCCCCGCAGAGCGGAGGCCAAGGCCTGGGAGCAGCCGGCCGAGGAGGGCCTGGCGGAGGGGATGGAAGGCCAGACGGTGCTGTACGTCCAGGCCCTAGATGACCTCAGCGTGTCCAGCACGGGCGAGGTGATCCTCGGCACCTCAGACTCCGCCCACGCCTCCGTCAACGAGGTGGTCCTAGAGGAAGGAGTGGGGCAGCTCAACCAGGAAGTGATCGAGATCATCGTCTCAGACTCTAACGAGAAGTGTATTGTGGTCCGCGAGCACAAGACCCACGGCAACCTGGTGATTCTGCAGGGGGACGACGGACTCAGCTCTGTGGCAGAGACGGTTGAGATAGAGACGGGCGTGTAGGACTCTTCTGCACTGTTTCCTGTTTAGATCTGTTTCCTGTTTAGATCTGTCTGCTACTATGTCTCAGTATCAGGCCTGTCTGATGTTTCTGCTGTTGAAGAATGTAAATAAATCATTTGAGTTGAGTTATTATGGATATTTTATTGATGCTATATCCTGGAGTTATGAAGGAGTTAAAGATGTCAGCAAATATTGACTTTGGAGAGGTGGACCTTGTCACCTGGTCACTGTTGCACCAGATGTTCATGCTCAGAAAACGATATATTCTGAAAAGCGTTTGTGAGCGTCAGTGTTACGTTTCTGAAGCACATCATTGAGAATAACAGGTTTTAGTCTGTTTTAAAGTATACATGTTACTACAGTACCTCTTCAGAAGAAAGATGAAGGTTGAAAGTGAAAAAACTGTAGGCTATATGAACTCTCAACCCAACATTCGCCAACCAAAACTTTGTAACATTTTGTCCACCAAAATACTTATCCTTGACGCAGATTCCACTAAACTAAAAAGGCATATAAAACTTGAAATGATATGTTCTGGAAGTGCTATCCATGCGTCATCCAGTATTTGGGGGTCAATATTGGGAGAGTTGGACAGGAGTCAGTGACTGACTGAATCAATAAGGGTTTGTTTGGTGGCACTTCTGTTTGTGTGTGCGTGCCTGTGGGTGAGTGGGTGATAGTCCAAATAGTTGTGGAAATGTATAGATTTTTATGTGTCATCGATGTTAATATGCAAAGATGAATGAAGGTGTTCAACATATGATCTGAGATTGAAATGTTGTACAGAACCCGAGGCCTACCTCAGAAGGCTGGGTGTGAAGTCACTCAGTAAGGAGGCCCTGACCAACCACAGACGCTTACACCTGTGATGTGGCCTAGCTCACCCATGATAAGAGTTATCACAGAGACTGAAGTTGGTCAAACCCTGCCATTTAGCCAAAACTGGATGTGCAGCTTCACAGTTGAGTCAGTCCATGAACTTCTGTGGTTCAATATTAACCTGCTGAGAGAGAGAGAGAGAGAGAGAGAGAGAGGAGGGGTGCAGGAGAGAGAGGAGAGCGAGCCGGAGCGAGGGGTAGGAGCAGTTGCCAGAGTGCTGAGTAGATGTGATGTCCTAAGGTCTGCTCAGAGCTCTGCCACAACCTTCACACACAATGGCTAGAATGCCCCCATCTCTGTTCTTCACTCTTCTCCTCTCTGTTCTTCACATCACCCTGGGCGATGATGGTAAGCTTCATGTTAGTTTGGGACTGTTACATCTGGTATGGCAGCCTGAGTTGCATTTCGACTTAGAACTTGGTGTGGCCTTCAACGAGGTTCCGTTTCAACGCCATAACTGGTCAGTCTAGTCTGGCTGTAGGGGATGGGGTGTGAGTTACATCTCCAGGTGTGTGGACAGTGTTTCTGGACAGCGAGAAGGCATCGCAGGTGTTCGTGCGAGCGAGGAGGGCCAACTCTCTGTTCGAGGAGATGAAACCGGGGAACCTGGAGAGAGAGTGCATCGAGGAGATCTGCGACCACGAGGAGGCCAGGGAGGTGTTCGAAGTCACCGACAAGACGGTGAGAAAAAGTCTACATCCATTCCTGCTCAGTGGCAGAATTGCAGTTTGAACATAACCCAGGCTGATTTTATAGCTCGAAGTGGATCTCTGTCGTTAGCGTCTGATCGTGTGTATCTGTGTATTTCAGGAACTGTTCTGGGCCAGATATCTGGGTACGTATTTGTGTCCCCCTCTTTGCTCCCGCTAGAACGTTCTCCTAGCAGTGTTCAGGCGCTCAGTCACAGCAGGCAGAGCAAACAGCAGGTATTGAACCAGGACCAAAGTGCAGCTGGGCTGGGAGTCAGGGGGCTGGAGCTGGCCCCCTGAGGGGAGGAGGGGAGGAGGGGGGGGGGGAGGCTGATGACCCCACATGCTCTCTACACTCAAAAAAGGTTCCCATATAGAACCATTAAGAACAGACGAAACCTCTGAAAAAAAGGTTCCAAAGAGAAAAAGTTTTCAGGCCTGTAAGGTTCCAGAAGGGAACCCTTTTCAGGTCAGAAAGAGCGATTTAGGTTCCTGGAAAGGATTCTCTCTGGAACCTTAGGGTTCTACATCAAACACCTTTCTAGCGTTCTAGTATTGTTCTTCTATTGTCACAAATGGTTCTTTTTTTGCTTTTTATTTGAGAGTGTAGCCTATGAAGAAAAGACCAATCTCAGGCCACTAGCGAGTCAAGGAGTTGAAGGAGAATGAGTTGTGCAAGACAGCACTTGCATAGAGTCTTGTTTCTGTGTAGCAATGTAAATATGCAATTCTGTCTGTGCTGTGCAATAATGAACGTTTGCCTAAGCCTATGGTGCCCATGAACTGTGATGTAATGGCAGTTTGTCGGTGGTGTTTCAGACTGTAAAGGCACCTCCCTACTAAGGACCACAGCCAACATAGCCACGGTGAACGAATGCTTACAAGGTAACATCACCATCACCTGGTACTGTGAACGTACTGGACAGCAACGCTCACAGGAAGAAGCAGCTTTTCATTTCATCCTGAAAATAAGCTTTGGAACTTATTCATATCATGTACCTTAGCTTCAAGGCAAACATTCAATTGCGGGTTGTTTGTGTGTGTGCGTGTGTGTGTGTGTGTGTGTGTGTGTGTGTGTGTGTGTGTGTGTGTGTGTGCGTGTGTGTGCATGAGTATGAGTATGTGTGCATGTCTGCATGAGTGTGTGTATCTGTGTGTGTACGTGTGTGAGTGTTTGTTTGTATGTGCATATTCTCCAGGACAATGTTCTGCTGGTCATGGAGGGAACTACAACGGTAGCATGTACTTCACCTCGTCAGGGAGGCTTTGCCAGTACTGGAGCAGCAACTTCCCCCACCTGGTGTATGTAACAAGGCTTCATAACCTGTCATCCATAACCTGGGATCCATACCCTGTCATCCATAACCTGGGATCCATACCCTGTCATCCATAACCTGGGATCCATACCCTGTCATCCATAACCTGGGATCCATACCCTGTCATCCATAACCTGGGATCCATACCCTGTCATCCATAACCTGGGATCCATACCCTGTCATCCATAACACCGGATGTGAGGCTGTTCTGATTAGAGTCTGTTCTGATGTGAGGTTGTTCTGATTAGAGTCTGTTCTGATGTGAGGTTGTTCTGATTAGAGTCTGTTCTGATGTGAGGCTGTTCTGCTTAGAGGTTGTTCTGATGGGAGGTTGTTCTGGTGTTTCCATCCAGGGAGTTTAACTCATCTCTGGATGACAGACTGGTGAATAACTACTGCAGGAACCCAGACAACAGCCCAAAGGGGCCGTGGTGCTACACAAGAGACCCCACGGTCCAGAGAGAGACCTGCATCGTCCCCAAGTGTGGTATGTACGTCTGACCTCTCTACATGACCTCCCAGCTGGACACACACGGACAGGATCACACCTCACACACACACACACACACACACACACACACACACACACACTGCATGACCTAAAACCTTTTGACATCAGAAACTACTGAGGGGGATGGGTATTGTGTGGTAGTGGTGGTGTGTGTGCGCGCATGTTTGTGTGTGTGTGCGTGCGTGCGTGCGTGCGTGCGTGTGTGTGTGTGTGTGTGTGCGTGACAGCCGTCTCTGTTGCATGTGTTCAGTCTGACCATCTCCTCCATGCAGGTGAGCCCTTCGTCCCCCCAACACCCCCCCAGGAGCCGGATATGAAGACCATGTACATGCAGAAGGACTGCCTGTCCAGCCTGGGCGTGGACTACACCGGCACACAGTCCGTCACCGTGCTGGGGGACACGTGCCTTCCCTGGGACCACCCCACCGCCGTGGCGGGGATCAAGAAGCTCACCGACATCATCCCCGAGGTGAAGCTGGAGATGAACTACTGCAGGAACCCTGACAAGGACATGGAGGGCCCCTGGTGCTACACAAACACCAATGGCAGCATAGGCTACTGTGACCTGGAACTGTGTGGTGAGCAAGGAAGGGTTTCTTCTCTGGTGGGACCTGTGTGTGTGTGGGGTGGGGGGGGGGGGGGTTAGGGGATTCAGAGTTAACAGACACTGTCAGTCACTTGTTTCAATGCCCTACAGGCTGTCCTGGCTGATCCTGCTCTGAGAGTTCTCAACAGCTGTTTCCTGTGTTTCAGACGAGCCCTTGGACGCCTATGAGGACTCGGAGGGAGGCATGGTCAGGACACATCAGACTGGACCCAGGAAAGTCTACTTCTCCCCTCGGACCTTCGGCGGTGGAGAACTGGGTGGGACCTCAGTTGGAACTGACCTTTATTTGGCCACAATGACCTTGTTGCCATGAATACAAGCTATAGATATTTATGTTCCTGTGTGTGTGTGTGTGTGTGTGTGTGTGTGTGTGTGTGTGGTCAGAGTGTGGTGTGCGGCCGATGTTTGAGAAACTGAACAAGCAGGACTCTAAGGAGCAGGAGCTGCTGGACTCCCTGGCAGGCCGCATCGTTAAGGGAGACAATGCCGAGGTGGCCAGCGCACCATGGTAACCACATCAAACACCCAAATACCCCCCTCGCCCCCGGGATTATTGAAGTTCATCTTATCTTATCTTAACACATCATCATTAATAGGGTTCTAAAGTCTCATAATCATTATCATCATCATAATCATCTGGCATATCACAATGAACTGTAGGCTACTATATTTAGGCCTTGATTTGTTTCCAGTGCATTATGGCAGCTCTGGAAAGACACATGTGTTCACCCACAACAAATACCACACATGTTGCTGCTAAGTTGTGATTGTTTTTACATGTTGTTGTTGTTGTTGTTGTTGTTGTTGTGCTGCCTGTCAAGGCAGGTGATGCTGTACAAGCGCAGCCCTCAGGAGCTGCTGTGTGGCGCCAGTGTGATCAGTGACCAGTGGGTTCTGACCGCCGCCCACTGCATCCTCTACCCGCCCTGGAACAAGAACTTCACCATCAACGACATCCTGGTCCGCCTCGGAAAACACTACAGAGCCAAGTAAAGCCTAGTTTATACTGTACTTTATACTGTACAAGACAAGCTATGGCTCCTGGGTGGGTGGGGTGAGGATCAAACCACTGACCTTTCGCATGGGAGACTAAACATCGGAGGAGGGGAGGAGGGGGGGGGGGGGGAGGCTGATGACCCCACATGCTCTCAGGGCTTCTACACTCAAAAAAGGTTCCCATATAGAACCATTAAGAACAGACGAAACCTCTGAAAAAAAGGTTCCAAAGAGAAAACGTTTTCAGGCCTGTAAGGTTCCAGAAGGGAACCCTTTTCAGGTCAGAAAGAACCATTTAGGTTCCTGGAAAGGATTCTCTCTGGAACCTTAGGGTTCTACATCAAACCTTTCTAGCGTTCTAGTATTGTTCTTCTATTGTCACAAATGGTTCTTTTTTTTTCTTTTCTTTTTCTTTCGCATGGGAGACTAAACATCCTACTGCTAGACTAAAGAGGAATTCCCAAAGAACCAGGGTTTGGGGTTTGAGGTTTTCAGTCACAGCCAGGGGTTCTGATCACATGAGCATTGTTCCAAACAACCCTGACTGACTGTCTGGTCTATGGTTGCCAGGTTTGAGCGAGGCACAGAGAAAATTGTGGCCATCGACGAGATCATTGTCCACCCCAAGTACAACTGGAGGGAGAACCTGAACAGAGACATCGCCTTGCTGCACATGAAACGACCGATCACCTTCACAGACGAGATCCACCCCATCTGCATGCCCACCAAGAAGGTGGCCAAGACGTGAGTCCGCTCCTGCAAACCCTCGCGAGATGTTTATCTGCTCACTCACTACCCAGTCAGGACCATGTCTGTCTCACCGTAGGCTGATGTTTGGCTACTTTCTCTCTCTCTCTCTCTCTCTCTCTCTCTCTCTCTCTCTCTCTCTCTTACATACTGTAGGTTGATGTTTGGCTACTTTCTCTCTCTCTCTCTCTATTACATACTGTAGGTTGATGTTTGGCTACTTTCTCTCTCTCTCTCTCTCTCTCTCTCTTACATACTGTAGGTTGATGTTTGGCTACTTTCTCTCTCTCTCTCTCTCTCTCTCTCTCTTACATACTGTAGGTTGATGTTTGGCTACTTTCTCTCTCTCTCTCTCTCTCTCTCTCTCTCTCTCTCTCTCTCTCTCTTACATACTGCAGGTTGATGTTTGGCTACCTTGTCTCTCCCTCAGGTTGATGTTTGCAGGCTATAAGGGCAGGGTGACGGGCTGGGGGAACCTGAAGGAGACCTGGACCCCTACCAGGAACCTACCCACAGTCCTCCAGCAGATCCAGCTACCAATCGTAGAGCAGGACACCTGCAGACAGTCCACCTCCATCCGGGTCACAGACAACATGTTCTGCGCTGGTGAGCATCCTAGATCCTGGAGCTGGGCTACGTTCCATTCCAAAATGCTGCTTTCCTCTAGCCTGACACTCAGACTGAATTGACATTTCATGTCACTTCATTATTCAGTCTGAACATGTTCCTGTTGCAGCCGTTTTCTGAGATGGGCATTGCCGAAGAGGGAGTCCTCAGCGATTAGTTCATCCTCTAACCAGTCACATTGCACAGTTTAATTCTGTCATCGCATTCAAAGGACACTGATTGGCCTGGTTGGAATTCCAAATGAGAAATCACTTTGGACGAGAGCCTTTCTAGACCCTAAATTGTATTTTGAAAATTCAGATTCAGGGGCTGGAGCCAGGCTATCTTTCCCCATGTGTCTTCCTCCTTCACTCACTTCCTCAGCTCTGATGTGACTGGGCCTGTCTGGGTAAAGACCATCCTGGTCTCCACCTGGTTGTTGAAACCCAGCCAGTCCTATCTGAGAATCTAGGTGAGGGAACAACGTTCTATGAGGGACAAAGGTTCTAGGGGAGAGAACAAGGCATGTCAACTCAGCCCCTGGTCTCTTGATCTGACTAGTACGTGCTGGAAATGGTTTGTTTCTCCTGACTGCATGTGTGTATGTGTATGTGTGTGTGTGTGTGTGTGTGTGTGTGTGTGTGTGTGTGTGTGTGTGTGTGTGTGTGTGTGTGTCTCAGGCTTCAGCCCAGATGCAGGCCGTAGTGGTGATTCCTGCGAGGGGGACAGTGGTGGGCCGTTCGTCATGAAGGTAAAAGCACCAGGACAAACTGAACCGGACACACATTACACCCGACAGTCACACATTACACCCGACAGTCACACATTACACCCTACAGTCACACATTACACCCTACAGTCACACATTACACCCTACAGTCCCGTTATTCACACATTACACCCTACAGTCCCGTTATTTCACACATTACACCCTACAGTCCCGTTATTCACACATTACACCCTACAGACACACATTACACCCTACAGTCCCGTTATTTCACATCTGACACATTACACCCTACAGTCCCGTTATTTCACACATTACACCCTACAGTCCCGTTATTTCACACATTACACCCTACAGTCCAATTATTTCACATCTGACACGTTAGAGTTAAGTTATATCGTAATAGGACGACTCTAGTATTCCCATGCATCAAGTGACTAAGAGGTGCACGTCACCTGGTCTGCAGATAAAAACACAACACAGGTCACACAGACACAGTCAAGTCACACTTTATTTATATAGCACTTAAAACAACCATAGTTGAACAGGATAACATAATACATCGACATAATCATAATATCAACATCAACTGATCAACCTAATAATAATAAAAAACAGACAAATCAAATGTAACTTTATTTGTATAGAGCATTTCATACACAGAGGCAATACAATGCGCTGAGTCTACACAATAACAGTGGCTTCAGATACATTTTATCTGTATCTTCATTTGGTTCCCAGAACCCTGAGGACAACCGCTGGTACCAGATGGGCATTGTGTCTTGGGGGGAGGGCTGCGACCGGACCGGCAAATATGGCTTCTACACCCACCTGTTCCGCATGAGGAGGTGGATGAGCAAGGTCATCGACAAAGCAGGAGGCGACGATGATTGATGTCTGACAGTTGGTGTTCTCCTGCCCTGGAAATGCAGTCTAATGACGAAAATTAAAAATATCTCAATGTGGAAATGACTGTGTTGTGGTTGTCGTGCACTCTCATCATTTGTTTGTTTATGAATGTGTTTCTAGTCTAATAAGCTCAGCTCAGCTCAATAATAGATTTTCTTAGCACTACTGTACCAGAGAGGGTTGAACCCCTATTTTTATTCCCTGTTTGAAGGCCTACACCCATCCACAACATTGAAAACAGATTTGTCATGAAGTGAAATTGCTGTATGTTTCACACTGTAATAGGCCAGGAGCAGGCATCAGGATGTTTTCTGATACCTTTTTTCATTGTTATTTCTTGTTAGCCTTTACCTTGGGCCATCACAAGCTGATAACGAGCATCCCCAACTCGGACCTGTTTGGTCTCAGAGGACCAAAAATCCCCTTTTTGGGACATGTTCCTGGCGAGTATGTATGAAAGTAAGTTGTTTGATGCAATTCTATTTTAAGATATCACCTACAACATCCCCAAAAAGACACAAAAAAAAAAGTACTGTCCATCTGACAAAGTCTCATCAAAATCATTATTTTTCAGCACTTTATTGTGAATATATATGCCTCACTTGTATATAGAAAGCTTCTCTAAGCTTCAGGATGACTAGTCTATCAGTCCTCTATGTACTAGTGACTAGTCTATCAGTCCTCTATGAACTAGTGGCTAGTCTACCAGTCCTCTATGAACTAGTGACTAGTCTATCAGTCCTCTATGAACTAGTGACTAGTCTATCAGTCCACTATGTACTAGTGGCTAGTCTACCAGTCCTCTATGTACTAGTGACTAGTCTACCAGTCCTCTATGTACTAGTGACTTGTCTATCAGTCCTCTATGAACTAGTGACTAGTCTATCAGTCCTCTATGAACTAGTGACTAGTCTACCAGTCCTCTATGAACTAGTGGCTAGTCTATCAGTCCTCTATGAACTAGTGGCTAGTCTACCAGTCCTCTATGAACTAGTGGCTAGTCTATCAGTCCTCTATGTACTAGTGGCTAGTCTATTAGTCCTCTATGTACTAGTGGCTAGTCTATCAGTCCTCTATGCACTCTATAATAATCATCCTGATGAGACTGTTTGTCTTTTTGAGGAAGTTGTGGGTGATATCTTAAAATAGAGTTGTAGCAACCCCCGGAATTTCATTTTCCTGCTTTCCCCTATGTGTCAGCATACTCTGCCAAATTTCATACTTGTATGACTATTTATGCCATTGCAGTAGTGGCTAGTCTATCAGTCCACTATGTACTAGTGGCTAGACTACCAGTCCTCTATGTATAGTGACTGGTCTACCAGTCCTCTATGAACTAGTGACTAGTCTATCAGTCCTCTATGAACTAGTGACTAGTCTATCAGTCCTCTATGAACTAGTGGCTAGTCTATCAGTCCTCTATGAACTAGTGACTAGTCTATCAGTCCTCTATGAACTAGTGGCTAGTCTATCAGTCCTCTATGAACTAGTGGCTAGTCTATCAGTCCTCTATGAACTAGTGGCTAGTCTATCAGTCCACTATGAACTAGTGGCTAGTCTATCAGTCCTCTATGTACTCTTATCATCATGATGAGAGTTTTTGTCTTTTTGAGGAAGTTGTGGGAGATATTTTAAAATAGAGTTGCAGCAAGCCCCGGACTCTTATTTTTCTGCTTTCCTCTATGTGTCAGGATACTCTCTGCCAAATGTCACACTTGCATGACTATTTATGCCATTATAGTACCTTAATATTTTCATTTACATAATTTCGCCAGGACTATGTCCCCAAACGTTTTTTGGCCCCTGAGACCAAACGGGGTTGAGTTGGGGGTGCTCGTTTGATGGCCAAAGGTATAGGCTGGATAAAGGAATGAAACGGCACACTCAAGCTCTCGATGCTAGACGATTTAATCAAACAGTGATATATCGAAACGGTCTGTTTGATTAAATCACCCAGCATCGAGAGCTTGAGTGTGCGGTTTCATTCCTTTATCCAGTATATTTCACATCCAGTATCTCTCCAAGACTACGTGTGCGCTTTCTTTTTCAACCAAGTTATAGGGAAGGCAAATAAATAAGAAATAACTGTGAAAAAGGGTAGCAGAAATCATCATGAGGGCTGGTCCTGGCTCCCGGCCTATAACAAGTTACAACCATTTTTTGCCATGTGCATTTTAATGTTACCTTGTATCTTATCTTATCTTAACCATTATACTTGTAATAGTAGGCCTATAATCAGTAACTGTAATGTTTCTGCTGGCACACCGGGCGCTCGCGCCTGCTCCGTCACACCTTGCCTCGATCTCGGGTGGTCGCCATGGAGACCCCAGCAGCTCCCTGCCTGCTGGTCTGAACCGGAGAAGCTGTCAGAAGACTGAGACCGACCAGCGGCTATCTGCTCAACCTCGCCTCGGTTTCTCTCATTAGACGGTAATAGTCTATTATGTTACATTTCCAGCTAGCTAAATTTGCATTCTACGATATTGTTTGCAATGCGGGTTAATTTGCTAACGTTATTAGTACAGCTGCATCAGATTGGTGTTGCTCTTTGACTTGAGCTAAGTAACGTTAGCACTACGTTAGCTAGCTAGCTCACTTTAGCTCAATGGCGCTAGCACTAGCTAATGCTAGCTAACTGTACAGTCGGATTATCAGTTGTTTCCTGCATGGAAATACGAACGTCTTTGGATGTCACATGGTTACAAATGAATGTCGGAATGTTGTTGCTAGCTATATCTTGTAATGTTAGCAATGTTAGCTTCACATCTTATCGAGGACGAACCGATTGTGTCATTTTTTTTTGCATGTTTACTATAGATAGTTGCCCCCCAGCAATTAGCCTGAGCCCGACTGGACTTAAAAATGTTTAGCCTGGAGTAGAGATCAGTTCTGTTAACAGCTAGCCAGCGCTTTTAGCTGTCTCTTCTTGTGTCAACTATCTATAACGTTAGCTGGACTATAGCCTACGTATAATTGTGCTAGACCAGCTAGCTAGGACAATGAGTGACACAGGGAGCTCCTATTTATGTTACATCATGTTGGTAAACAATCACAACCTAAGCATACACTATGTAATCAAATGTTGGCCCTTGGGGGAGCCTATAACCATGTTATCCTATAGACAATGGCAAGGTAGACTAATATCACCCTTCATGGGAAAACATGACCTTTTTATGGACTGTGGTTTTCAGTGAAAACAGCTATTTCTGTCATTGCTATGGGAGATCCGATTTTGAGTCACCAGGCTATGTCCTGTTATGTGCACATCAAAGGAATGTGAGCCCAGCAGGCAGGCCAGCCTGTTCGAGGAGAAACCTCCCTACCCAGCCAGCCTGCCAGCCAGCCAGCTAATCCTCTTCTGTCTGCGAAGTGCTGCAGTGCTGCAGACTGCAGTGTGTCAGTAGCTGGCTGGATGTGGGGAAACTGTGGCTGGGCCTTCGCCTCAATCCACCCCTGCTCACGTGGACTGCACATGAAGGAATGGGTTTCTCCAGTCGGGATATTTAAAGAAGCAGACTGTCAGAACAGATTTCAGAGAGAGAGAGAGAGAAGGAGGTGTGTGTGTGTGTGTGCGTGTGTGTGTGTGTGCTCGCGGGCGCGCGTGTGTGTGTGTGTTTGTGCACGCGTGTGTGTCTGTGTGTGTGTGGGGGGGGGGGGGGGGGGGGTGCCTCCTAGCAACGGGAAGAGAAGAATGCAACACTGCTACTTCACACACCCTGGAGGGCTGAGATATAGAGGCCATTAGGTCATCCCATGGTGTGTGTTTGTGTGTACTTGTGTGCCCTTCTATTGCTATTTGATACCTGCCATTATCATCCATGCGTATTGTTGCATCAACCTGCTCTACCAGCCTAAGAGATGGGTTTAGAATGAACAGTTTCATTCTACCGTCCCTGTTTATCTCCACACTTTCTCTACATCCACGGAGTCTCTCTCTCTTTCTCGCTTTCTGTACTCTGCATGGTGACTCATCTTTAGCTCTGCTCCACACACACACACACACACACACACACACACACATACACACACACACACCCCGCAGGATCACTAGCTGTTTCTCAGTAATGACTCACTAGACTGAACCCAGGCAGTCAGTAGGCAGAGGCCATCTCTCTGACTGAGTCTTGGATGTATCCAGAACCGTGGGTTAATAGCAAGATCCTGCATGCTAATGAATTTCCCCCTCTCTCCTCTCTCTGACGAGCCAGGCTGCCCCCCCGCCCCCACCCAGACCAGACCGTGTCCCTGTGTACCGTGTAGCGCGTGGAGCACCCTCGCCCCACCATGTCCTCCGACCTCCTGGTTGACCTCAACGACGACCCCCCCAGCAACGCACTTGACCACCTCAAACTGTCCCCTATGGAGGACAAGCAGTGGCCCCCCGATGTCTCCACCATGAGCAAGTCTGGTACGAGAGAGAGAGAGAGTATGTGTGTGTGTGTGTACACTGCACGTGAGAGAGAGAGAGAGAGAGAGAGAGAGAGAGAGAATGTGTGTGTGTGTGTGTGTACACTGCACGTGAGAGAGAGAGAGAGTGAGTATGTGTGTGTGTGTGTGTGTGTGTGTGTGTGTGTGTGTGTGTACACTGCACGTGAGAGAGAGAGAGACAGAGAGCATGAAGCTGACAGATGAAAGTGGTTGTAGTGTATATGGTGTAGGCCAGAGTGTTCTGGAGTGATTTGCCCTCGTTGACAGCCCACCACAGCTCACTGCGTTGTCGTGTGGGTCGTGTTAGTACAACTCGGTTGGGCATTGCCCTCTCATGCAGTAAGCATAAATTAGCCGTGTGCTCTGTGTTCATGAGTGAGTGAAGAAGACCGGACGAGGGAGGCTGGGAGGAGATGGGGGCGGGTGGGGGGGGGCATGGGGGGACAGAGGGAGGGTGGTAGGGAGGTTGAGGAGGGTCAGAGGAGGGAGGAGAGACGGTGGGGGGGGGGGGGGGGGGGCAGTGAGCTAGAGTGGAGACGGGTGGGGGAACGGATGGAGGCTTGGAAAGGAGGAGGGGTGGTGGGTTGGAGGATTGGGGTGGATGGAGGGATAGTGTGTTGGGGGCAGTGTGTGGGGGTGGATGGAGGGATAGTGTGTTGGGGGCAGTGTGTGTGTGGGTGGATGGAGGGATAGTGTGTTGGGGGCAGTGTGTGGGGGTGGATGGAGGGATAGTGTGTTGGGGGCAGTGTGTGTGTGGGTGGATGGAGGGATAGTGTGTTGGGGGCAGTGTGTGTGGGGGTGGATGGAGAGATAGTGTGTTGGGGGCAGTGTGTGTGTGGGTGGATGGAGGGATAGTGTGTTGGGGGCAGTGTGTGTGTGGGTGGATGGAGGGATAGTGTGTTGGGGGCAGTGTGTGTGGGTGGATGGAGGGATAGTGTGTTGGGGGCAGTGTGTGGGGGTGGATGGAGGGATAGTGTGTTGGGGGCAGTGTGTGGGGGTGGATGGAGAGATAATGTGTTGGGGGCAGTGTGTGTGTGTGGGTGGATGGAGGGATAGTGTGTTGGGGGCAGTGTGTGTGTGTGGGTGGATGGAGGGATAGTGTGTTGGAGGCAGTGTGTGGGGGTGGATGGAGGGATAGTGTGTTGGGGGCAGTGTGTGGGGGTGGATGGAGGGATAGTGTGTTGGGGGCAGTGTGTGTGGGGGTGGATGGAGGGATAGTGTGTTGGGGGCAGTGTGTGTGGGGGTGGATGGAGAGATAGTGTGTTGGGGGCAGTGTGTGTGGGTGGATGGAGGGATAGTGTGTTGGAGGCAGTGTGTGTGGGTGGGTTCTAAGTTGAGGATTACATCAGTGGGAGCACAATGGCCTGGGGTTGAGAGTTCGAATCCTGCTGTATATCAGAAGGACTAGTGTGCTCTAAACAGTGCCCCTGTTGATCAGCTGTGGTCTGGCCTGGTGTTGAAGAGAGGACTAATTTATGGTCGGTGAGACAAGTGTAAGACAAGTGTAAGACAAGTGTAAGGCATCTTATGCCGGGCTCACACTACAGGATATTTAAAATTTCGAAATCGGGTTACATCACGCACATAAGGAGAATCTTAACAGATATTCTTCTTATCTCAAACAAGCACATACAGCAAGATTTGAAAATAACGGCTCAGCACACACTACAGGATCTTATCGTGCCCGAGGGAGCAACGAACCACTGGTCTCCCTGTCTCACTTGTAAAGTCGGGACGTAATAATCTTAAATATCAAACATGTTTGATATTATCGGGGCCGCCCCGATGGGTCTGCGAGCCGATCAGGAGGTATAGGATTGGATCTGTAAACCCCTCACATTACAAGATAATCTGGGCCAATCATCGGCCCCAAACAACGTTCCAGACCAGATTTCTCCTCCGATTGTCGGGAGGGGTGAATCGGGGATAAATCGGCCCAAAAATCCTGTAGTCTGAGACATTAGACAACAACAACATCAGTCTTTTTTATGTCAGATTGAGGTGTCGCAGACCTATCTTGCACTTCCCCGATTTTGCAAGGCCGCAGATGCCGTTATACATCATACCGAATATTGAACTGTAGCCTGAATCAAGGAATGTAGGAAGTGACGTATTTGAACGATGCTCGCAACAGAACAGGGAGCCTCTTGTATCGAATTTTACTAATTTTAGCTTCACTTTTGCTTCCAGTGTAGCAGGAGTTCTTCAGCTTGTGTTATCAGTTGGGCATAGCTGGCATCCATTCTCCTTGATTGGATAGTCAACATTTTACCATTCACCATAGCAATGAACATATTTTGGGTGTGCTACTGTAGGTGACATGCGTTTCCTCTTCCCGTTGCCATAGAAACGGACATCTCCCGGAAGCTGGCGGAGGGGTCTCATCTGAGCTGGGACCACCCCTTCTATGACATCGCCAGGCACCAGATCGTTGAGGTGGCAGGTGAGGCTCTTATCAGCTCTGCTATTGGGTTGAATAATTAATGACTGTTAGTATTGATTACCTTCGCCTCCACAAGGCGCACAAGTAGGGTGTTCACTGATGTTCTGTATGCACTGGTATGTGGGTGGGTATGTATGAACTGTATGTGGATGGATGGGCACGCATCATAACTCAAAAACAAATGTCCATTTTCATTTTTTTTTCATTTATCAGGGACAATGCACACAAATCAACAGTCAAGCTGCATATGAGTTTTCATCTGTTGTCCCTGGCCAGATGTTTAAAAGACAACCCTATGATTCTCATACTACATATATTCCGGCCCAAGGTAAACTGGACCTGATTAGATTTTGGAGTGGATCTGAATCACGGGGCAGCAATATAGGTTTTTATTTACTCCCAGGACTAAACCTTGAACACCAAATGTTTCTTTACTCAATGTCAGTAGAGTGAATGTAGGAAGAAATTCACTTCCTGAACCGAAGCTGAAAGAAAATAGGTGGTGGGCGCTCTATAAGGCACAAGCTGGCACCTCGCCCGAGTGCAGTCTAGTTACTGATAGGTAATCTCTCTCTCTCTCTCTCTCTCTCTCTCTCTCTCTCTCTCTCCCCCCCATCTCTCTCCCCCCTCCTCCCTCCAGGTGATGACAACTTTGGCAGGAAGGTGATAGTGTGTAACGCCTGCAGGATGCCCCCCCACCATGAACTGGACCACCTCAAGCTGCTGATGTAAGGCCTCTTCAGCCCTCCTCACATTCTCAGTTTGCTGTGGACTAGAGGAACGCTGATGAGATGAGATAATTGATCAATAATGAAGGATTGGCTGATTTAGATGTCATGGGCCACAATGCTGATCACCAATCCCAATCTGTTGCCGATCAGTTGGTCCGTTTCTAACCGTGTAATGGATGATGCGTGATGCGGAGGGCTGGTAGGGGACGTGTGTGGAGGGCTGGTAGGGGACGTGTGTGGAGGGCTGGTAGGGGACGTGTGTGGAGGGCTGGTAGGGGACGTGTGTGGAGGGAGGTAGGGGACGTGTGTGGAGGGCTGGTAGGGGACGTGTGTGGAGGGCTGGTAGGGGACGTGTGTGGAGGGCTGGTAGGGGACGTGTGTGGAGGGCTGGTAGGGGACGTGTGTGGAGGGAGGTAGGGGACGTGTGTGGAGGGCTGGTAGGGGACGTGTGTGGAGGGAGGTAGGGGACGTGTGTGGAGGGCTGGTAGGGGACGTGTGTGGAGGGCTGGTAGGGGACGTGTGTGGAGGGCTGGTAGGGGACGTGTGTGGAGGGAGGTAGGGGACGTGTGTGGAGGGCTGGTAGGGGACGTGTGTGGAGGGAGGTAGGGGACGTGTGTGGAGGGAGGTAGGGGACGTGTGTGGAGGGCTGGTAGGGGACGTGTGGAGGGCTGGTAGGGGACGTGTGTGGAGGGCTGGTAGGGGACGTGTGTGGAGGGAGGTAGGGGACGTGTGTGGAGGGAGGTAGGGGACGTGTGTGGAGGGCTGGTAGGGGACGTGTGTGGAGGGCTGGTAGGGGACGTGTGTGGAGGGCTGGTAGGGGACGTGTGTGGAGGGAGGTAGGGGACGTGTGTGGAGGGAGGTAGGGGACGTGTGTGGAGGGCTGGTAGGGGACGTGTGTGGAGGGCTGGTAGGGGACGTGTGTGGAGGGCTGGTAGGGGACGTGTGTGGAGGGCTGGTAGGGGACGTGTGTGGAGGGAGGTAGGGGACGTGTGTGGAGGGCTGGTAGGGGACGTGTGTGGAGGGCTGGTAGGGGACGTGTGTGGAGGGAGGTAGCTGAGTCCTCTACGCTCCCCCAGGTACCTGAAGGCCACGCTGGACCAGTATGTGGAGAGTGACTACACCCTCATCTACTTCCACCACGGCCTGACCAGCGACAATAAGCCTTCTCTCAGCTGGATACGAGATGCCTACCGCGAGTTCGACAGGAAGTACGTCTCACCATGACAACCTCCAACCAACCTCCTCCTGACACCTGTTTTCTAGATGTTGCGCTGACTCTGTTGTTGTTTTTGTTGTTGTTGTTGATGATGATGATGTTGTTGCCGTCTTCTTCCCCAGGTACAAGAAGAACATCAAGGCCCTGTATATCGTCCACCCCACCATGTTCATCAAGACCCTCCTCATCCTCTTCAAGCCCCTCATCAGGTCAGCAGCCCTCAGCCTTCATCACCAGCGGCCACACCACAGTCTTCATCACTATCTATCCCGCCAGGGGATGCAGAGATTGGTTGATTGATCAGAGGTTCTGATGCGTTTGGTTTTGACGGGTCTCTGAGTTCTGCGCGCTCTCGTCTCCCCCAGCTTCAAGTTTGGCCGTAAGATCAACTACATCAACTACCTGAGTGAGCTGGAGGACATCGTGAAGTGTGAGCAGCTGGTCATCCCTGCCCGCGTGCGCGAGTAAGACCAGCCTGACAGCCAGTGGGGCACTTTACTCAAAATACAATGTCTGACGTTTTCCATGAATCCTCTGTGCATGCAATGTAAACAATATGGGTTATTCGATGTGGAAGTGTGAAGTGCATATAATTGACATGCAAATGACAACATCATCAACACACATTTTTTCGATTGACAGAGAGGTTATTCACCCCCCCCCTTCTCTGTAGCTATGACAACAAGCTGCGGGCTTCTCTGAAGCCGTCGGCCCAGGTGCCCATGTCCCCCCCACGTAGCCCCCCCCTACCCAACCAGCAGTTTGGAGTGCCCCTGGCAGTGTAAGTGTTCACGCTGCACTACACTATGCATGTAGCGCTGTCTCCAGCTTGTCAACACTTTCCTTGGTGTAATCTATTGTTGCTAATGTTGTTGCTATTGACAACATTTTGGGTGGATGTCTTCCAGACTGAGACAGAGGAGGTCGGACGAGGACCCTATTCCCGTGGTGATGAAAGACACTGTGTCCTTCCTGACAGAGCAGGGTACAACTTACCTCTCTACTGACCTGTCTGTCTGTCTGTCTGTCTGCCTGTCTGTCTGCCTGTCTGTCTGCCTGTCTGTCTGTCTGTCTGTCTGTCTGTCTGTCTGTCTGTCTGTCTGTCTGTCTGTCTGTCTGTCTGTCTGTCTGTCTCTGCCTGTCTGCCTGTCTGTCTGTCCCCCTGTCTCTGTCTGTGTGTCAGCCTACCTGCCTCTCTCTGTCTGCCTGTGTCTGTGTGTCTGCCTACCTGCCTGTCTCTGCCTGTCCCCCTGTCTGTGTGGTAGAAGGCATCTCCGCAGGGTTGGTGGAGCTCCTCTCTTATGCGTGTTCTGTGTGTTTGCAGGTCTGGAGATTGAGGGCATCTTCAGACGGTCGGCTAACGTGACTCTGGTGAAGGAGGTGCAGCTCAGATACAACTCAGGTAACAGGACACACACACACACACACACACACAGAGCTGAGACGTCTAATCCATCTGATCTGATGCTCACCCATTTTTCCCAGGTGAGGTGGTGAGTTTCTCTCAGATGGAGGACGTCCACCTGGCTGCTGTGATCCTGAAGACGTTCCTCAGGGAGCTGCCCGAGCCGCTGCTCACCTTCCAGCTCTACAACGACATCGTCAACTTCCACAGTACGCCTCCCACTCCCACTCACACAGCGCCTCCCACTCCCACTCACACAGCGCCTCCCACTCCCACTCACAGCGCCTCCCACTCCCACTCACACAGCGCCACACACTCCCTGTACACAGTCACGTCAAACAGAGGACCGCTGATTCCAACCCTGTGTGTGTGTGTGTGTGTGTGTGCGCGCGCGCGTGTGTGTGTGTGTGTGTGTGTGTCTGCGTGTGTCTGTTTGCGTATATGCGTGTGTGTGTGTCTGTGTGTCTGTGTGTCTGCGCGTCTGCGTGTGTGTGTGTGTGTGTGCGTGTGTGTGCGTGTGTGTGCGTGTGTGTGCGTGTGTGTGCGTGTGTCTGCGTGTGTCTGCGTGTGTCTGCGTGTGTGTGCGTGCGTCAGACGTGGACAGCTCGTCCCAGGTGGCGGCCATGTGCAGCATGCTGGAAAGCCTCCCTGAGGAGAACTACGCAGCGCTCAAGTTCCTCATCCAGTTCCTGGCTCTGGTACTCGTTCCCTCTCCTCTCTGGCTGGGATGTTTCATGTTGTTGTCAGCAGCAATGGCTAGTTTGAGGCTATATACACGTAGCTCATCCAGTGTTGCTGTGTGTGTTTCTTTGTGTGTACGTGGCTTTATGTGTGTTTGGGCGTGCGTCCGTATGTGTGGTCTTGGTATGCGTTTGCGCGGGTGCGTGTGTGTTTGCACGTGTCTGTTTGTGCGTGCGTAGGTGTCCGCGCAGAGCGAGGTGAACAAGATGACCAACTCCAACCTGGCGGTGGTGTTCGGGCCCAACCTGCTGTGGGGGCAAGACGCCGCCATGACGCTCAGCGCCATCGGACCAATCAACAACTTCACCAGAGCCCTGCTGGACCAGCAGCACCTGGTCTTCTCCCCCTGAGGAGGGGCCCAGTCCAGTATACCCTCCCCCCCCTCCCCAGACCCTGGACACTGCCCCCTAAGCCTATGCCCGGCCACTGACCCCCCCCCCAAAAGGCAGCTGTCTCTGACCAAGTCCCCCCCAGCCCTGTGTTAGGTGTCCCCCCCCCCCCCCCCCCCCCCCCCCCCCCAGTCTGAGTGTTGGCCCAGTCCAGCCCAGTCCAGTGTGACCGTAGCCGTTTCTCCTCCCAGTCTCCTAGTAGTGTTGCCAAATGCATGAGTGTGTCTGCTGTAACTGTAACCGAGGACACAGAAGTGAAAGAGGAGTATTAGAGAGAGAGAGAGAGAGAGAGAGAGAGAGAGAGAGAGAGAGAGAGAGAGAGGAGAGAGAGAGAGAGAGAGAGAGAGAGAGAGAGGGAGAAGAACCTACAGCGGAGACAGACTACTTTAGACGAGGTTTAGATTATAGAGTCAGGTTTGAAGAGGGCTCCTCCTCTGTTATAAACTCAGGAAGTTTAACAGCAGAATTCAACAGAGAACGGGAAACCGGTACTAAACTCTGACAATCTATTCTCCCCCAGGCCCCCCTCTCCCCCCACATATCACAGTCCACTCCGCGGTACCAGCGAGGAAGGTAGAACGCTGGAAAGGTCAGCGACATAAATTCACATTCCGGGGATAACTGCTGCACTGGGAGCCAAAGTGAAGCAGGTGTGGTGTAACGGATACTTTCTTCTTTCTACCTTCCTAGGGTACAGGAGGCGGACTCAATTCATGCAATTTTCTGTATGAGGAGGGCAAGATCACAACTATGTATATAATCAATCCAATCAATTAGCTCTCTGACAGTACAATTAAGTGAGGTTTAATTTGGATTCAAGTCATTATGAGATGTATTCATATGAGCATAAGTCATGTAGTATTGAAATACCAGAGCTCAGCTCCTGAACTAGTGGACTGAACACTAGAGATCTGCAGTTTGAATCTCTAGATTATATTTGTAATCAGAGGGAGAGGGCTTGTACTCAAACCTTATTTTGATAATCATGTCTGTGCTACAGAGAGACGTAAAGTACAAAGATAAAAATGATATTGTAAGAGTTGGTCTAATCTTAATGGACGTGGTTGTCGTTTTTGATGTTGTTAACATATCGCCTTACTTTCTAAACGTTTACTCATCACCTTAAAGAGCTCTGTTCACCCTTTAATGCACCAGGCAGGTTTCTGCCTCCACTAGGCCTCTTCAGCTGTGTGGATCTGTGTGTGAATCTCTCCCTAGTGCAGTCTAACCATGCAACCAGTCAGATTGTGTCAAACACTCATATGCCTCATCATGTGTCCGCCACATTACACGACCGATTAACTCTGATCATAGTGATTTCATCCTATGATTTCATCATACAGTATGTGTCATAATACATGTAAGTGTCATAATACAAACGATTTCATTTTTTCATACATATTTTTTCTCTGCACCAGTAACAGTTGGGCTAGTCCCTGGTGACCGCTGTCTCTCTCCAGTTCAGACCTCATACAACACTTCTGGGAAAGACGACTAGTAGAACTAGTACTAACTAGCCTGATAACTAGTACCAACAAGATTGCTGACTAGTACTGTTACGAAGCCTTATAGCCACTAGAGGGCGTGGCAGGGCTGTTATCAATGGCTTTTACATAGCAGTGGGTCCCACTGCCTGACAGGCTGTTAGTAGGGTGTTCTACTGCCCGACAGGCTGTTCTCAATGGGTTGTACTGCCCAACAGGCTATTACCAGTGGGTATACTGCCCGACATGCTGTTAAGCAGTGGGTTCTACTGTCCGATAGGCTATTACCAGTGGGTTCTACTGCCTGACATGCTGTGAGCAGTAGGTTCTACTGCCTGTCAGGTTCTTAGCTGTGAGTTCTATTGCCTGACGGGCTGTTTATTGTGTCGTAGGTCCAGAGGGATGAAGGCCAGACTGGATCTCTAGTCAGTCTGTATAGCCATCATTGGCCGGGTTTCCCGAACGCGTTAAGAAGCACTTAACTCCAAAGTACTTCTTAACTCCCATGCAAAGTTGGGAGTTAAGAAGTACTTTGGAGTTAAGTGCTTATCATCTCGTTCGGGAAACCCGGCCATTGTTGTTCATTAGCATACTGCCAATTTGTGTTATTCTAATCAAAAGCCTTACTTTGCCCTGTTTTAACTGTTGTTTGCTTTGTTCAGTAACAGTTCCACATTCAAACTCAACCCAAAGAATTATGGTTGCATTGGAGAAATAATTGTCATCCAATTATTTATTTTCTTCTATTTTAAAAACATGTTTTTGTACATTTGCGATGGCCAAACTCTGGGGCTTTTGTGCCTCAGACCAGCAGAGATTTGGTACTGATACTGTACTGCCCAGCTCCCGATAGACAACTGAAGAAGCAAGAGTTAAGTTGTGCACGGACGTCTGTTCTGTTCTGCCTCTAATTGAAATGAGAAGACTATTGTTTACTGTGTATTAGTGATCCCTCCAGTCATGTCAATACTGAGATGTTGACATGCAGATCAGTGGCTTAGTTTGTAGACCCTTTGCTGCCCCCTATGTGTCTGTGTGCCTTATTGAAACCAAATGGCACCCCAAAGTAAACGAGACCAACTCCCCCAGTGCTGTCCAGTCTGTGACTCAGTGCCAGTCTTGTCTGTCTGTTCTAGACTGCCGATTTATGTGTTGTTGCTGTAATTCCTGGTGGTGACAGTGACAATTCTCTGTTGAGATAACTTATCTTCCTTTATTTAGACTGTTTTACTATCTATTGTTTCCAAGAGGATCTTACGTTTTATATGTTATGTGAATATAAAGTATTAAAACAATAAAAGGTGGTGGTTAACTGTGTGCCTGTTTGTGCGTGAAAGATATTGAAGAGACGGGACGTTTGGAAATAAAACATTTATTCATTACACAACAGGAGCATGCAGCTCTATTGACAAAGCGTTGGGGAGATCAGAGCAGTGGGATGACCAGAGAGAGACACTGAAAGTGCAAATAAGGTTCCTCCTCGTTAGAGTGGTGAACTGTTGCTTCATTTGATGGGTGAGGGGGCTTAATTAGATGACTTAATTAGTTACATAATCAGAGTAGTGATACACAGTGATTAGGCCCTTACTGAGCGCTAGGACAGAAACAAGCAGAACAACAACATATCCTTCATCTCTCCCTTTACAAAAGAAGCGCCACAGCTGTTGAATGTCCAGGCTGAGCGGAGCTTGTGTGTATTGGACGAAGGCAGGAAGTGAGGGTGTTTATCATGTTCAGTTCATTCATACATTGTCAGTTCTGTTTCTTATTAAACAGCTGTGTGAGTCTTCAGAGGAGCTAGAGTTCTAATGTGTTTACGTGGATGGGCTCGCTGAGAGACACAGGAGAGAATCGACCGACCTCTCCTCGCGCAATATACACTTCCTCCCGCATGGACGAACGTTTACCAACACTAGACCATGTAGAGGAAGAGAGAGAGAAAGAGGGATAGAGACAAGATGGAGATGGCACTGTACCCTGTGGTACTGTAGCTCTGCATATGAGCTGACGACGCCGTTCTACACTCAAAAGTTGATGTCTACAGAGAACCGCTCTCACACTAACCAGTCACGCTTGGAGGAAAACTAAACAATATTCTGATTGGTCTGGAATTGCGTTGATGGAAGGGAGACAGAAAGACCCCCAGACAGACCTCCTCATCTGTTTGATGTGGGGCCTCCTACTGCAGCGTGTCCACAAAAGCATCGAACTCGTCGATGTTCTTCTCGTAGACGGCCAGCTTCTCAGGGAGGGAGTCCTTGGGAGGGCAGGAGGAGAAGACCAAGGGAACAGAACAGGGAGGGAGATTCAGACACTAAATGACCAGGATGTGATGCACCACAGAACACTGTTAAGGCAAGTGTGTGCTTGTGTGTGTGTGTGTGTCTCTCTCTCTCTCACCAGGTCCTCTGCCATGGACTGGGAGCTTACATCGATGGACAGGCTGGCCAGCTGAGGAGGGTTCTGGAACTCTCTGTAGAACGTTCCCAGGTCCATGGGCAGCAGGTCATCCTTGGAGAACGCGGGCTTCTGGAGAACACAACACACCGAATCATCAGGAGGCCTTCTACTGCATATATACACATACGGCTCACAGACCTACGTCTCAACTACTGTCACCGAGTGTCGGTTGGATGCGAGGTTTGCATTTTTGGATCACACCACGAACAGACCATGGTTCTATAATATGCCACGCAAGAGCAATAAATCACAGATAAGCAACAAATGATTGCTCTTGCGTTGTGTAGCGTTGCCTGACGTCTTGACCGGCTGCTCTGTCCCCCTGCCCTGAGAGAAGTGAGAAGAGGGAGGTGCTTACGAAGTCCACCATGACGAAGTCGTCGTGCGGCTGTCCTGCGCTCTCCCCCGAGCCCTGGGAGTGCAGGCTGCCCTGGAGGGGGGAGGAGGTGGTGGGGGAGTCCGGGGGCTGCACCTGGGGGGGGGGGGGGGGGGTTAAACTCCAGCCATACTCCTCTAGTCTGAGCCCTGTTACTTCCAAGGGTGTACGTGTGTGTGTGTGTGTGTGTGTTTGTCACCATGGGGTCATTGTCCTCCAGGTCGCCGGCTCTGGGAGCGAACGCTGCGAACGGCAGGTCCAGACTGGCCATGGTCACCTGTCAAGGACCACGAGAGCACGTTTGAGGCTGGTCCTACTTGTGGGTTTGAGGCTGTTAGGAGGCTGTGGCTGCGTTCCGAATCGCATACTTCCATACTATATAGTATGCAAAAAAAGGGTGTAGTGTGTCCCAATACATAGTGTGCCACATGTACTATGGCAAAAATACCAGGATGTCCTACTACATCCAGTCGTATTTTGCAGTATGCAAGCCAGCAGACATTTCTGGCTATTCTGACCCACAATCCTGTGCGCAGCGGAGATTCCGTCACATGTGCGAGTCGTGACAGCGGTGGACGAATGTCACTTCATGGACTGTGACGGATGGGGTCAAATCTCAAGGCGCAATGCTATGACAAGGTAGTATGTCCCAATTGGATGTGTACTGTGTGCAAAGTACGTACTTTCTAGGGGCAGCTGTAGTACGTACTGGTAGTAAAAAGTAGAAGTATGCGATTGGGAACGCAGCCTGTGTGTTTGGGCCAGGTCTGTTTGGGGCTGTCCCTACCTGTGTGCCCGGTTTGTTGACGAAGGCTCCTACTTTCCTGGTGAAGGTGGTCTCTATGATGTCAGAGGGGGAGGCGCTCTTGACCTCTGAGCTCCGGGACAGACTCTCCGCCTCCTCTCCACTTGAACACAGAGGGACAGAGATGTTATGCAGTGTTGGGACAGAGATGTTGTCCAGTGTTGAGACAGAGATGTTGTCCAGTGTTGAGACAGAGATGTTGTCCAGTGTTGAGACAGAGATGTTGTCCAGTGTTGAGACAGAGATGTTATGCAGTGTTGAGACAGAGATGTTGTCCAGTGTTGAGACAGAGATGTTGTCCAGTGTTGAGACAGAGATGTTGTCCAGTGTTGAGGCAGAGATGTTGTCCAGTGTTGAGACAGAGATGTTATGCAGTGTTGAGGCAGAGATGTTATGCAGTGCTGTTGGTGCGATGTATGTGTGTGTGGTCATGTGACGCTGGGTCTGACCTGCTGGAGGGAGTGGCAGGGGCGTGGTCAGCGGGCGGGC